>NW_021621048.1:3424669-3429669 GCF_004785775.1 Grammomys surdaster
TGGTCCCAGAGACTCTATAACAGTCGTCCTCTCCCTCTCCTTCTCCCCCTCTCTCTCTCCTTCTCTCCCTCTCCGTCTTCCCCTCCCCCTCCCTTTCCCTCTCTCCCTCTCCCTCTCAATCTCCCTCTCCCTCTCCCCCTGCCCCTCCCCCTCTCCCTCCCCCTGCCCCTCCCCCTCTCCCTCCCCCTCTCCCTCTCCCTATCCTTTATCTCCTTCTCTTTCTTACAACGATGGCTAAAGTACCACATCTGAAATATTAACTTCTTTTGAGTTTTATTATTTTGTCTGGAGGAAATTTAAGGATATTGATAGTGATTCTGCTGTCTGTCACCTGGTAGAGCTATGCCTCCTCACTGTTTTATACAAAAACATTATTTGAGTTCATATCACTCTCTGTGGGATTTTGTTGTGTCCTTTTGAAGAACATAGGGTTCTATCAGTTTAGCTATTTAAACTAGTTTGATCCTTCAAAAGCTTGCCTTTATGTGTGCTCAGAGAAGTTCTTAGTGGAAGGTTAATTTATCACCTCTAGCAAGGTAAGACTCTTCGGTGATGTTTTTGTCTAAATATCTTATATAATTAACCCATAGCACTTGCTCTCAGCTGACTTCTCTATTCTCTCTTGTTCACAGCTGCCTTTGCTTCCATTGCCCTTCTAAGGTATTGCTGTAAGTTTGCCTCTAGGAAGAAAATAGGACAATTATGTTAGTTTTATTTATTTCCACCTGTCAGTGTTTGACTACTTTGTTTTCTGTTGCCCAATATCTAAAAATAATTGTTTCATATATTTTTGCTAAGGTTGTGTAGTTTAAGGTAAGGGTCTCTTTCTTTCATGTAATTTCTCATTGAGGCATGGCATAAGGGGTTTATTTATTACCTTTTCCTGTCTTCCATTAAAACTTTCCTTGAGTTGATGTGTTCCTCTGAGACTGACCTATTCTTCCATGGCACAGAACAAAGAACAAAGGGAGATCCTACAGCCCTGAGACTGTAGAGGGTTATAGTAACCAGCACTCCTGGGAATAAACCATGGAGGCTCATAACTTTTGTGCCTAACAGCTCACATACTTATCCATCTCTTCCTGTTGTTGCATTGATCTTGATCTCTGGCTTCTAAACAGAAAAGAGGGGCACTTGCCTTGATTTTATGGTGTAACGCTTGACAACTATCAGAATGACAAAGATCAATGAGATACATGATGAGGATGTGTGTTTTCTTGTACACCAAGAAAACAAGGCTCTCAGTCAGCACAATCAATGCATATAGGAACTCACAGAGGCTGAAGCAGCATGTCCTGGGCCTGGAGAGAACTGGACCAGATGAGGTCCTAAACATAATGGAGAAGTGAACACATGCCCCATCCCTAAGCTAGAAACAAAGTACAGTTGATAACTACTTATTAATGAAAATTTAGTTTTCTCTAAGGAAGTCTCACTGGGGAAAAAACTACTCAAGAGTAAGCTGCATTCCCAGCAGTAGATGTCCAATAGGAAACAATGTCAATGTTATTAATGTTATAGAGGCTCAGAGGCTCATAATGTTATGCTAGAGCTCTCCATATATATATATATATATGTATGTATACATATATACATATATATACATATATTATATGTATACATATATATGTATAATTTTTATTTATTTACACACTTTCTTCTCTCTTTTAATACAGATCCTTCATATATATATATTTAAGAATTTTATAGGGAGACCAAATGTGTGTCTTGTGCCTTCTTACCTGCTCTTGGGATCTTTTTCTCTGGTGTCTTTTTTTTTGCGGGGGGGGTGGGGGGGCCGGAGGGTTGTTGTTGTTTGTTTGTTGTTCAACCACAATGTGTATTGTGAGCTTTTGGGCTAATATCCACTTATCAGTAAGTGCATACCATGTGTGTTCTTTTGTGATTTGGTTACCTCACTTAGAATGATATTTTTCTAGTTCCATCCATTTGCCTAAGAATTTCATGAAGTCATTGTTTTTAATCACTGTGTAGTACTCCACTGTGTTAAATGTACCACATTTTCTGTATCCATTCCTCTGTTGAAGGACATCTGGGTTCTTTACTGCTTCTGGCTATTTTAAATAAATCTGCTATGAACATAGTGGAGCATGTGTCTTTGTTATATCTTGGAGCAACTTTTGGGTATACACCCAGGAGTGGTATAGCTGGGTCCTCAGGTAATAATAAGCCCCATTTTCCAAGGAACTGCCAGACTGATTTCCAGACTGACTATACCAGCTTGCAATTCCACCAACAGTGGAAGTGTGTTCCTCTTTCTCTACATCCTCGCCAGCATCTACTATCACCTGAGTTTTTGATCTTAGCCATTCTTACTGGTGTGAGGTGGAATCTCAGGGTTGTTTTGATTTGTACTTCCCTGATGACTAAGGATGTTGAACATTTCTTTAGGTGCTTCTTGGCAATGAGATATTCCTCAGTTGAGAATTCTTTGTTTAGCTTTGTACCACATTTTAATACGGTTATTTGATTCTCTGGATTCTAACTTCTTGAGTTCTTTGTATATATTGGATATTAGCCCTCTATGGGATGCAAGATTGGTATAGAGCTTTTTCCAATCTCTTGGTTGCAGCTTTGTCGTATTGACAGTGTCCTTTACCTTACAGAAGCTTTGCAATTTTATGAGGTCCCATTTGTCAATTGTCGATCTTAGAGCATAAGCCATTACTACTTTCTAACAGCTAACATCAAGGAAAGCCTAGCAACAAGTCATGTGACTGCCATAGTAATGGGAAACTTAGCAAAACAGAAGTGGGCTGAAAAGGAGAGTATCTCAGTGTTGACATCATTAGTCAGAAGCAATAGGAATCATTTAGTGTTCATTGTCTGAAAGAAGGCTTTCTGTTTCTGTGTCTTCCAATTTCCATCCCAGAAAGTTTTGGTTGCCTTTTCTGCATGCATTTTTCTTTGCTCATGAAGAAGCACAGCCTTCTTTTCCATTTCTTTTATCTTTATAAGTATGCTCTTAAAATTAGCCAGTCTCCTTTAGTTACAACAATGGCTAATTCTTGACTATCTAGGTCTACTCTGGGGTCCACATGCCAACTTGTACTAGATGATCTTGATGACCAGGGAGCATCTCTGTTCTCTCTGCTCCTGGCAAATTACTCTGCTCTAAATGCTAGCTTGCAGTTGCCTTAGAGCTGTTGTCTTCTTAAGGTAGAGAGTTGAGCAAGCTGAAGCCTTGGCTCCTATCATTCATCATCACAACATTGGGTCAGACACTGACATTCAATATTTGTACAATTTGCTTCACTCCTGCATGTTATCAAGGACAGCTCCTCTTGAGTAACCTCTGTCATCTAGAGGCATCTTTGACAGTACATTCTTGAGATTTTTGTAGGTATTCCATCTTCAAAACTCCATATCAAGACAGGATCCTCATCTCAGTCAACCATGCCTCTGTCATAAAAATCCACAAGGTGATACTGCAAGACCCTATTTCTATGCACTCTAAACAGTAAACTCCAAATGTCTGGATCAACTAACTCTGTGATCTCAACAACAAACAAACAAACAAACAAACACCTCCAAACTTGCTTAATACCACATACAGCTATCGGTTGAATTTGATTACTGTCAGTTGTTCAAAGATGAAATCTTACAAGTCTGGAAGTAGCCTCCACAATATCACCTTCACTTTCAGAGACACAGTGTATCAAAAGTCCTTGGTATTTGGTTAGGAATGTATTTTAAAAATAGAGCATTTATCAGTTATGCTGAGGTCTTGCTATTTGATAACTAGCACTGGAACTAACTAACTAACTAAGTAAATAAATACTTCACCTTCCTTGCTTTGATTTAAATATGAATGCTTATACATATATACAAATATTTACTAAAATATAATAGCATATATTAGTACTTTCTAAATGCCAAATATATGGAAAGATAAAATCATCTTTTACATACAATCAATTAACATTTTTCTGTAAATAAGTTAGAATGAATGATAAATATGCAATATGTCATCTACATATCACATAAGTATTCAGTTATAAGATAAAGTGTGCATAATTCCTTTATCTCAAAGGAAGCATAATCTTTAGCTAAGGATATATCCTTGAAATATGTTGACTGAATCAAGTATATCAATGTGTGTGAAGTAATGTATCCATGAAGAGAAATGATGCTTCTACTCAAACATAGGAAATTAGTATGCATCATTAAAGCATGTGAGGTATAAACTATTATAACATCTTGTTGAAATGATTCAGTGAGCCTTGAAAAATGTTTGTTGCTAAAATTCCTTGAGGAGATGTCTCACTTCTCTTGTCAATCATTGTGAATTGAATCTTTTCAAGAAATAACTTAGAAACAGTGAAATGACTTAGTGTGTTGCCTTACACCTCAGCCCCTTGGGATGATCTGGGGTAGGGGTTAAGAACGCACAGAATCAAAGAAGCAAATTCTATGTCAGGCAAGAAGCTGAAGTAGACTCATTTATTGTAGTATTGGGGAGTGACTTTATACCATCCACCCATGTCCCTTGGTCCATGTCATCTCATTCCTTGTTGCTGGCACTATCTGATTTGCTGGCCAAGTCATGCTCTCTGTTGCCATTTGTCTCCATATGCCAGGCAGATCTTAAGTTTGTAAAATATGGATGCAGCTGTCGTACATGCTTGTGCCATTATGGGCTGCCATTATGAGGGTACTCTGACTCATTCCTCTTACATTATTGGATAAATGTAGAAAATACACAAGCCTGTCTAACTGAGTTCAGTACTCTAAATCCATGTAAAAGTAAGATGAGAGCACTAATCCTACAAAATAGACCTCTGATTTTCACATGTGTACTGCAATTTGCACTCTTATGTACATATATCATGCATACACTCAAACACACAATAACATAATAATAATTTTAAATAATAATTTGAACTCTCATGCACATATATCATGCATACACTCAAACACACAATGACATAATAATAATTTAAAATAATAATTTGAAATAATTTAATATTTATTTTGAT
>NW_021621048.1:3430726-3466589 GCF_004785775.1 Grammomys surdaster
TCTCTCTCTCTCTCTCTCTCTCTCTCTCTCTCTCTCTCTCTCTCTCTCTTTTTCTCCCTCCCCCTCTCTCTCTCTCTTACACACACACACACAAACACACACACACACACACACATACACACTGTAGTTTTTTTAATTTGCTCATTCTTTGAATATTGCCATACCAAATAACGTATTCTAAGTGATTATAAGTAATAAAAAACTCAACAGGAAATTACAAAAATTTTGAACAAATTAAAAATACTACCTACTAAAATGTGAGTAATATGCCAAAGGATTTTATAGTGTGTTTGTGTATGTCCATGTGCACATGTGTACATGTGGTGTAAATTAATTTCTTTGAGAGTTTTGTACAAAGCACCTTTCTTATATTTATTCCTGTTTCTTAACAGATGCACTCTCCTTTTCAAACTTTGTACTTTTTTAATCCATAAAGACTAATTTGTGCTGCCAAAATATTCTTGAATGTGTGGTCTTCCACTAGAGCATGGTCAACTTACCAGGGTTTATGCATTCAACAATCTTTACCAGAGAAAAGGGAATATGTCAGATTAGTGATGTTAGTTTTCAATGTAGAAAAATAAAAAAAATAGAAGAGAGAATTGCAATAAACAAAAGAATATACTTTGATAAAGTAAAAAGAAATGGGACTTAAGATAAAAGACCAAACAGTATCAGAAACATAAGTAATATTTGTAGAAATTTTGAAGCAATTAATACTATAGTAAATACATGTTAGCAATACTTTTATATGATGTTCCAGCTTTGTGAAATGAATGAATCAATTAAATGTTACAAATTCCTAGAAAATAGACTCTATCTATCTATCTATCTATCTATCTATCTATCTATCTATCATCCACCTCTCTATCATCAATTTTAATTTCATCTATCTATATTATATATACAAAAGGAATTAAATGCACAGTAAAAATGCCATCCTAGACTTTTCCAAGGAGGAACTTTATCTTAGAAATAATATCAATACTTGTGATTTCTTTATGTTTCATTATTTATGAGTATATACTCTGGTGATGTTTTTCCTGACAATTCTGTACCTGAAGGAAAAGGGATAGTTTTATTAGGCAATTATTAGAGTGACAACATTCTAACATTGTCATATATAAGTGAAATTATTGAAAGTAGGAAGTAGCAGTTGTTTCTGATAGCCACCTCTTCTTTCACAAGTGCTAATGGGTATAGTATACTTATGAGCAGATAGATGGAACATGATCTCTGCAGAAACAGTGGTCTTTTGTGCTGATGTCAGTGAATTTCTAAATGGGCTTTCATTTTTTTATTGTTATGAATTTCCAATATGTGTAAATTCAAGATGTTGCCAAATGCATGATTTATATCTTTTATGTTCTAATATTACAGATCATTAACACTTCAACACCATTTTCAGTAATATTTGTCTGGGTGATGAATCATCCCTATAATTTGACATTTACACATAAATAAACACACACATGCACATACTAACTTCTTCATATTCAAACAACTTAAAATATTTGTTATTTTATAGGCATGATTACCATTAAATATACTAATTTTCCTGTGTTTTATTATACCACATATGAAATGAAATAATTGTTTTCCTCTATGTGTTGGAGATTTGCTCATAAGAGATGGTTCCAATGTTCCACTTAATCCAACATACAAATATCTGGACAAAACAAAATGTAGAAACATAAGAATTAAATGACATCAAATAAACTTAATGGATTGAATTTGCATATTCAACCGAACCCCAAAGAATATAAATTCTACTTAGCAGCACACAGAAGCATCACTATAATAGAACACATATTGGAACATAAAACATTTCCTAGAAAATCTGTAAATATTGAACTAAATTCATGGTCCTTGCTATCTAAATACAATGATATAAAATTTAATAGCAAATACAAAGAAATCTTTAGTGAGTACACAAACTTATGAAGATTATGCAACTCATTACTTAATGATGAATGGGTCAAAAAAATCAAGAAAGAAATAAGTTTCAAGAACTAAGTGAAAATAAAATGCAGCAAAACTTCTGGGATGCATTAAATTAATTCTTCAGAGGGAAATTTATAAAGATAAATTAAAAAATGAAAGGAATGTAAATCAATGACTCAGTCATGCAACTAAGATAATGGAAAACTGAGAACAAACCAAATTCAAAACTCACATCTAATATTTCAAAGAAAAAGAAAGAAATGTGGTAAAATTCAACAAAAAATCCACAAAATACCCTCAGTAGCTGAAAGAATTGGGAGCAAAAGGGTCAAATTTTTTTCTTGATTTTTTAAATTAATTTTTTTATTGGAGTAGAGGAAGACTACTGATTTGTTTGAATTAATTTTAAATCCAGCCACTTTGCTGGAGTTGTTTATCAGGTTTAGGAGTTCTCTGGTGGATGCTTTGGGATCACTTAAGTATACTATCATATCATCTGCAAATAGTGATATTTTGACTTTTTCCTTTCCTGTTTGTATCCCTTTGACTTCCCTTTGTTGTCTAATTGCTCTAGCTAGGAATTCTAGTACTATACTGAACTGGTAGGGAGAGAGTGGGCAGCCTTGTCTAGTCCTTGATTTTAATTCTTCAATTTGATTTAATTTGATTTCTTCAAGTTTCTCTCCATTTAGTTTAATGTTGGCTACTGGCTTGTTGTATATTGTTTTTACTATTTTTAGGTATGAGCCTTGAATTCCTGATCTTTTCAAGACTTTTACCAGAAGGGATGTTGAATTTTGTAAAATGCTTCCTCAGCATTTAGTGAGATGATCCTGTGTTTTTCCCCCCTTTGAGTTTGTTTATATAGTGGATTAAGTCGATGAATTTCTGCATATTGAACCATCCCTGCATTCCTAGGATAAAGTCTACTTGATCATGATGGATGATTGTTTTGATGTGTTCTTGGATTGAAATTAGATCTTAACCTGACACAAAATACAACTGTCTATGTATGAAAGGGAAAGAATGAAACCTGGATAATTTAAACTGCTAGAAGCAAACATAGTATGTACACTATAAAGTGTATGAAAGGATACTATATAGTAGACTCCATTCTGAATAAAATGCCACTTGCTCATAAACAAAGTCTCTCTATTGACAGATAGAACCCCATAAAAGTAAAAAAAGGTTTTGTAACTAAAGAATAAAAAGAAAGTAAAAGAACGCCTATCACATAGGAAAACATCTTTTTTATCTATATATGTGATAAAATTAATATCCAGAATACCTAAAGAACTCTGAAAACAAAAAGTGAAGGAAACAAATGATTGAATTTAATAAGGGGTTATTAATGCTGAATAGAGGAGCCCCAAAAATAGGAAATAAAGCATCTAAGAAGTATCTCAAAATATTTTCATCATCTCTAGCAATTAAGAAAATACAAATCAAAACAACTTTGACATTTCATCTTACCCAGTCAAAATTGCAAAGATAAACAAAGCAACTAACAATAAATTCTGCAAATCATATTATGAAAATGGATTATACTCCTGGTAGTATTGCAAACTGTTACGTCTACTCCCCTAGAAATCTCTGTGTAGACTTCTCAAAAATCTAAAAGTATATCTATCATATGACCTGGCTAAATTATTGCTCAGCATTATGATACAAGTACTCTGTAACTTACTCTATTGTAAGATATACTCTTGCTCATTCAAAGACATTACTATCCTGTTCCCAACATGTAAGAAAGTGCTACAACTTAATGTAGTTCAACTCATGAATGGATATGAAAATTTGGTACATATACACTATGGAATTTTTTTAGCTATATAAAATTGAAATTAAAATTAAAATCAGTTAAATTACAGATAAATGGATAGAACTATGAAAGAACAACAACAACAAAAAGATGAGATAACCAAGATAAAGACAGATATTGCATCTCTTTCATCTAATTCCAAATCTTTTAATATAGATATGTATCCTGTAGTAACAACAGAAAAGAGTGCTATAAATTAAAACGGTGCTATAGTGGTGGAGGCTAAAGAGAGGAATGGATTACAAGTGAGTTTAAGCTGAAGATTGGGAAGAAACTGTGAAGAGGCACACGAGAATTTCCCTTTCAAATTATTGAAGACAGGAGTCCAAGTGACCTCCAAAATATTTTAGGATATTAATTTTCCATTAGTTGGCTCCCAGAGATTGATGTATGACCTTTCACTTATGTTGTTTTCTATCTTCAGCCAACAGTCCTTTAATATAAATGGTGAAAACATCCTACATTAAGAAAAATAGACATATGCCAATAGACTAGAATAAAAAATCATAAGTAAGCTTATATATCTGCAGTCAACTAATGTTCAATAGTGTGTCTAACATACATTGGAGAAAAAAATATTTCACAAATGATTCAAGGAGGAACCTGTATAGGCATACTAAAGACAGAAGTGACATTTTCTTTTACTTTGTATAAAACTCAAGCCCAATGGATGAAAAACTATGTTAGACCCAAATCTATGAAACTATTGGAGAAAACTATAGAAGAAAAATTTCAATATATTGATGCAGATAGTGATTACATTTCTGGACATAGCTTTCAAAACTTAGAAATAAAAGCAAAAATTAATCAATGGCACTATAAAGCTTATGTGTAGCAATGTTAATAGTTGATAGAGTTAAGAGAAAATCTATGATCTTTATTTAATTCTTAAAATATAAATAACTTGTGATAGTCAATTTTTATTACTAACTTCAGTGGGTTTAGAATCACAATGTAAACAAGCCTTTTGGTGTGTTTATGGGTGTTTTTCAAAAACAGTTTAACTGATAAGTGAAGACCTACCCTGAATATGGGAGGCAGTATCCCATGAATGGAGTCCTGAACTAAATAAAAGAGTAGAAAGCACTTTGCTTTTGACATGTATTTTGAGATATCAAGGAGAAAGAAGCAGATACAGAAAACTATACTGAGAAATAGGGCTTATGTTTTGATAAATCTGGTCATGTGGTTTGTATGTCTTTAGACAGCTTTGTGAGACTAATAATGATGAATCTGCAGCTATTTGTATGAAAATCCTAGACTGCTATGAGCAGAGATTAATGTGCCATTCTGGTAGGGGCATGGAAGACCAGAATGTTAAAAGAAATTGGAGAGCAAGCATTCAGCACATATTTTAGAGGAGAATAGAACTCTGTTGAAAACTGGGTTACAAGGTACTTATCTATTCAGGATTGTTGCTCTTTTCTGTCCTTGTTCTGAGAATCTGAGTGTGATTGAATGTAAAAGCAATTAACTAACTTGTTTGACGCAGCAGCAAGTCTCCATCCAGGACACCATCAGGGAGCTGGGTTGTGTGTACTGGTAAACACTCATATTCAGTGAAGACTGAGAGTGAGAGAAGAAGTTGAAAAATAAGAAGACTAGTAAAAATATTTAGTTGATGATAAGCCAGTGAGGAAAAAAATTACATGTAATATTTAAAGAGATTAACAACATTAAAGAAAAGCTTCGGAAGTAGGAGATTGGGGGGACCCTCCAGAATGCACCGTCGACCTGGAAGGTAAGAGACTCTAAGGACTCAAAGGGAGGGACGTTAGATGAAATGCCCAACAGTAGGGAGAGGAAACATATAGAGCCCACCTCCAGCAGGATGACAGCATCAAGTGAGGGAGGAGGGTTGCCATCCCACAGTCAAAACTCTGACCCATAATTGTTCTTGTCTTAAAGAACTGCAGGGATGGAAATAGAGAGGAGTCTGAAGAAATGAAGGTCTAGCACCAGGCCCAAAGTGGGATCCAGCTCAAGGGAAGGTCCCAAAACCAGATACTATTACTGAGGCTATGGAGCACTCACAAAAAGGGACCTACTATGACTGTACTCCAGAAGACTCAACAAACAGCTGAAAGAGTCAGATGCAGAAATGTGTACCCAACCAATGGACAGAAGCTGCTGACTCCTGTGGTTGAATTAGGGGAAATTTGGAAGAAGCTGAGGTGGAGGACAACCATGTAGGAGGACCAGCAGTTTCAATTATCCTGGACCCTGAGATCGCTCAGGCACTGGAACACCAACCAGGCAGCATAGACCAGCTGATATGAGGCCTCCAACACATATACAGCAGAGGACTGCCAAGTCTGGGTTTAGTCAGAGAAGATGCACCTAACTCTCAAGAGACTGGAGGCCCCAGGAAGTTTAGAGGTCTGGTTGGGTGGGCGTGGTGGGTGGGGACATCCTCATGGAGACAGGGCAGGTGGGAAGGAGGTATGGGATGTGGAACAGTTGGAGGGTGGACTGGGAGGGCAGAGAATAAAATCTGGAATGTAAAAAATAACTAACAAACAAACCAACTAACTAACTAACTAAAAAGTAAGAAAGGAAGGAAGGAAGGAAGGAAGGAAGGAAGAAAGACAGACAGGAAGGAAGGAAGGAAGGAAGGAAGGAAGGAAGGAAGGAAGGAAGGAAGAAAGAAAGGAAGGAAAGGAAGAAAGAAAGAAAGAGAGAAAGAAAGAAAGAAAGCCTGCAGCTCTTCATTGGAACAACGGTCCTGGAGGCAAGACACACCATTTATGTCTCTAGGTTGCTTTCACCTGAAAGAAGAGGACTTCAATGAGAATGTTGCTAAAGCAATTGTCTGTTGGAAAACAGCAACACAAGAACCTATTTTTCCAGAATCTACTTGAAAGGCCCATAGAGGCCAATTCAACTATGGTCCAAAGGGTCTACATATAACCTGAGCAGGCAGCAGAACATGGCAGCATCACCCATACCATATTGGATCATTTGAGGCATGATAGACGCAACAGTGCAGGTGACATGGAGACTTATACCAAGGTTCCAGAGAGTCCAAGCAATATATGGAGAGATGAGTTTGTGCCATGTGGCCTTGTAAGGATATGAAGATGATGAAGGTGATTCATTTAGGCAAACTGTAGTGGAAAACAGACAATTTTGGTGATGTGAGGACTGTAGGATTCCACAGAAAAGAGCTACAGACACGGAGTAAAACCAAATTAGAAAGAAACTGTGTACTGCAGAGGAAAAAGGTACACGGCCAGGGATGCCAATGCCCATTTGGTACAGATAATTCCATTCTAAAGCTTGTCTTTATAGCTTTTATTCTTTCTTTAGACCTGTCTTTTTTGTTATCTCCCTATCTCATCCCTGGTAGTACAGTATATTTACTTTGAATCACATTATATTCAAGGTTTTCAACCTGATGGTTTTTTTTTTGAGAAATTCACAGAGTACTTCTAAAATTCAAGGTTTTATCTTGAATCTCAGAAGAACTGTCATCTTTTGAACACCATTGTGTGACAAAAATCATACAATTGTGGGGATTTTCAGAGATGATCTAAATGCTTTTTGAATTATGAGATTAAAATAAGGTTTACAGGGGGAAGTAGTAGATTGCTATAATTTAAAGTGAATGAATTTGGATGTCAAGATGACAAAAAAATAGCATTGTTTATTCTTCATTGTCAATCTGACTGCATGAAGATCACATCTCTAGATGTGTCTATAAAAGAAATTCCAGAAAAATTTAACTGAGAGCAGATCCATTGTAAATGTTGGGTCCATAGTGAATAAAATAATTAATCAAGTGAACACTAGCAATCATCTCTCTGCTTTCAGACAGCAGATGGTAAATGATTCAAACACATACTTTCCTTTTTAAAATTTTCTTTACTAAAAAAACCTGGGAGCTACCAGTTTTTATCCTCTTTTACAACCAAAAACTGATGAGGCCTTTACAGAGCTAGAAGCAGAAACACAAGAGATTTACTATGCTCTTCCATGGCTCATGTCCATCACCTGCATTCAGTCCTTCCTCATCCCTCAACATTTAGCCTTTCTCATACTTTTTCTACATGTTTTACTCTATGTACCTTTGCTTATTTACATTTATATTTGTATATATAATTGGCTAGATTCTGTATACAAGGGAGACTATGTAGCTCTTTTCTTTTTTGAGACTGTGTGAACTGGCTTACTTAGTATTATACATTATAAGTTTGTCCATTTCCATGCAAATTTTGTGATTTTATCTTCTTTAGAGATGAATGGTATTTAATTTTATACTTTCTTCATACATTCTATTCAAATAGATATCATTCAAGAGCAAAACTAAAACAACCAATAATTATATGCAAATGTTCAATATACATACAAGGAAAATGAAAACCATAACTACAGTGAGATATGATCTCATTTCATTACAGTGACCTTTATGAAATAACAAAAGTATGGTAGATACAAATATGAGGGGAAATAATTTTTCATACACTCTTGATGAGACTCTAGCTATCTCACAACCAGGTATAGCTATAGAGAAAATGAAGTCAGCAGACAAAAGAGGCACCTATGTATCTATGCTTATTAAGCAGTTCCATTTAGAGTAGCTAAGATGTGGATGATTCCTAGAAACCCAATGCCAGGTGAATAACTAAAGAAAAAATAGATTCATGTATCTACTTTTGTATTTACAATATTCCACCATTTATGGCTGGATAACATTCTGTTGTGAGTATATGTTTGAGTAAAAATGAATTGATTACTGGAATATGTATCAAAGTGGTTAGAAGTAGAAGATTCCAAGTACACAGAAAGGCAAATGTCACACATTCATTCTCTCTTGTATGTGGCAATGAATATACATGAACGCCAACTTGGCATATAAGGGAATGAAAAGGGAAGACAGGGGATTAATGTGTTCATGTTCCCCTCTGGCTCTGGTATTTGAACACCTAATGGCACTGTTTGTGGGGGATTTAGAAGGTGTGGTCTAGTTGGAGGAATTATGCCACTGGTAGAGGCTTTGAGGGTTTAAATCTTCACATGATTTATAGTTCATTGTTTATGCTTTGAGCTTTTTGATGAGATGTGATTGCTCAGCTTCCTGCTCCAGTCAGCAAGTCTTGCTTCTCTGCATTCTTACTATGACAGATTCTTACCCTTTTGGAGCCATGAGCCCAAACAAATTCTTCCTTTTATAAATTGGTTCTGGTCACAGTATTTTATCATAACCACAGGACAGCAAGTAATACAGAATGACATTCTCCATATGAGACTATCAAAATAACATCTAATAATGTATAGAATTAACCCATGTAAATAAAAATAATGGTACTAAAATTGTGGAAGAGTTGTACCACAAAAATTCACAAGTATCCATTCACAGAAGAGGCAAACAACTTATAGGAATGAAAGTTACGAATCTGGTGGCAAAGGATGACAGGGGTGGGGTTGTGGAATGACTCAGTTTTATTTAAGGAGCTGTGGCAACTGGGAGTTTGACCATGCACTGAGGAGAATATGGGAAACACAAAGTGAACTTGGTGGTTTTTCTTTTTTTCATTTCTGATTTTCTTTTTTCTTTTCTTTCTTTTTTCTGGGAGGAGATCACAAAGGTTGAATGGATAGACCTCTATGGACTGGCAAATAAATGTGATCAGTGTGTATTATGTGAAATTCCCAAATAATCCATAAACTATTTTGTTTAATAAAAAAGTAAGTGACTCTGCTACTTAAAGCATAGTCTAATGTTTATCAATAATTTAAAATTGATAAGTGATGTCATGGCTGCCTCTCTCTTTTTGTTGGTTTTGAAGTTGGCTTCAACATCATTTATTACCTATGAATTTATTCTTTGTAGCATATGGTTTTAGGTGAGTATGGCAGTGTCTATAATTATTTGAGTATTATCTTCAGTAACAACAGAAAGCGTAATACTAAATTTACTAAGCACTGAGGTGAGCATATGTTCTGAGAGATAAATGGATACATACTTTGGCATCACAATAGATTTTATTTTATAAAATAATTTGGTATTTTTGTTGATTTGGGTCTTTCATAAATTGTGGTTTTGAAATGTACTCATTGTTAAATTTCTTTTCAATGTAGTTATGTAATTTTGACTTTAAATATTACTTTACTTAATCTGGGCATGGTAATACACACATCATCTCAGCACTTCGGAAGCTGAGGCAGGAGAGTTGTAAGTTTGAGGTTAACCTAAGCTACAGAAAAAAATCAGTAAAAATATCCTCTCATAATAAATAGTAATGTTGTAACTCCAATGTTTCTAAATTATAATAATGATTCTTGTCCATTCAATTCAATTTCTCATAATAAAATGTTAGTATAGCAGTCTCTTTAATGTCTATGTCCCCTGAAAATCTACCACTCCTATCCACATAAAATGTTTTCTCTGTTTTGAAAATCTATATAATTGTAGTTCCTATTAGGCACTTTGATAGCTATGTGGAAACATTATAATGTGCG
Source organism: Grammomys surdaster (assembly GCF_004785775.1). Lineage (NCBI taxonomy): Eukaryota > Metazoa > Chordata > Mammalia > Rodentia > Muridae > Grammomys > Grammomys surdaster. Next base: position 3,440,955 of record NW_021621048.1, read on the forward strand.
ATTGTTTGAGACTACTTAATTCTAGCAACGAAAAGAGATGTGTGACAAGCACAAGTTAGGTTAAGCTTAGATAAGATGCTGGCAAGTAGAGCAGAGCATGTGTGGGTTATACACGGAGAGGAGCCGAGCACCAAGGGCACAGATTATTCATGAGCTATCAAGAATGTATGAGACACCAGAGGCACTGAATAACAGGATAAATTAAATATACATGAAACACATGAAGCACTTTTTATTCATGAGGTCTTAATTCAGTCACATATTGTTGACATCCATTTTGGCCTCATAGTTCTGTGCCCAGAAAACTCACATAAAACCCATAGCTGTGCATTAAAATCATCTGCAAACTGTTGCTACAGTCAGACATACTTGTCTCTGTGTTTCTCCAGTGAAGCAAGAACCTAGCAGTTGCCCAGGACACTTACTGCCAGTGGGTCTTTTGCTGAAATACCAACCCTCATTTTGATAGCTCTATAATTATAAAGAAAGCAGAGATAGGAAAATTGCATACTTTACAGTGAATTCACATAGTATGCCCCACTGAATACACACACTGCTAGAAATATACCATTGTCTTGTGTCCTCTTCCCTTATGCTGCATATATCAAATGCATGAAAAAAATCAGGTGCTTTCGAATAGCTAGATTTCACTTTTCACCTAGTCAGTGACCATTTGTGGTTACTTCTTTTGCATTGTACTGGGAGTTCATTGTTGTTTGAGGTAATTTTCCATAGAGACTCTACTAGTCCAAGTAAGTATTATCTTATCTTGAATTTATTTCATTGACAAAGAACTCACAATACCTTTAACAGAATGCATAATTCATCTATTATTTAATTTTCTTAGATAATCTATTTAATTTTCAAGCACTAATGATGTTATCACAGATACACTACTATGCATATTAATACAACAAACACAAATCATATTTGGCAACTGAAGCATACATATTACCGAACACATACACACACACACACACACACACACACACAAACACACACACACACACTCACACACACACACACACACACACACATACGAGCAAGCAATAACTTTTAGAGCTGGACATTGCCATAAGTGAGCTTATAGAAGAAGATGCCAATTCTTATTGGTCTTTCCAATTGATCCCCTGATGTTGAGTAAAACCACAATTGTATTGTTGGTTTAGAAACAGAAAGACATTATTAACTCTGTCAGAGTAACCCTAATTAGAGCCCTCCCTTTTATTTTCGATCAGTTCCAGCATTTTTGTGGCTGATATTTTAGACCAAATCTCACATCTCACTGTGAACTCAGAAATTTCTACGTTTGACATATCAACCAAGCCTATGATAAACTTACGTATGCTTAATCTATGGCCTGGCCTGTTTAATAGTAACAAGTACCAGTAGTTGTAGCTACTGTTGGAAAATCTAGATTAAACTAAAATTGATGATATAATTTATTTAAAAAATGAAGATTTTTGAAGTAATTGAAAGTGCATTGGAGGGTCTGGAGAGATGGCTCAGTGGTTAAGAGCACTGATTGTTCTTCTAAGCATCCTGAGTTCAATTCCCAGCAACCACATGGTGGCTCACAACCATCTGTAATGAGATCTGATGCCCTCTTCTGGTGCATCTGAAAGCTACAGTGTACTCATCATATACATAAAAATAAATAAATAAAATCTCAAAAAAAAAAAAAAAAACGAAAGAAAGTGCATTGGAAATGGTGTTTGTCTTAGGGTTGATTCTCTGCAAATTCTGTTTGTTGTTGTGTTTACTCCGAGGAGGATGTACCATGTACTATAATACTGTTTGATGATGTTTCCTAAGTATTCCATATGATTGGATACAAAATTATCTGGTCCCATATTTTTTACATCAACAATTTTGTTGAAATGTAAACATTTCCCACAAGTAACATAAATGTTCAAAACTTGTAATATAAAAAATAAAGTGTATAATTGTTATTTAATGATGATTATAAACATATAATATCTTTACTCTATGATAGATTCAATTATAGTTCTTCTAAATACATTTTACTTACATAGTAATTTGGACTCATTAGTCAACCAACTGATGAAATGGGCAGTTCATGTGATAAAGTCAATTATGTAGTTAAATTAGATTCAAACAAACAAGAAAAATCAATAAATGAGTAATTACCACTGTTTTACTCTTCTAGATATTTTGTGAATGTATACTCATGGAAAGGCAAGTATTTATGGTTTTCTGAAGCATCTTTCTTATACCACAGAGAGTAAAAAGCTGTATTGAGAGTGGTCCATATAGAAAAATAATGACTACCTTCTCTTCATTAATCACAATGAATTTGCACACAGAAGAAAATTCATTGTATTTGTGATGTAAAAGTTTTTGTTAGGGCGGTTTGAATCTATAAGTGATGTCCTGAGTAGAAGATGCCACATGAGATAAGTGATGAACATTTTAAATAGAAAAAGTAATCTTTTGATCTCTTGAAAGTTCAGTACCATTCAATGATGGACAGCTCCTTTCATAATGGATTATGTATGTTTTTGTTTTTGTTTGAGACAAAGTCTCAAGTAGTCCAAGCTTGAACTCATGCTCCTCTTGCCTCTTCTTTTCATGCAATGGGATTCAGACACACATCAGTCTCATCTGAACTGCTTCTCACTTCTTAGTAGAAGTTATCCAGCTCAGTTATCTGTAAAATACCACTTTTAAAACACACATAGAAAGTATTTAGTAGTTTGCATAAGTAACAGAATAGTTGTGCTGGCTAGTTTTATGTCAACTTGACACAATCTAGGGTCAGTGGAGAGGAGGGAACCTCAACTGAGGAAATGTCTTCATAAAAACCAGACTGTAGACAAATCTGTATGTGGAGTTTTTAAAATTAGTGATCACTGTGAGAGAGCCCAGGCCATTGTGGCTGGTGCCACAATGGATGCTGAAAGAAAGCAGGCTGAGCAAATGCTAATGTGCAAGCCAGTAAGCAGCACTTCTTCATGGCCTCTGGGCCAGTTCCTGCCTTCAGGTTGCTGTTCTGATTGAGTTCTACCCTAATACTTTGGGTGATGAACTGGTAAATGGAAGTGTGAATGAAATAATTCATTTGCTCTGTAAGTTGCTTTCATTCATGGCATTTCATCACAGCTATAGTAACCCAATCCAAGACAAATAGTCAAAACATGTTCCTAGTGGCACTTTACCCGTCACGTGCTATTAGGCTCTTGGGTTAACAGTCTCACCCAAACTTGCATATCAGTAAAAAATTAGAATACATTAGCAACATCCAGCTATACCTTTTCTCTATATGCAGGAATTTAGCTATATTTTATAAGTAAGCTTTCCACTATTTTTATCTTTTGTACCACAATACCTACCATCTATTCAGACATTCCTGTATCTGTGCATCTTTCATCCTACTGAAGAGGAGGAAAAGGGCTTTCTTTTATCCTCCCACAGGCTTTATCTGAGGATACAATTACATTTTCATGAAATGGATTAACATATAAAAATCAGTTTAATTAAACTTCATGCATATGAGTCTAACAAGAATACAAAATTCAAAAAACACTAGATGATTGAACCTGACATCTTGGGCTCTAAAACGGAATAGAGTGTAGGAATTTCTCCCCAACGATGGGAGTGTGAGAGGAGGTAGACATGCTGAATGCAGCTGGCCTAGTTATTCATATAAAGGCTCTCTAATGGTAGTCCTGGCCTAGAGTAACTCACTAACAAAACTAGGATTTATTAATGAACATTTTCTTTGTAGATGTAATCTACTTTTACAGATCTCACTGTGTGTAAGAGTTCTGAAAACAATCTGTTTGAGAACATGGCAAGTCAGTTCGTAGTGGAGTTGTTGCTGACATCCACACTGTGCAATGCCATATCCTGTGCCATATCAAGGCTAAGGAGTCCACATCCCAAAGCATAGGACCTTGATACAATAAGTACCCTGAACTGGCCTTCCTTTTCCTGTCTGTCCATCTCCCACTCCATGAGACACAGAAGCAAGAATCCTTAGTTTGTTATTGATGTTGCAGTTTTGTTTGCTTTTGTTTTTGTTTGTTTGTTTGATCACAGGACTCTTCACTCTTCCTCCGTGCAAGTCATAAACTAGAAACATGCTCTGTCTCTTCTCTATTGAGGACTCTCTTCCCAGATTGTGCGTTCCCCCTTACCAGTGGAATCAGTGCTAAGCTAGGGAAGACAAGAAGAACCTGAATAGACCAGCTTTTCTGAGTTTCCTGCCTCAGAATAGGATCATTAGATTGTATGCCCCTGAGAAATAAAAAGGTGATGAAAAAGAGCAATAAAATAAATGTAAAACAAATAATAGAGTACTAAATGGAGAAGATTGTCTATGTTTACACTTAGTGTAAATGGTCTAAATCAAAACAATTAGGTATCTGTGAAAGGTCTATGCAGAAATTTTACACGGACACCTGAACATTCAAGTCTGAGTTAGAGAAACTTCTATGATTAAAACTATAAATCCTGTTTCACTCTGACTAAATTATTGTTTAAAATTAAATGAAGACCCGATCTGGTACTGGGAATAAGTCTATGTTAAAATGGTAACACAAAGTTAATATTACACAAATTTAAATTTCTTCTTTGAGTTTAAGTTACCTTTATGTATAGGTATTCCAGCAAAACTACATTGAAAAGTTATAATTGTGGCATAATCCTTTGGTATTTCTATATCAAATTTAGTAGTAGGTTTTTGCAGAAATAAAATAAATGCAGAGATTATTTCACATAGCATATCACATTTTAAATTGATTTTGTGTCTGGATGTGCGCTACTCAGAGAATTTTATAGAGTGACTTCTCTCCCTTTCCTTCCTTGATTCTGGAATCAAACTCAAGTCATCGGATTTGGTACAGGCACTGTTACTTGCTGGGTTTCTCACTGGCACAATATTACCTATTTTAAAAAGTTAATTTAAAGTATTTAGTAATTTTAAAAATAATAGAAGGCTATCAAATGCTATTAGCAGAAGTCTGATGTTGTGAAAGAAGGAGGTGGATAACATAAAGGCATGTAACTATGGTAATAGACCTGGCCAAGCACATTTTCATCATGCAAATTTCAAGTTGACTGGTACACTTAGTATTTGAGTTAATTATCCTTGCTGAAATTTTGAGTATTATGGTCTTTAAAACTTTTAGTTGGCTTAAGTAGACAAAGGCAAAGGACAGGCTGATATCAGCATATGAATAGTCTGCGTTGCTATGGTTTGTCTTAGACAATATTTATGGCATGTCTTATTATTTATACTTTCGTTATAAGTCTAACTGAAGACTTTTACTTTTAGTATTTCTCTTCAGGGAAGCATTATGCTCATGTGCCTGTGATCAGAATTCTAAGTCTAAACAGGAGATTTTTATCTAACCAATCCGTCCCATGCTGAATTCAGCTCAACATTTTAGCATATATGATTCAGGATATGGTGACATTTGTGTAATAATTAACATTCTACAGCACATGGCTGCATTTACGCTTTTATCCTGTTAATTTAAAGAACTTATGATTATATGCACAAGAATATACTTATATTTACATAAATATGCAAGTTACTGGCTTAAAAGTTAAATTATGTCACTTCATGATTTCTTAGTCACTAGTCAATTCTGGTATGACAGGTATCAGCTGATAATGAGTTTCAGATGAACCTAAGCTACATATTAAGGCCATCTCTCAAAATATCAAAAACCAAAGCCAAAAGAAAATGAATGAAAAGTTGAACCAAATAGTTGGGGAAAACTCCAAAGACATTGCTGGTTAAGAAAAAATAAAATATGAACAGAAGAATGTAAAACATAGCAACTTTCTATTTTTAATCTACATTTACAAATTTATTCTCATAGATGACTAGATATCCACAAAAACTTTGCATTTGGACTTGTAAATATATATAATTGGTTTTGAAGATAAGTGCATAACTGATGATATTGAGTTACTCCGGATGATGAAACGATATCTAAAACATTATTTTAATTCTTAATTTATTGTTATAATTGTTATAATTTACAAGGGGAATCAAATTTTTTTTAATTGTTTTTATTATTGAATACAAAATACACTTCTCACCTTGATTTATGCTGCCTACCATCTTGGGGGAAGTAAATTTTAATTAATTTTTGAGGTTACTTTTTAAACATTTTGTATGTTTGTATATTATGAAAATGAAAATGTACTTTTAAAGAGCACAATTAAAAATTTGTCAAGTCAGTAAGTTTTATTTTATATTTTATTAAAAGTATGTGTAAAGTTTTATGGAGTACTCAGTAAAAAGACAAAGAACTAAACAAAAATTTGTTACAAAATGGTTGGTTTCTCTACATGTTGGTGTGGCTTTCTGCCTCGCCGCTTACAGTGAGGCAATTGTTTTTCAGCTCATCAGATAGGATGAGCACCTTTGCTTTCAAGTGCAGAGAATCCTGCGGAAATTGAAGTGCATTTACCCATGAACATTTTATGCAGTGCATTGTAGACACTGTCCTGTCTCTGATAGAACATTTTTTTCCTGGCACCACTACACCATCCAATCTCTAGTTTCTCTGTCTCCATCATTAACCTTTACGAGCACAGCTTGTGACATGCAAACAGACGCTTAGAAAAGATAATTGACAATTTTGGCTTTTGTAAAACAGATTCTAGTTTTATGATCATAGTGATATGTATTATTATTATTGATATTAATATTAATTATCATTATTTAAAACACTGTTTCTATTGTGACGTTTGTCATGTGTGCAAATGAAGTATAGGTAATATTAGGTTTTTAAATAATTTAAGAAATTTCAAATTGATAAGATAATATGAAGTGTCACAATTTTTAAGCTACTTCACCTTTCTAGAAATCAATTTTCTTGTGTCTCTTTTATAGAATAAAAGCAAATATCATACAAAAAATTTCTTTAAGAACATCTAGGCTTTCATTGTTAGCGAAATTAGAGATCATGGAGATTTACCTAATGTGGGAGGAAATGGGAGTTCTAGAGATGCAAGGAGACCCAAAGAATATTTAAAGGTACTTTTCCCAGCTTACATGTGGGCATTTTATACCTTCCTAAACTCTTGTTTGACACAGGTTTTATTATGATCAAATAAGAAGCCACAATTCTCACTATATGTAATAGGCGTGAATGCTGTTCAGTGAATCTTTATAATTATTTTTTCTCTTGACATAGTGTTACTATGCACTGTCCCTTGAATTATCTCTGCTTTGATAAATAAAACCTGGATGAAATACATTATTTACACACTTTTATCTATGAATGGCAAATCTGTGGGAAGCTCATCTGCACACTATTTCCATTTTCAGGGAGTACAGAAGCCCAGAGACAATGTATCGTGCTGGGTTCTCAAGTGAAAGGTAGACCAGAAGTTCCCAGATCTGGGGGTTTGTAAAAAAGATGTTTTTCATAAGCTGCAATAGAAAAATGTTTATTCCATTATTATTTTTTGTATTTGAAGTTAACACTATGAGAATTTCTAAACTTCTGTTTTCCTGCTTAATACCTTTTTTATCTCAACTAGGGAACCTTCTATGGGCTTTCGTTGTGTAGGCATGATGGTTATGAACAGAAGAGACTCATGATGAGCCTAAGCTACGGTGTGTTGGAGTTCTGCTACAATGTATTAATAGTTACAAATACAAATTTTTAAAACAAAGCTGAGGCTATAGCTCCCTAGTGGGGCTGAGTACTCATGAGACCATAAATCCAATCCACAGTACTGCAAAATAATTGATGATGGGGGGTAGTAGTGGCAATGATGATGATGATAAAAACAATAAGATCTAAATAGTTGTTCTATTAGCCTGTTACATCTGGTAAAGCAACATGAGTCACAAATGAAAATGCTCTTATAAAAAATAGTTTTGAACACACAGACTAACTGACATGACCTTTCACAGGCTCCCAGGATTCAAACCTTGGATAGTTTAGAACTAGGACCAGTGATGTCTAGAAAATTGGGCTGTTTCCTGAAGCCTTCCTTCATATCTTCTGGCAGAATTTAGTGTGAACTTTTCCAGGCTACTGCAAAGAGGCTCCTGGAGATGTATTTCAGTTTTCTGTATTCTGCTTTGCATTTTCTACAGTCCAAGCACTGATAGATGCATCCCTTTATCCTGTGTGGTGTATTTTAGACTGTGGGAAAATGAAATCCTTGCCCAGTTCTGAATTTAGTCATTCAGTTTTCCCTTAGTCACAGTGATTCTCTCTGTGCTCTTTTCTGAAATACATTGTCACCAATCTCTTTTCTTTTCTTTATACCCCTGGTGACCACATATCTATCTTTTCTGTTGTTTTGTGTCTTTAAGTACTTATGGATATCTACTCTGGAGAAGGACCTAACAATGAACAGCTTCTTTTCAAAGGTGATGGCTTAGGGAGGTGTGAGTGTGCTTGAATCTCACCTATTATTAGCTTGTAGTTTATAAGTTTGTAGTAGGATCCTTTTTATTTTATTACTGGTGCATGAGAGCCTGGGCTGCTGATTTTTGGTATTGTGAAAAGAGCTAAAATTAATATTTTGAATAAGTCTTAATGAAAACAGATTTTCACTTAATTTGTGTGCTTTAAAATATATCGCTTACTAATTGGTTTGTTGCTGAAGTTATTTGCCATAAGCCATAAACACAAACCTTGTTTTTCATTTCAATAAAGTGATAGAATATTAAAAGATTAACAAGAGAAATTCAATATATTGATTTGAAGCAAATATTTTTAATGCAAGATCAAACCTATTTACAAGTTGTAACTTAGACGTTATGCTTCAGAATTTCAAGATGTTGTTGTATTAGGCAATAAACCAAGGATAGGGAAGTTGTGTGATGGATAAAGCACTTTTCATTGCAAGGATCAGTGTTTGTGCACAATGACTTGGGTTGTCTGCCTGAAATCTTAGCTTTTGGGAATCAGATAAAGGAGTTCCTGGAAACAAACTTACTGGTTAGATCAGCCAAATCTACAAGATCCAGGTTCTGCAAAAGTCTCTGGCTTAAAATATAAAGTGATGGGTGATGGAAAATGGTTTCGGTGTCAATCTCTAACCCCTACAATCCATGTCTACACACACTCACATTCATTTTCACACTCCTGTGTATTCACACCCAAGTGCACACAATATGTATGTACATCATACACATGGGAAAAATAATAAACCAAACAGAAGTTCTAAATATTGTTATAATTACTCCTGATAGAATTAGTGTTAAGTAAACAGTATAACATGTCTAAGATAATATTTTCAAACATTTACTGCCAAGTAGCACTATCCGTTAGCAAGGCCTTTCCATCTCCTGTCCCAGCTCCTACTTGCCACAGCATAATAAATCTCATATAAGAATAATCACAGGGTACTTCTGAGATTGGCATAATGCACTGAACAAAGTGATTCTCCTTCCATGTTGTCATAAATGATGTCAAGATGTCATTCTTTTGCATGGCTAATGAGATTGGATTGGGAATGTGTGCCTCATGTTCTTTATGCATTCTTCAGTTGATGGGCATTATCGTCCTTAACTTTCTGCAGAGCAGTTATCTAGATCTTGTGAATACTAGCATATGACCCACTACCAAATAACTCTCTCAACACCTACAGTATAGTTTTATTGAGTTTTTAGTTTCTTGTCTCTTATATTTTTGTCATTTCTTATATATTCTGGACATTAACTACTTGCAGATTTATAGTTTGAAACATATATTAGGGCTTCTGATTTGGTGTTTTTATGAGAGTCTTGAGTATGAATAGAGTGTGTCTCTGTGTCTATATCTGTTTCATTTTCATTTTCTTGGGCTTTTCCCTTTCTGTTTGTTTCCTTTGTACTTTTCTGTGTGTTAGCTTTTGTTTTATCTTATTTAATATAATTTAACTTTATTTTACTATTATTCCCTAAATACCTGTTTGTTTTCTAAGGGAGTCAAACTGGTAGGATCTACCTAGGAGAGAGGTGTGGAGAAACTAGAAGGGATAGAGAAAAGCCTAATCCAGAAAATTTTCTGAAACAGTAAATTCATTTCTTTAGTCACAGAGTATAATGACTTTAGATGATTTTTGACAATATAGTTATATTAAATTAGGAGCGAAGCAACCATAATCAAAATGCCTGTTCGACTGGCTGATACCATAACTTCTGCATATTATTCAGTATATAAGTCAACAGCTTCTACTGCACTCAAAAGAGTTTACCTTTTCTTGGCATCTTACAAAACCAGATCAAGTCAAGAATTATATAAGTATTGCATCTTGGAAATGAAAATGATGGGATATTAGTTTCCTAGTATTGATTACTGTAGTCCTACTGTGATGCCTATACTATGACACATCCCTTGATGTATTTCAAATGCAATTACATTTGAAATTTGTTGACATGTACTTTATATAGGTGATACATTTACATGATAAAACATCTTAAACATGACCTTGCTGTAGATTACTTCCTCTAGTGTAGCAAAGACTTTATTACTGCTATAGAATTTCCCAGGTCAGTTTTCCTTTGACGTGAAAAACAGCAATGCCTTTGAATGAAATGTAATAGGGGAACATTATGAATGAGCTCCCAGTTATTTCAAACTAAATTTTTCATACCATGCTATTTACTTCAAAAGTTAGAGAAATACTTTGTTTTGTGACTCTCATTTAAGACAGTGTGGTTGTCAACTGTTGTCTAAATCTTTGTTAATTATAACCTTAGGTAGTTGGTTTCTGTTAGTTGCCTAACTTACAAATACCTTGTTGGAAAGATTATTTAATAACATTTGGGGATTTGATGTCTTTCATTTGATAAAACCACCATTTTGAATACATAAACTGTTAGGTCATAGGCAGTCCAAAATATGCAAATGAGCTCAAAATGGACTCTGAATTTCTAGTGGTTAAATAAAAGTGGACGTAACTCAGAAACTTAGGAAACTGGTTCCCATCTGCCTAATGGAGCCATTTCCCTTTCTTTTGGGAAAAGTGACTCATGGCTTCCTTGACCTATACTTGTAGTTGCATACCAAAGCACATGCACCCTCTAGGCCTCCCCACTCCCTATATTCAAGCACTTTTTTTACATTCCCAAGTCCATGCTGGCCTCCCTGGGCTTTTAACCTCCCAGATACCTATATTTTCCGTGTTCTCCACATAAAGGCAAGGTTCTCCCCAACTCCTGTTCTTGCTAGTCTCTTCCTTCCTCTCTCTCCTGAATCCTCCTGTGACTATTCCCTCTCCTTCTATTCTTGCTTCTTTCAGTTATAGCCCTGGCCACGTGCAGTCTTTCCCTTCTCCCTGTTCTGGACTCTGGACATTGTCTGTCTCATATATACAATAAAAACCCTTCCCTTAAACAAATATCATGTTGGCAGATTCTCTCCCTTGCCCCCATCAGTTGCCAAAACCCTCACATGCACACAAAAATTATTATGCAATATTACCAATGAAAGTTTATAAATAATACTCATATAATTCACTGTTAAATTATTAATACCACACATATACACATAAGCATGGAAACATATTTCATATTTTTTTCACTCAGAGTTTCAATCCAAAGGGTGAGCAGTTTTGAAAACTGTATCCTACAGTATCCATGTATAATTCTTGTCTCCACTGATAATAATTCACACTACCAAATTTTAATGACCTAGATGAGAATTACTAGTTATAATAATTATTTCTCCCAAAATGTCTGACCTTAATTTTTTATTATTGATAATTTAACAACTCTGATAGCTTGAGCATGTTGACTAAGATATATGGGCTGAGGACTCCAAGGCAGCCATGCACAGTATAATTTCTCTTCCTTTTGTTCACATACTCTTACTAGTTGACAGTTTCTAGACATGGGGAACATTGTTGCTAGTTTTTATCTTGAGGCAAAAGGAAAAAAAACTCAAGCTGAAATATTTTCTTTTGAATAAAAATGATGCTTTGCAAAAAAAAATCAAATGCTAGACATTTTTATGAAATGAGTTATGAGAAGCTCTTGTCTTGGAGTAAGTCCAGTGCCAGAATCGACCAACTGGACAGAATGCAGGCATTCAGCACATGTGTCTCATCATCAAAATGAATTCTGAAAGAGATCAGTTTTCTAAAACCTTAGTGTGAGACCAACAGTGGTAGAATGAGAAGGTGGTATCATCATCAAAAAGAAATCCTCATTTTAACTTTGTCAGAAGGCAGCTTTGAAATGACTGGCTTTGTGTTCCCTTTTCAACATCTGTCCTTGTCTGCCATCTCTCCTGTTTCACATCTCCTCCTTCTCTGGTCATCACTGCTTCTGTAGATGATCTCATGGACTTATATTCATTTTCCTTTGGTTGTGTTTGAGCATTGACCTTACATAGCTAAGGCATCTGTACAACCCCTGTTCTCTTTATCTTTTCATTGGAGTCAAATGACCTGGTTTAAATCAGCATTGCAGTCATCTAGTATTTATAAAACACTTTTTAATCACTTTTATCTTGGGCATTAGTAATGTCCCTTATGCCTTCTTTTTTTTTTTTTTTTTTTCTCGAGACAAGGTTTCTCTGTGTAGCCCTGGCTGTACTGGAACTCACTCTGTAGACCAGGCTGGCCTCCAACTCAGGAATCTGCTGCCTCTGCCTCCCAGGTGCTGGGATTCACTACTGCCCAGCCATTTTTTTTTTTTAAAGATTTATTTATTTTATGTATGTGAATAGACTGACTGTCTTCAGACACTCCAGAAGAGGGCATCAGATCCCATTACAGACGGTTGTGAGCCACCATGTGGTTGCAGGGAATTGAACTCAGGACCTCTGGGAGAGCAGTAAGTGCTCTTAACCACTGAGCAATCTCTCCAGCCCACTTGTGCCTTCTTAATCTAGCTAGAATAATTAAAGTATGAAACATGCTTATAAACATTGTTCCATATTGTATATATACTTTAAAAGTCTCCATTAATTTATTGTTAGGATAATAATGTCTGATTTTGAAAAAGACATAGTTCTTGATCAGCTTTTAAATTTTAAGATCATGTAGAGAAGAAGATTAACTATTTGTACACAAAATGAGATAATTCCCCCTCTGTGTGTTTATGTCTGTGTATACATTCATATTAGTAGTTATGAGTATATAACTCTCCTGAATTTCTATATGGTATGACGGACATTGTTTTTCAAATATCATTGGTTGAGTTTTCATGAAGCAGGATGGCTATGGAGGGGTCTAGTAGAATGATTCTTTCTCTGTCTCTTCCTCTTCTTCCTCTTTTTCCTCTCCCTCCTCTTTCTTCCATTTTTGATTGACACTGATGTTGGGAGCTGACTCCTAGCCGAAAGTGGCTATCATCTTTGCAGCCGTCTCGAGCCATATACCCTGACAAGAGACTTGTTTTCAACAGCCAACAACAGCTGAACACACTCTGATAAACATCTTGTTTTTCTCACATATCTTGTTCTGCTGTTTAGTGCCGCCAGCAGCTAGGTGCAAGTGGTCTCCACGCTACAAGGCACATGACTTAGTGCCTTCAGCTCTGCTTGTCCATGGGGACAAGACACGTGATAAAGGGTATAAATATCTAAGATTTTCTTTCAATAAGAGAAACTTGATCAGACTCTCTGCCTTGTCTCCATTCTTCGTGTCTCTCATCTCTCCATCCCCACTCTCTCTCTCTTGCTAGACCTTGATCCGCAGACCAGAACAACAAATCTGGACATTACAAAGTGGCCCCCGAATGTGAGCCAGCTCAGACGGTTACAAAGTGGCCCCCGGACGTGGGGCAGCTCAGGCGGTTACACACTGATAGTTCAATTACACCAGACTTACGTTCACTTTATTTTACCTTGTGTTGTGTGTAGTATCAGAATGCAACAACTACTTTCATAATTAAATGGTTTCTCTCCTTTTCTTGTTTTCACAAATTGACTGGTTTTGAAGGAAACGTTAAAAATATGGCACAGTTACATTTACCTATTTTTTTATTAGCCAATAGAAATCACTTCTTACATGGCACTCAGTGTTCCAGACAGAAGGCTATTAGACATGTGCTTTCTATGTTGAAGCCCCAGATCTCCACAAAAATGCTGATGGCGCCTTGAAGATGGTCTCATTTGATCCTATGTAAGAAATTCAAACTGCTGTCCTTAATTTCTATAGTAATTGATGTAATAAATAAATCTTGGGGGCTGTAGAGATGGCCCCAGTGGTTAAATGAACTGACTACTTTCCCAAAAGACTTGGGTTCAGTTCGCAGCACCTATATCATGCCTCACCACCATCTGAAACTTCTGTACCTGGGGATCTGATGCCCTTTTCTGGCCAATGCAGGCACCGTACATATTTGGCATACATTTAGGAAAAATACATGCATAAAATAACAATATAAAAGTTAGAACTTATTTTAACTACATTACATCAAATACAGTTATTTTATTGGATATTTCACTTCAATTCAGGGTTTATTTCCAACCTTTCTGACTTTACTGCAACATGTTTTACACCACTAGTGAAACAATTCAATTTTTAACACAGTCAACTACCACAAACAATTATGCCAAAATTGTTGTCCTGTTGGCATATACCTAACTTCCACTTGGTATCTGCAGCAGCCTTGCTAGTATTTCACTGTTGCAGGACACAGGCTATTAGTGTTTTAGCCTCTCTAGTTCATACCTTTACTCTGGTATAGCTTCTTGTCTCTAAGCAAGCTTATGAACATGTGAAACTTCAGTGCATTCTCAGTGTGTAGTGATTCAGGAAAGGTGGCCATTGTATCAATCAAGTGAAGCTTTGGCCCTAATTTTTTTGAGGGATTTGATTATTTGTTGTCAATTCAGATACTCCACAATGCACCACGGAGTACTATAAGTCACTTCTTCTATTCAGCTGCCCCTGGTACTCATGACATCCTTCCCTCTCCTATTTCATTCCATCACTTTCTGGACTCTGAAACTACTCCTCTGTTCTCTACTTCTGTGAGATCAGCATTCAGCCTCCACATGGAAGTGAAAACTTTTGGAATATTTCTCTTAATAAAGAGTCCTACAGTCCATTCCCAGTCCTATACATGACAGGGTTTTATTTATTTTATCCATGAATAGTAGTCCAACATGTCCACTTCCTTCATCCTCTCACACATTGATTGTCAGCTAGATTGGGAGTGGATTTCTTAGTGTTATGAGCAGTACTATAGTAATTATATGAATGCAGGTGAGCCTTCTACATAATATCATATATATGTATGTATGTATGTATATATATATATATATAATTTATACATTATATAAATATAGTATGTCTATACACACCTGATTTTGTATTGCAGCCAAAATTTCTAATGAATAAGACTGTAGAAGTGGTAACCCTCTTGTTCTTGAGTCAATAAGAAGGAAAGCTTATAATATATATGCTTTAGTATGTTAAATTCCATACTTTCTATACCCAAATTTTGAATGACTACTTTCATGAAGGAAGGCTTAATTTTGGAAAATTACTTTTCTGCATCTGTTGTGATTACACGATGTTGCACATCATTTTTTGCTATGATTTAGCATGTTGATTTATATACGTGCTGCTGTATTTTAACCTGCCTGTGATGAAGTTAATTTACTCATGATGGATCATCTCTTTTCTATGATGATTGATTTAATTTGTTAGTATTCATTGACACATTTTGAATGAATTTTATCAGGGATGTAGTATTCCTTCTTTTCTGCCTCCTTCTGCAGTTTCAGTATCTGAGTAAGGCCAGCCATAATTTTTTTTCAATATAATTTTCACATAATGCACCATGATCACATTCCCTATCCTCCCAGGTCTGTCCTCCAACCCTTGTGACCCTACTCCTAAATTAAAAAAAAAAATACAAGTCCAATTTGTGTTGCTCATATACTCACTGGAGTCTGGTCAAACTCCCATTAACCAACCCCTTAAAGAAAACCGAGTCCTTCTGACCCATCTGACCCACCAGAGGCCATCATTTGTAGATGGCTACACTTCAGTTTCCTTATCACAAGTTTTAAAGCATTTTCTTCTATGTAGTCCTATTAGGCTGCTACTGTTTTGGGGGCAGGGCATTGTCACAGGAGTCCTCTCTGAGACTTTGTCTCAGCTGTGAGTCTGTAGTCATAGATACCCGGACAAGATTTGCCCTTAGATTACCTCTTGGATGTTTTCACCCCTACACTCAATCTTGGCTTTCATAAATCTATGCAATCTGTTTTCTTTTCCAGTTGGATAATTTAACCAATTTATATTCAAGATACTTATGGGCTATTAAAAGAATTCCCTCTCTCGCACTCTTTCATTTTGGTTGTTTTGTTTCTCATTTCTTTCTCTTGTGTTTTTCTTTGTTTAGGGATATATTCTATGTTGATGTGATATATTTCTCTTTACATTTTGAGTGTCTATGTTACTAGGAAGGTTTGTAATTTTATGCATATATGAATATATATATATATATATATATATATATATAGCATATATGTGTCTGATAATGCTAAATTCTTTGTTTTTTACAGATCAGTTTATTTCTTGTCATCAAAAAATTATTTCTCCATGGTTTAGTGAAGGATTTCTTTCAAAATGTATTTAACATTTTAATATAATTTATTTTGATTATATTTCCCCCTCTCCCCACCTCCATAGCCACCCAAATTTATATCTTCCTTCTCTGTCCCTCTCTCAAAATCTAAAACAAATCAAAGCAAATCAAAAACAACCAACAAAAAATAAATATCAAACTAGACAAAGTAAAACCAAGAAAATTATTAAGAAAAAAATTTTAAAAAATCAAAATAAAATTAAAAGTACACATAAAAAGAAACATGGAGACCACTTTGTGTTGGGCACCTACTCTTGCACATGGTGTCTGCTCTGAAGTGTGACACAGCACTGGACATAACTCATAATCTCTTTCCCAGAAAGTATCAATTGCAAGTAGCTTCTTGGTTAGGAGTGGGACTTTTTGTCCACTTACCTTTCTCAGTGCTGGGGTTTGGTCCTGTTTGGACTCCTTTAGGTGGTATTGTTTGTTGCCAGTTTCTGTGAATTCATATGTGTATCATCTCTGTTGTGTCTAGATGATGCTCTCTCCTTTGAGTGACCCAGTCCCTCTTGACTGTGCAGTCTTTTTGCTTTTTCATCTGAATAGAATCCTGAATATTGAGGGGAAAATTTGATTAACACATTCCATTTAGGGATGATGACTCCGAAAACTACTCACTATCTTCAGACTGTCCAGTTGTAAGTCCCATCTCCTGCAAGAAAAAACTTCTCTGATGTGGGTGGAGCAATGTGCTGACCCATGAGTAGAGTAGTGTGTCATTCGCAGCCATTTTGCTGCTCTGTTTCTTTAGCAGAATAATACTAGGCGTTCCCCTAGTACACATCATCTATTTTTTTTCTTTCAGGATTTTAAATAATTCTCCTGGCAAGAAGATTTCAACTGGCAAGTTGGATGTTTGTATAGTGAAAATTTCCTCATGTGTTATTTTTCCTCTCAGGCTGTTCTTATGGACCTTGTGTGTGTTTGTGTGTGTGTGTGTGTGTTTGTGTGTGTGTGTGTGTGTTGTGTTTCTGACAGTTTAGCTACAATATGTGTGAAAGGAAATCACTTTATTAATTTTTTATTGTTGAGCTTTCTAAAACTTAGAATCCTTATTTTCCCCTACGTTTGCAAAGTGTTCAGCCATGATTATATATATGTTCCTGTCTCTGTTTTTCCCCATTTCTTTCATTTTAGAGTACTCACAATGTATGAGGTTGATCACTTATAGATGCACTATAAATCTCAGAGGCTTTCTTCTGAATTTCCATATCTTTTTTTCCTTTTCTTTTCTTACTGGGTTACTTTAAAATACCTGTCTTTCAAGTTTAGAAGTTGTTTTCTTTTCTTCTTTTTTTTCTGTCTGCCTCATTTT
This sequence comes from Grammomys surdaster, assembly GCF_004785775.1. NCBI lineage: Eukaryota > Metazoa > Chordata > Mammalia > Rodentia > Muridae > Grammomys > Grammomys surdaster. The sequence continues at coordinate 3,458,816 of NW_021621048.1, forward strand.
GTGCTGAGGATCTTAACTGTGCTTTTAAGGATATTTATTGAGCTATTTAGTTGAGGGATTTCGGTTTGGCTCTTTTCTCTCCCCTCTCCATCTCTTTGCTGACTTCCCACTCATTTCACATGGAACCCTCTCAGCGTTCCATCAAGCTGACTTTTTTTTCTTTAAAACTCCTTCTGAGTTTCTCTAAAATCTATATTTTGAATTATTTGTCAGCCAATTTACTTATATCTTCCTCATGATTTGTTGCTAGGTAGTTATTGTCCTTCTAAAGAGAGTTGCCTACTGCTGTCACACCACGTTTCCTCATGATTCTTACAGTACAAAGTTGTTATTTGTACATTTTGGCAGATCATTTTCAGGATAAATTTTATGGTAAGAAATTTTCACCTAGTTGTCCATCCTAGGTATTACTTGCATCATTTGTGTTGACTTATGTGCTATAGGGACACTAAGCTACAGTCTATGTTGGTGATGCTACCTAGTCTCACAAAAGCTTCAGGGGACTCTGGGATGACTGCACAGCATATGGTGCAGTACTGGCAGAGCATGCATAGGTAGGAGTCTGTTGGTGTGAACATCTGTAAATTGCCATAGGATAGGGTATGCATGTGATCCCTCTAGTGTACCCAGGAAGGTGAAGTGGAGTCAAGGAAACAGCAGAGGCACAGTGTCCTTTGGTTTCCAAGTGCTGTGTAATGTGGGGTTGCCACAGGGGGCCTAGGTGAATATGAATTAAGGTACCAAGTATGAAGATGGAGCCCCTATCAGTCTTCGACATTGCCACATTTGATAGGCTGCAGCAGTGAGCAATGAGCCTCAATACCGTGGTAAGTATTCTACACCTATGGACAGATAGTTGTAGGCTTAGATAAAAAAAAAAAACTACTTTAATATAGAAGTATCAATTTTCTTAGGCTGTCATCTGTCTGATAAATTCTTAATGACATAATATTTAGATTCTGTACAACACTTGAAATTGGTGACTTCCTACCTGATATTTTTCCTGGCTTCTTTATCTCTACGGCAATGTGAGAGGAAAACATTCTTTCATATTACAACTATGATACAATTTTCGAGGAATAATATCCTGAGCTAAAAGTTGTGTCCTTTGGAAAAATAATAGAGAGTAGTTACCAACAAAGATCAGAGGTATGAGAGATGAGAAATTTCTGTGTCTTTCACCTTCACTTATCTTAATAAATAGCTAAAGAACAGTGTTTGTGGTAGTTCTCAGGAATTAGGTGCAGAAGCATTAAAATTAATAAACTTCCTCCATTCAGTTTCAAATCCAAGCAGGTACTGCCTTAAAGTTCATATGTTGCATAATTAACATAATTAACAGTAAACCACTCTAATTACCTTAAAGGTTTTCTAATTGCTTTTGATTTTTTCCTATAATTTAAGTGAATAAATGATAAAGTAAAAAAGCGTGTCAAAGACAGAAAGTGTTGCTAATTTTGTAGAGAACTCAGGGTTCTCTGATGTTTGGAAGCAGAAGGAAGCAAAGGTAGAGGAAGGGCCACCTATCAGAAAGGAAGAGCTGCTTCGAGTGATGCAATGCACAAGTGAGAACACATGTAATGAGAAAGAGTCAGTGGTTTGTAATACGTAAGGAAAGACATACTGCAGTTACAAATATTGGCATTTAAATATGAAAGATAAAATGTGTTAATCACATTTTTATAAAGTAAATTCAATTTTGAAGAAGAGAACCAAAGGACAAAACTAAAGGAACAAACTAGAGGAAAGAGACTTGGCGGATGAAGACCACAGGAGTCAGAGAATCCTCCCTTCCTTCTGCCTCCCTTTCCCCACCCTTCGTAGTGTCTTCTTTCCTTCCTTCCTTTCATAGTTTCTTCTTTTGCTTCCCTTTATAGAAAATTCTTAGGAATGACCTTTCTGCAAAAACAAAACTACTGCAATAATCAATGATAATGAGGTAAAGGTTGTATAGGAAAAATAATATTCAAAAAATTATTATTAGTTGCTAAGCATTTTTTATCAAAATGTATGTTTTATTGAGAGTTCTTTTTCTGTACAGGTGGAACAAAGATGTATGCTCTCCAGCTACTCCACTCCATGTGCCTGTGGCAACAAATTCTTCATTCAGCACAGTGGTTTTTGTTGTTGTTTGTTTGTTTTTTTAACATTTTCAATCTCTGTGTTATAACTTTGGTATAATTGCAAATAACAATAAAAGTACATTTTAAAATGCATGTAGATGTAAACACAAATACAACTGAACATATTTGAACAAAATAAATTTAATTTATTTTTGTTTAGACTTCTTTTAAAATCTGTGAATCCTTTGGAGGGAGATATTGCAAGTTAAAGATTGTTTGAATAATAGTATTAAACCACCCTGAAGGTTTTATTTTGTCTCCAGAAGCTACATGCCGATAAAGAAACCATTGTGCTTTTGTATCATTGAAGAAGAAACTAAGTTTTAGCTCTCAGAAAATGTCTAAGTAGTTAGATATGGAATAAAACTGTTGACATAATTGAACATTAAGTATAGTGAACACTGGCAGAGTCTCTGATTGCTTATGTTAAAGATGTTAATAATTTATCATTTCTCCCTCAGTCAACTACAATTATCAAAGTTTAAATTGTTGTGTATTGACATCATTTTAAAATTGGTTGTTTCAGTTTTAGAGAAATGAATGAAAAGTGTACAGATAGAACTTTGCAGAGCCCATCTTTCATTTTATGGTTTTTTTTCAAATGAAAATGAGAAAAAAATCATCACATTATGTCTTTGTGTTATCTTGACAATGAAATGATCAAAATAGTACTTTAATTTATTCTGCAAATAGGGTATCAAATCTCTACAGGATCAGGCGCCTCTTATCCCACTGAGGCCAGATAATGCAATCCTCTGGTATATATGCGCCAGGGCCTCAGACCAGCCCATGTATGCTCTTCAGATTGTGGCTTAGTCTCTGGGAGTTCCCAGGGAAAGGGGGGACAGAATCAGATCTGGGCAGAGACAGAAGAGAAGCCCGGAGAGCCAGGAGAATGAATGGAAATATGCAGCTGCCAGTGGAAGGGGGTTGGGGTAACCTCTAGAAAGTTCCAAAGACCTGGGATGTGAAAGATGTCCAGGACACAATTTGCATGACTTTAGCCAAAATGCTCAACAGTGATGAGATGGAACCTGAAGAAACTACCTCCAGTAGTTAGACAAGACCTCCAGTGGAGGGATGAGGACACCAATCCACCTTTAATTTTTTGACCCAATATTGTTCCTGTCTAACAGAAATGCAGGGACAAAATGGAGCAGAGACTGAAGGAATCCCTGACCAGTGACTATCTTAACTTGGGAATCCATCCCATGGGCTGGCACACCAAACCCTGACACTATTACTGATGCTTGTGCTTTCAAACAGGAGCTTAGCATGGCTGTCTTCTGAGAGGCTCTACCAGCAGCTGACTGAGACAGATGCAGATACTTACAGCCAATTATTGGACTAAGGTTGGGGACCCCTATGGAAGGACTGAAGGAACTGAAGGAGATAGTAGCCATAGGAAGAACAACAGTAAGAACTAACCTGGACCCCAGGGAGCTCCCAGAGACTAAGCCACTAACCAAGGAGTAGGAATTAACTTTCTGAGCCTTCCATCTGAAGTGTGTGTTTTAGGTAACTTTGCACAAGTCAGCAAGCATCTCTCTTCACTGCACTATGTTGCCCGTGTGGCTGTGTGTTCAGGAAGCATTTCTATACATTTCAGTATGGTGCAAGGATGCCTGTGAAGTCACTTGAGTTGAACGTGAAAGTATCCTCTTTTATCTTGAAACATTATTTTGACTTGAAGAATATCCAAGAGACAGTTTATTATTCAGAGTTGGATATTTAGCAGATATGTTCTGGAACATGAATGTAATAACCCACAAACACATTGGTTGTCAGTGAGGAAACTAGCTTTTAAGCAGAAATCAACATTTTGGAAAAACTGGTAAGTGTTTCCACAGGTTTGACAGATGCTCAATCCTCAGGGCACTTTCTGTAAGTCTGATGCTGATGAGAGGAGAGAGTGCTGCATAGCAGATGTTTGGCTGTTTTAATGATGTACAGAACATATTAATAACCTGGGAGAACAATGGTGGAATTTGAAAGATATTCTACTCATTTTATTTTGAAGAGAACTTTGTAATACCTTCTATGCCTACTGTTTACAATGCTTCAAAAATTAAAAAAAAGAAATCTTCAGATACCTCAAAAACCAAGAAATGAAATGGTAGCTAGTTATAATTGCAAGAGACCTGGAATGTTAAAACAACAACTGAATACTTATGAGGAAGGAGTACTAACTATTCTGTGGATATATGCTTTTTCTACTATCACTTATATTTTATGATGTCTTGTTTCATTCAATATGAGGTGTAGAGGAAATGAGTGGCTATAGTATTTGTTCTTTTCTGTTAATATTGCTTATTATTTTCTAAAAACTACCCCAATAGAATGTAATCCAGATAGAAGATGTTAGGGTGTGGTTGAAATACAATCTCCAAGGTAAAACAACAAGTTTTGATATCACAAGGCCAAGTGTATTTGCTTCTGGCACTCAGGAAGGTCCCTGTTGAAGTGACAATCATGTTTGCAGATTGGTTCCCATCAGAGGGTGGGTGTTACTAGGTGCTCTACCAGAAATTCCAGATTAAGTTACTTCAAATAAGCAAAACACAGAAAAATATCAATTATTACAGCAGGTACCCTTCCATTTTGACATATAAGTGAATTTCATACAATGTCATGTTAATTGGTTACATAATGAAAATTATTTCCTACCCAGAAATACAAGAACATACTGAATACTCAGGAGTAACCTATAGGTTTTCTCTGATTTTTCAATTAAATATGATTTGATTACCAGAACAGGGAATTACAAATTCAGAACCGGCTTCAAGGTGAATTCTTGAACAGAAGCAATTTATTTATGCTAATGTCAGCTAACATAAGCAATTCGAGTAACTGTCAACACTTGAAAAGGTTTGGAAGACATTGACGATGCTTAGAAATATTTAAACTTAATGTCTTAATTTCATTTAGTTAGTTATGATGTGATAGATAAACATTTAACTCAGATACGTATATGTAATGTATATGTACATGTATATCCAAAACATCTTTTTCTTTTTCATCTACCATTCTTTCTCCATTTTTATAGCTTCATTTCTTTTAAAGTAAAGTTGGTGGTGAATATGTACTTACCAAAATTGACAAAATGTTTCAATCCATTTTTTGTTGGTATGCCAGAGTACTTGAGCCAGAGTAATACATAGCAAACATAGAAATTTTAAATTTAATTTTTAAAATGCATTTAAGTTTAATTTTTAGGATTACACAAATGAATATTATATCATTTCTACTTTATACTTGCCCCTCCAACTCTTCTTATATCTCCTATTTCAACTCCATGGCACTTTAAAAATTTTATAATATGCACATACACAGAACCTGCTGAATACATTTGATATTGCTCATATGTATGATTTAAGGGATAAACTTTTGAGATCAAATAATCCATCAGAAAGGGTCATTCCTAGAAAAGACTTATTTGTCCTCTCTCAGCAGCTCTTTGTAGCTCTTTTATAGGGGTGAGGTTTTGTGAGATTTTCCCCATCCAAGGGTTAATTGGTATCATTGTGCAGGTCTTGTTAGGATAACATATTAAGATTTCATGGAAGCAACTATGTCATGTATAGAGAACACAATCTCACACAGACTTTCTGATCCTCTCGGTCTTATAATCTTTCCACCCTTCTTTCCTAATGTTCCTCTAGACTTTGCTGTAGATATTTGGTTGTAGATATATCATCTACAAATGGGCACCTCACAGCAAGTTATTCTCTCCATTTGACCAGTTTTTGATTTCTGACATCATGACTACATTTCCTTGATGAGTCATGAGAGCTACACTTATCTGTGGATACAATGGTAAATATTTAGGATGCAACAGGTAATCATACTAATTTAGGAAAATGGCAGTAGTTGGTTTCCTCATGTTCCCCTACTTGGGTCTTTGATCTCACCAGGCACAGATAATTGACTTTGCTTACTATACCTGGTATAAATTCTTTCCTCTTGAGCAGGGCTTCAGTCCATTTGGATGACTATTTGTTACTTCCAATATATGGATACCACTATTGTAGCACTGCAGATCATTGCTATGATTTGCAGGCTGCAACTGGGAGGGACTTGCTTTCTCTTCTCACATGGCAGCTAGCATAGCATCTTAGTATGTTATAGGAGCTGGTTCCAAGGCAGAAGAGAGAGTGACAGATAATTACAGTCTTAAATCATCCACCACCTGTACCCAAAGTGTGTGTTGTCTTTAGCAACAGGGTTTTATCTTCAACTTCTGTTAGACAGCCAAAACAATACCAATAGCTTGTATGTTTTTTGAGGCTTTCTGAGATTGAGATTGAGTGCTTGTTACAGGGGTGTTTATTAAGTTTATAGCTCTTAGGGTGAACACTATAAATCTTGGTAGCCTAACTTCATGTAAATTATTTACACCTATACACTTACACATTATATATATTATCTAGGTGCCTTAAAAAAAACCTACTGTTTCCTGTATCCTATTCCATTGTTCTGAGTGTTCTTTATCCTCCTCTCTGCTGCACTCCCCCTTAATATTGCCTTCCTTAGCTATCCCCAAATGAAACTTGCAATTCTTCTTATATTGTCATTTACAGCACTTGTAATACTATCTCAATCTCTGAATCACTTTCTCCCTACCCTGATTCTCTTTTTACTGTAACAACTTATACAGAGACTCCAAGTTTTGAGTCACATATAAAGATTCAGAACTAAAACCCACAAGTTATAGAGAACACACAGTGTTTGTCTTTTTGGGTTTGGGTTACCTCACTCAGTGCAATATTTTCTAGTATCATTCATGTACTTTAGATATAAATTATAGAGGATGTAGTTCTGCCACTGAGAACTCTCAGAAATTGATGCCAATGTCTAGGAAATGCTGTCATGCTGTGTCTCAACATTGCTGAGGAAAAAATAAATACGGATAAGACAGAAGGACAAGGGGATCAAGCAGCCCCTCCTGAAACTGACCTCCTATTTGAACTTTACTCCTGCCACAACTGACTTTGTTCATTTATAAGAACAATGGTCTCATAATTTAATTATCTGTTAAAGTACATCTTTTCAACATAGTGAAAATAACAATTTAATCCCACCATGAGTTTAGGAGGGCACAAAACAGTGTATGAAGTCACCGTAAAGTTGCCAAATCTGTTCTAACCCAGTAATATTCTTGGCTCTATCTCTAAATGTTTAATATTTTAACTTATTTAACTGTTTTTTTTTCCATTTTTCCATTTTCTATTCTTTTTTCCTGGAAGATTTGGGATTTTCCAATGCAATAAAATTAAAATCTTGGTATGACTAGGAATTCTATAATAGAGCAGTTAAAATATAAACATTTTATATTCATATCCACTTAACTTGACAAATTAACATAAAACATAAACATTTTATTACATGTTGCATTAAATATTTATGATATTTATGATATGTGAGTATCCCTGAATACTGTATACATAATTTTTAATATTTATTTCTTTTAGTGGCAGTGAATAAATAGATTTTAAATATAAATCAATAGAAGAAAGATTTAAGCATATGCCAGGATTAGTCAAAAACATCAGTATGAACTCTGTTCAGCCTGATGGGAATTAGACCATCAGACAGAGAGAGACAGAGAGAGAGAGAGAGAGAGAGAGAGAGAGAGAGAGAGAGAGAGAGAG
>NW_021621048.1:3466599-3545450 GCF_004785775.1 Grammomys surdaster
GAGAGAGAGAGAGAGAGAGAGAGAGAGAGAGAGAGAGAGAGAGAGAGGAGCCTATTTTCAAAATATCCACAGAATACCTCTTCCATGTGTACCGAAGGGCTAAAAGCAATGACTACCACACCCCCAGAGGACAAGAGGAGGTTACCATAGCATAGTTTCTAAATACACTTATCTGAGAAATGGATACTACAGATTGGAAAAAATCACCAGTTTGGTATGATTGGAAGGGAAAACACATTCTGTACCAGAGAGAGAGAGAGAGAGAGAGAGAGAGAGAGAGAGAGAGAGAGAGAGGGAGAGAGAGAGAGAGAAAGAGAGAGAGAGAGAACATTGTTAAAAAGAAAGTATGTACAAGTATGAAGTAGTCAACCTGAAGCAATTCCTGGCTGATGCATGATGCACCTGGAAGAGTAGCAGTAAAGAAATAATAGAATAATTGCATGGTCACTTGATCTTTGACAAAAGAGCTAAAGCTGTCAGGTGGCAAAAGGATAGCATTATCAACAAATGGTGCTGGTTCAACTGGAGGACAATATGTAGAAGAATGCAAATCGATTCATTCTTATCTCCTTGTACAAAGCTAAAGTCCAAGTGGATAAAGGACCTCCACATAAAACCAGATACACTGAAACTAATAGAAGAGAAGGTGGGGAAGAACCTGGAATACTTGGGCACAGAGGAAAAGTTTCTGAACAGAACACCAATGGCTTATGCCCTAAGATCAAGAATTGATAAATGGGACCTCATAAAATTGCAAAGCTTTTGTAAGGCAAATGACACTGTCAAGAGGACAAAATGGTAACCAATAGATTGGGAAAAGATCTTTACCAATCCTACATCTGATAGAGGGTTAATATCCAATATATACAAAGAACTCAAGAAATTAGATTCCAGACAACCAAATAATCCTATTAAAAATGGGGTACAGAGCTAAACAAAGAATTCTTAACTGAGGAAACTCAAATGGCCGAAAAGCACCTAAAGAAATGTTCAGCATCCTTAGTCATCAGAGAAATGCAAATCAAAACAACCCTGAGATTCCATCTCATACCAGTCAGAATGGCTAAGATCAAAAACTCCGGTGACTGCAGATGCTGGCAAGGATGTGGAAAAAGAGGAATACTCCTCCATTGTTGGTGGAATTGCAAGATGGTGCAACCACTCTGGAAATCTGTCTGGTGGTTCCTCAGAAAATTGGACATAGCATTACCTGAGAACCTAGCTATACCACTCCTAGGTATATCCAGAAGATGCTCCAACATTTAACAAGGACATATGCTCCACTATGTTCATAGCAACCTTATTTATAATAGCCAAAAGCTGAAAAGAATCCAGATGTCCTTCAACAGAGGCATGGATACAAAAATTGTGGTACATTTACACAATGGTGTATTACTCAGCTATTAAAAACAGTGCATTTGAGAAATTCTTAGGGAAATGGATGGAACTAGAAAATATCATACTGAGTGAGGTAATCCAAGAACAAAAGAACACACACGGTATTCACTCACTGATAAGTAGATATTAGCCCAAAAGCTCGAAATATCCAAGATACAACTCACAGACCAGATGTATCTCATGAAGAAAGAAGACCAAAGTGTGGGTGCTTCGGTCCTTCTTAGAAGGAGTAACAAAATACTCAAGGGAGCAAATATGGAGACAAAATGTGGGACAGAAACTAAAGGAGGGCCTGTCCACAGACTGCTCCACCTAGGTATCCATCCCTTGTGCAGTCACAAAAGGTAGACACTAATGTGGATGCCAGGAAATGCATGCTGACAGGAGCCTGATATAGCTATGTCCTTAAAGGTCCACCAGAGTCTGACATATTCAGAGGCAGATGCTCACAGTTAATCATAGAACTGATCAAGGGGTTCCCAATGGAGGAGTTAGAGAGAAGACTGGAGGAGCTCAAAGGGTTTGCGGCACCATGAGGATAGCAACATACCAACCAACCAGAGCTCCCAGGGTCTAATCCACCAGCCTGGGTGCACATAGGGAGGGACCCATGACTCCAGCTGTATATTTAGGGGAGGATGGCCTTGTTGGGGATAGGTGGCAGAGGACATCCTTGGTCCTATGGAGGCTGGATGCTGAGTGTGAGAGAATTCGAGGGTGGGGAGGTGGAAGTAGGGGTGGGTGGGTGGGGGCACATCCTCATAGAAGCAGGAGGAGGGGGGATGGGATAGGGGGTTCCTGGGCTGGGGGAGGGAATGGGGTAAGAGGATAACATCTGAAATGTAAATAAAATATCGAATAAAAAAAGAAATAATAGCATTGTTGGTTAGCTCACAATATCAGATCAGCATTCAAGAGTTCCCTGAACAACAGTGATTCTTATGTCAGAGTAAAAGTACTGAAGGCTCAGAATAATATTTTTCTGTCTCTAAATTCTCATTTGCTGAGTTCTTCTGGAAAGTACAATCTTCTTGATGTCTAGCATTGTTCCCTCCACTAATTATCCAGCTAATTTTTCAGGATGCAAAGCGTTATCTAATGTATATCCTGGGATTCGGAAGTACCTCCAGTTTTGTCAGTAGACTCAGTTACCTAGCAGACAACTGGCCTGTGACTCTTCAGCCCCAGGATGTCTGAAAGTGCCCAGACAAGAAGGTACCAGCTGACAGCCAGGCAAGGCAGGGTCTTATATGCTCCTAATTATTTGTGAGTTTTTGATGAGCTAAAATGCAGTGTAAATTTAAATTTAAAATGCATACAATTCATTTTTTATATCTGTAGAAATATAAAAATGAATAAACAGGCCAGAAAAAGACATTGTCATTAGAATTTACCATCAAAGTATTTACATTGCCAGAATTTTCTCATTTATATTAAGTACCTTTCTGACTATACAATATCCATCACAATATAGTGGTACAAGTTTAAGTGTAATTCTTCCATTTAGTATGAGTTCAAGTGGAAAAGACCATTCTATTCAATAAAAAAATCCAATGAAAAAATTATTATAAAATGTTTAGTAAAATCATTTATAATTTATATTGTATAAAAATACATATTACAAAACTAAAGATGTATTTATAATGTATTAGGAAGCACTCATATATTGTTTAACTAAGAGAAATGAAATTTTAACAGAAATCAAAAATGATTTATTAATGATTTATTAAATCATGCTTATTTCTAGGTTATAAATTTTAAGTGTATATTAATAATACAGTCATTTACTTTTTCAAAAATGTAAAAGATAAGCATGTTTTTTCTTAACGCACATTGATTTTATTCATGCATTATCCTTTCTCTCAGGCATCTATGGTTGAGAGTAGTTTAGGAGGAGACTTGAGAGAGGTGTAGAGGGTCAGGAAATTGAATAAAAATAGGTACGAGGGGATGTGGAACTGGATATAGCCACTGGTGGGTCCCAGACAGCAGAGAAACGTGAGGCTCCTAGGATCCAATGGGATTGAGTTTTGCTGAGAAGGGGGAGACAGAACCTGCAGAGACCACCTCCAGTAGATAGACACGGCCCCTGGTCGAGGGATGGAACCACCCACCCATCTCAAAGGTTTTTTTAATCCAGAAATGTTTCTGTCCAAAGGAAGAACAGGGACAAAAAAAAAAAAAATGGAACAGAGACTGAAGGAAGGGACAACTGGGGAACGGCCCCACCTGAGGATACATCATGTCTGCAGACACCAAACCCAACACAGTTGCAGTGGTCAAGAGGCTCTTTTGAATAGGAACCAAAAGGGGGGAAAAACCTCCCAATTATTAAACTTTAAGGCAAAGACTATAACTTTATGTGATTTAATTGGATTTCTCTTTCTTTTTCTTTCACTTACCTTTTTAAGTTTCTGGGGAGGTCCAGCCAGCAACTGACCAATGCAGAGGCGGATGCTTAGAGCCAACCATCAGGCTGAACTCAGGGAACCTGGTGGGGGAGCTGGCAGAAGGACTGGAGGAGCAGAGGCAGATTGCAACCCCACTGGAACAACAACATGGGCTGGCCTGACCACTTCCCAGAGACTAGACCAATAACCAAGGAGTGTATAGGGAGGGATCTTTGGTTCTAGATACATATGTAGCAGAGAATGTCCTTGCCCAACAGCAATAAGAGGGGAGGACGTTGGTCCTATGGAGGCTTGAAGCCCCTGAGTAGAGGGACGGCGGAGCTATGGGGCACGAGAGTATGGGTAGGTGAGGAAGCATCTCTCATTCAGGCAAAAGGGAGGGGGGAGGGCAGATATGGGATGGGGGTGGTGAAGGGGTAACCAGGAAGTAGTATATCATGGGTTGGGGTGTTGATGGAGGGGTAATCAGGAAGTGGGATATGATTTGAGATGTAAACGAATGGAATGATTAATAAAAATTTTAAAAAATGTAAAAGAAAAAAAAACCCGATAATTAAACTTTAAGGCAAGGACTATAACTTGATGTGATTTAATTATTTATTTTCTTTCTTTTACTTACCTTTTTAAGTATTTGTACACTACTATAGATGTTTATATTTGATGATTTTTCTTTGTATCTCTAATTCAAATAAAAGATTCAAAAAATTTTCCAAAGGGAATTTTTTTTTATTACACCTATTTTATTTGAAGAAAGCCATAGTTTTACCTAGCTAAAATATGGCCAATTTTAGTGCAGATCACTTTTTCTAATAGTGTTTAAGAAATCAACATTCTTAAGAATATAGTGTATTTTAAAAATTATCTTTAATCTTTTTTTTACAGTCCAGTCATTATCCCCCTCCTAGTCTGTCCTCTGACAGTTCCTCATCCCATCCTCCTCCCCCATCTCAAAGAGGATGTCCTCCTCTACACACCCTGCTTCCTGCCAGGACTCCCCAGTCCCTGGGGCCTCGAGTCTCTTGAGGATTAGGTGCATCTTCTCTCTTTGAGGCCAGACCAGGCAGTCTTCTGCTGTTTGTGGGTCAGGGGCCAAGGACCAGCTAGTGTATGCTGCCTTGCTGGTGGCTCAGTGTCTGACTGATCTCCGGGGTCCAGGTTAGTTGAGACTGCTAGTCTTCCTATGGGGTAACCCTCTTCCACAATTTCTTCCAAACTTTCCCTAATTTAACTACAGGGGTCCCTGCCTTTAGGCTATTGGTTGAGTATAAATATCTGCTTCTGTCTCTGTAAGCTGCTTCTTGGGCCTCTTGGAGGACAGCCATGCTAGGCTCCTGTCTGTAAGCACACCATACCATCAGTAATAGTGTCAGGAGCCTCCCCTTAAGATGGATCCCAAATTGGGCCAGTCACTGGACCTCCTTTCCTTCAATCTTTTCACATTTTTTGTCCCCATAGTTCTTTTAGACAGGAACAATTCAGGGTCAGAGTGTTGACTGTGGGATGGCAACTCCATTCCTCCACTTGATGCCCCATCTTTCGTCTTTCTAGTGGAGGTAGACTCTACAAATTCCCTCTCTCCATTGTTGGGCATTTCATCTAAGGTACCTACCTCTCTTTGAGTCTTGATAATTTTATATGAAAGAGACATATCTTGAAGGTCCAATAAATAGTGCATTAAAGATTTAACTAACTTACTAGACAAAAAAATCAATAAATCTACTTTTGAAATAAATATGAACATTTCAACAATTTTCCTCTTTATCTTTAATACTTTTGGTGGTTCAGTAGGTGACACCAACAGTCTTTCCTGACCAACAGTGATGGAATGATGCCTTTTACTTCATTTGTGATAGTACTATTAATGGTACCCAAAATATGTCATGGGACCAATCATTCAGGAGTCATTTTTTTCTCAATACATTGGGACCACCCACTTCTGAAAAAGGCTTTTTTGATCCAGGCTAGGAGGAACATCCATCTTGAAGTTTCCAGAATGGTATCTTTTAGCAAAGTCCGATATTTTACTCAAATTGCTGATTTATTCCAGTTCCTCAGGTGGAACTCTAGATCTCATGTAAATCTCTCTGAGCACCTCTTTGTGACTTTGCACAGTGCTGTAAACTATATATTTACAACATGGTCTTCATGTATGTACCCATTGTTCCTTTTTAGGAAACCTTCACAATGCGTTCCTCTTTACTCTTCACTATGGAACTAGATGAAGTGATTGGACCAGTGGTTTAACTGTCTATCTGTGCACTCAGCACTCAGGTTTCATTTGTCCAAGTTCAGCGTTGAGCAGTTTTTACCACCTTTCCTTGGGAGAGATGAGTATATTTACAAATATTTCCACAGGGGTGTCGGGGAAGACTTGGCATGTGTTGAATCTTTCTGTCCAAGCAGAACATCTCCTGCTCTACAAATTTGTCAGGTAAAATACAAATCTGCTAATATCTTCACTTTGAGGACAAGTCCTCAGGTATATAAAATCTCGTATATTTTTTTAAACTTTTACAGATTACATTCTTGTTTTTATCTATTTACCATTTTTAGGCTTAGATTTTTCAAAGCTTACTTTATTCAGTGTTCTAGAACATTTCAAACTCCCTTCTAACCTACCAACCTTAAGTAGGAGAAGAAGGTTTATAGGAAAAGGAAGTTGTAGTTCTGTTTAGAAATAGTTCTATTGGAGCAATTCCACTCTGGGTTGTCTGGATACCAGACATACAGTCCAGTAGCAAACACCAAATATGAATCAGTAGCTGTGGCTTGATCCAACAGAAATCACAAAGTTCCTCCAAATTTGCAGGAGTGAGATGAAGTAGCCAAGAATCAGCGAGAATACCATGAGAAGTTCTTTGGTGTGGTTCTCTCTCTCAGAAGTGAAGACAAGTGAAGACCAGAAAAGGCTTGCATGACATAGCAATGCAAGAGCAACCTCTCACTGTTTATGGGGTTCCATTTATAATCTTTCCAAGTGTCATGTGCCCTCTCAAGCATCCACTCCAGCAAAACATCACATGCCAACTCACAAGACAGCTTCTAGAAAAACATCACCATCACATGATACAACTGAGTTGTTAAAGAAACCAGAAATTTCGACTTCAAGCACTGGTTGCCAGCTTTGTCAAGGCAAATGATCACTCAATATTGTTTTCTATCATAACCAAAGAACTTAGTGGTTCTATGTTCTCCCTTGAACCTGAGACCACACTTCTTTGTTATTCAACATTGCCAATAACCAGCAAGAATTGGAAATAAGGAGTGCAAACACTGCTCCTCTCATTCCAAATAAAGTGAATCTACAGGGTAGTGTGTCTCTTTGATATTTTTCCAATTACTATTTGATTTTTTTACAATGAGTTTTGCTTTTGTGTGTGTGTGTGTGTGTGTTGCTTTGCTTTGCTTTGGGGTTTCTCTGTATAGACTTGGCTATCCTGGAATTCTCTGTAGACCAGGCTGGTCTCAAACTCAAAGAAATCTGCCTGCCTCTGCTTCCTAGGTGTTGGGATTAAAGGCATACACTGCCACCATCCAGCAGCATTTTAACATTTTTACAACAGTCTTGTCATGTATCTGAGGCTTCTCTGGAACATGAAACCCTTCCAACTCAGCGTCTCAGAGTGGTCATCACTATTCCAAGCCAAGATTCATGTCAGTCAAATAAGCCTAGGTCAAGAAAGAGATCACCCCCGTGATTAGGTGAGGAGCACACATCTCTTTAGTTGGGCCAGAGAGGAATGTATACACTGTGAGACTCTATTATCCTGACCTCTAGTAGGCCTAGAAAATTAGCCATTCTTAATACAAATTATTTCATAGTTTGTCTAATTCCTGCTAGAATTCTTAAAAACATATTTATAATCTGATTACAAATAGAGACCCCTCCCACTTTGGGAATCCTAGCTTTACCTGCTTGTAGGAAAATAAACTTTTTTTCTTGCTCACTCTTCCTTTGTTCATATCATTAGTAGTGACTATGTGCAAATGTAAATGTTGCTTTTATTTTCTCAGTTGAAGGGATGAGGTCAGAACTCTACCCAAGCTTTGCAAACACATGGCTTGGGCTGAGCCCAATGCTTTCCTATCTAACCATCCCTAGGCCTTGGTCTAGAAGCTCCCTGCCTCTGTACAATCTAGTGTTCTTCAAGCCCAGACCTTGAAAGCTTCAGCTTCTAGCCTACATCTGCTACCTTAGGCCTAAAATGTGTCAGCCTCTGAGACTTAATTGCTGTGAATAAACTCACTCTTTCTGGCTCTTTCTGAACTCTGAGTTGGCTGGTGTAACTCAAATGTTCTGACTCACACTCCTCTTCAAGCTGACTGATTCAATTGGCTTCTTTCACTTCTGACTAAATTGTAGTGCTTGGAAAGACTGCCTCTGAACTTCATGAACTGCTTGGGACTGAGCTGAGCACAACTGCACGCAACTGAAGTGCACTGGAATGAACTGAACAGAACCTAACTGAACTGAATGAAACACATTCTTCTCCTTCCCTCATTGCTCTTTAAGTTCTTCCCTCATTGCTCCTTCTGTCATTGCTCTTCCCTCATTGCTCCTTCTGTCTGTTCTTATGAAAGTTAGTGTAGGACTTTCAGGTCTTGGTTTGAATTTAGAATTCATTGCCCCAGGGCACATTCCAGGAGGAGTCCATTCCTTAGTCAGAGGAAGTTTGCTGGATTAACATTCAGAGGAGGAAGGGAGAGGCTGATTAACATTCCTCAGACCACAGTGGAAGGAACCCACCTGCAGGTGAGGAGGGTCCCAGAGCCTGTAGACACATTCAAGGAATCAGGAAGCTGGACCCTTAACATAATAAACCTGGGCAAAGGGAAGACACTCTTTGTCATAATCTGAGTCACCTAGAGACCAGACCTGGAAAGATCAGACTTTGTGGTTTGCCCTTGTGAACTCTGTATAAGTACTGTTCCTAGCTTTTGTTTGGAGCTCTCTTGCTTGCATGTGAGAGAGTCCAAGTGCACTAGTTTCATTAAACCTCATGTTATTGCAGCGAGTTCCATCCAGATGTCTCTGTGGGAGCACGTCCCCTGGTTTTGGATCTTAGAGTCCAACATTAGGCATATCCTATCTCTGACTCGTTCTGTCAAATCTTTCTCTGATTTATCACTTTGTCTACTCCTCAATTAGATGTCATTGTTTGAGATTAATGGTGTGTACTAACAATGTGTCTGTATTCTAGCTAAAGGTATTAAAGGTGTGTGGGGTATCTGCATTCCAGTCCAACCATATCTTTGAATGTGATCCCTTGCCAGCGTAGCCATGTTGCTGAATTAAAATTCTTCCATAACCATAAGAGAGCAAACTTGGGAATCACTGTCTCAGGTTAACATTTGATGACTACTGATTGTCTGGTACCTTAGTCTGTGGGTCACGTTTATCTGGGCTGAGAGAGGTCTTACTGCCATCAGATATCTATATAACGAATAATACCAAGATGAATTTCAATAGGAAATATTCAAATATGCTACTATTAACTGCAAGAATATTTCTCTAAAACATACTTCAAAAACCAAAGCCCACTTCTACCAATAATATGGTACAATAGATACTTAAAGTTTGTCAGTAGAGTCATACAGACATAGAGCTATTGTTTAGTTAAATCTATGAAAAATTTATATGCATTTATGATTCTATATGCCTACATCATTGAAATAAAACTATTGTAATGGGAGTAAATTTGTATCCACATATTAGCAATACACATATAGCTGTATTTTAGTACATATAGCAAGGTAGCCATAGATATATGTATTTCAATATAGGAAGCCCATGTAGTGAAAGCAGAGTAAGCAGTAAGGCATCTGTCTGTCTAGACCTCTAAAATTGAAATATTATGCATGCACACATTCAAACAGCACAAGTTTTTATTATTCAAATCAAAATAGTGAATACCGCAGTAATTCTGAATTTATTTTCACTCAATAAGTTGCGCAAATAATTGTCAACATTTAATCTCTATTTTATCTGCATGCAGTTCTACAAAATAAATTATAGTGAAGTATTTTAATTTTCAAGTCAACTAAATTGTGAATAATTGTATAGTACTGCTAATTTAATCAACTCTGTGGCTTCTCCCTTTAGTGGGTACATTATTTACAAAACGTTATTGTTATAGCAGACATAAACTCATGGAGAAATTGAACTGAAAGAAGAGATTTCTTATTTACTTCACTAACCTCTCCCCCCTCACATACATACACACACACACACACACACACACACACACACACAGATGGCTTTTCCAATTATCAACAGCTCCTAGCACCATAGCTTGTGGCAGAGCTGATGAACCTGTACCAATGATCATTATCATTCCCAAGCCGTGGATTGATGTTTACACATGTATTCTTATTTGTCATTTCTACTTTCCACTTCTTAGCTCTAACACATTCCTGAAATTGTTTTGCTTTCATTTAATTAAATGTAAATATTGTCATTGATATGGGTTTAGGGCAGATAACAAATGCTTGGTCTTTATTTGTATTTCCCTCAAGAAAGTGGCTTAAAATTGATAACTTTCTATTTTAAGAGAAATTACTATATAAAGTGTGCTCTTTTGTTTTAATTTGTAATTAATCTCTTTGTTGTTTCTCTTAGGTGTTATAAAGACAAGACCTTTATAAATAACCTTTACACTAACAAAGCTACATTAATTAGGGTGATTTCCCAACAATCTGATCAGACATCCAAAGAAAGAGACAGCTTGATACATCTCATAGCATAGAACTTGAAGAACCACTGAACTTCACTGTCAAGATTAATCTGATCCTCCAATCAAAACTCTCAGCTGTTTTGCTCAGTATAAAAAATTTTACAGTTTTAGAATGGCCAGGGTTTCTTATTTGAAATTCAATGGTCCACAAGGCTCATCTTTTCAAGATCTTTCAGTCACAATTTAGTACATTATAGACAATTCAAGAAAGCACATTTTAAATAACTGTTCAACAATGCTTGTGTCATTCAAAATTAGCTGCAAACTGAGGAATATTACTGAAATTGAGGTTCAGAGGTGGCATCTGAGACTCTGAAAGTGAAGGCGCAGCTGCACACAAATAGATCAACGTAGCCACTCAAACAAAAATTTACCCAGTCCTAAACTCTAGGCAGGTTGATGAACTTAATAATGGTTAATAATTAGCATAACCATGATAAAACTGGAGGGCTTTGTTTAGGGTCTTACTCTTTCACTGCTGATTACATTTTTATCTATTCGTCCACCTCGAAAAGAGGGAAAACCTTTTTTAAAAGAAATATTTGTTTTGTAATCCTGCTACCTTAAAGTCCCTCCTATCTAATTCTCTTCTTTTGATTGAAAATGAGTAGTAAGTAGCTGTCAGGAGGATAATAAACACAAAGACATGCTGTAAAAGGTGCTAAAAATAAATGTTAAAAAACAAAGAAAGGAAGATTAACAAAACCTAATAGATATTTTGTGTTTCCAGCCACCACTTAGTCGTCTGTGTTGCTGAGCAACAGCAGTTTGGTCAGCATGATAGAAATCTCTTGAGTCTGGCATTGGTACAGCATTCCCTGTGGGAATTAGCACCGCTGATGTTTTACTAAGTATGACTTCAGAATTGGTTGTAATCCACAAGCATGCAGATTAATGTCAGGAAGACAATAAGGGATATCCTGATGGACAAGATATCCATCAGGATCGGATCAGCGATATGCACTGTAAGTTATCTACATATGCGAACATTGTGGAACTGTCACTGAAAAATGAAAAACTTCGCAGTGCCAGTATTGGTTGAATGAGTGTGGTACCTGCACAGATATTATGCATCCATTTCTGAATGGTATGGTTTGTTAAATAGCTGCTGTAAATAAGTCTTTACTTTCATTACGTTCTATATTTAAATTTATATGGACAAGCTCTTACTTATCACATACAAGTTTATCTTATGACTCTTTGAACCAGTTTCATTATTCCTACAAATTTTAAAAAGATGTTAAAATTTATTTTATGTATATGAGTATACTGTCGCTGTTTTCAGACAAACCAGAAGAGAACATCGGATCCTATTATAGAAGAGAGTATTTGACTATCAACATTAATTTAGGTAATTTTTTATTTTTTTATTTTTTTTAAAGATTTATTTATTTTATATATGTGAGTACACTGTTGCTCTCTTCAGACACACCAGAAGAGGGCATCAGATCCCATTACAGATGGTTATGAGCCACCATGTGGTTGCTGGGAATTGAACTCAGGACCTATGGAAGAGTAGTCAGTGCTCTTAACCACTGAGCCATCTCTCCAGCCCCTAGGTAATTTTTTATTATATTAAGATTTATATACTGAAAATAAGCAAAAGAAAAGTATACTCTATGTCACTACCCAAATATCATTGTGAAAATATAGCTATATAGCTCTTTTGTTATTCTCTTTAACATAAATAAGATATATTAACATGTTATAGGGTGAAGCCCTCGTTTTTTGCTAAAGAATTTATTTGTAAAAGCTTTCCATGAATTTTTGAATAGCAAAGATGTTATAATTTATAAGTAGTGTATAATATTTTATTATATTTCCAACACTTGCTTTGTTGGACTGTCATGAATAGGGCAATCATGGCCATTCATGTTTAAAACTTTTTGTTGAGGATGCATCATTTGTGCATGACAATGCTATTCCTAAATTTTATGTTTTATATCACTGTTAAAAATGTAGCCTTCTCTTTATTTGTCTTATTTTACTTATACAATGTTGCATTTTATTCTTTGATTGGACATGAAGCTGTCTGCAAAGGCAGGAAAATTTTGGGGACGGAACGGAGAGGAATGGAATGAGTTTTGACCCAAAAGTCTGGTCTAAATGTCTTGACTACTGGGAAGCAGGAATTACAAACATAACCACATTTGTGATGATGTTTTCCCATATGGATGATATCTGTATCATACAGATATCATGAATACAGATGAGTATTTTTAAATGAAAATACTCATGGTAAAGTACCAATGAACTAGCCTTAAGGCCTAAATGTATGTGATCTTAGGTAGGCCCAAATAGTGACTACATCCTAACTCCCTGCATCTCTGTAATGCATTGTTTTCATAGAATATTTTTTATGTGTCATTTTCCATCCTATGAAAGGGTTACAGAAATGCTCTTGCCACATAAAAACTAAACATTTTATTTGTTACTATAACTATTCTTGACATGCCTAATTTAATGTATAAGTGTGTATGTTAAATATTTTAGGAGTCCATATTTAAAAGCATGGTAAAGGCTTTATAGGTGTTATTGTATGAGTTTTTTTCCTGTTTGTATGACATAATACTCCTATAAAAATTAATTTAGGGGAGAAAGGATTATTTCACTTACAATTCCAGAGGGAACACAGCTAACCACGGTGGCAAGAACACAGTGCCCAGTTGGTAGGCAAGAAGTGGTGAGACTGAGCAGCACATCAGGCTTTGTTCTTATCCCTCATGAGCTGGGCCGCACTGAGCATATTTCCTTCAGCGTGGTAATCTTCCAGTCTTTCACTAGAATGGCCCCAAGTGCTGCTTTCAGCTCCTGGTGACTTTTTCAGCTGAAAATTCCAAAATCATCTCCATTTCTCCCACAAAGCAGACTTACAAACCACAAGTCTGGTTTAACACAATGACTCCACTCCAAGTACCAGTTTGTGTTTCCATGTCTTTTTTCTTGAAGGGATGTAATACCCTGATGAAAATTAGCAGAGAAAGAGTGTATTTTGGCTGATGTTTCTGGAGGGATACAGTCCACTATTGCAGGGAAGATGTGGGAGCAGGAAGAGAAGGCAGGGCAGCAAGAGCAAGAAGTTGATGTATCACACTCCGCCCACACTTAGAAAACAAGAGAGGGAAAAAGAAGTGGGGCTAAGCTATAAAACTCCAAATTTACCTCCCAGTGATGTACTTCCTCCAGCAAGGATGACATTTCTTTTTATTGGTTATTTTATTTATTTACATTTCAACCCTGGCACTGATGTATTTTAAATGTCTTTATTTAATGGGAGATTATTGAATATATTTTATAAATCCTTAAGGTACTTTAAATATTATTTATTTAAAATAGTTTTTATTAGAGTTATAACATACATGTTTCATTGAGCTTTATAGCTTACATTGTTTACATAGATCCTAATAAGATTTTTATCCCAATGGAGAGTCTAAAAGTAAATTTGAAATTGTGATTCACGTGCATGAACACACATACAACACACACAAATACACACAAAAACACACACACAGACACACACAAGTTAAATTAAGCAGGTTGAGCTAAGATGGAGCCTCCTCGATAATTCTTTTTCAGTTTTGCTTTTACAAGATGACCCAGGTAATCTTTATTGCCTGAGGAGGTGGACTATTTCTCAGAATATGACTGTTTCATTCTTGTGGGTACTTGCCTTCATTCCAAGTAGTTCTGCTAGCTTTTCCTGTTTGTGGAACCCACGGTAGCTAGGTATTTAAGGCAATGATGTACTTCTCTGCTTTAATATGTCTGTATTAATGTACATAAGGAAGCCAGTAGTCTAGAGAGAAGGAGATACAAGGAGAAAAAGAAAAAGACACTTATCATTACACTGTTCAAATAAGAACTCACAAGTTCTTATAACTGAAGTAGAATTTCTAAGTCTCTGTTATAACAGGATTTAAGTCTCTAACAAATCAAATGATTTAAAATTTTCAGTAGAAAAAGAAATTTCCAAGACTGTTAAATATTTGTTCTTGTGTTTAGAAATATGCACAAGACCATAGCTTCAATCCTATAATCCTATTCAGTGCTAACCATGGAAAGTGGATACAGTACTGAATGTCTATAATCCCAATGCTTTGGGGATAGACATGAGAAGAGTCCATGTTTGAGATTATCCTAGGCTACAGAGAAACCTGCTGTCAAGTGTGTGTGTGTGTGTGTGTGTGTACCTATCTCAGTAAAAGTACCAGGCTTAAGGCCTAAGTGTATGAGACCTTTGTCGGGCCTCATTGGTTGAAATGGAAGATATTTAGAATACGGCACTCGGATCAGCTTGTTCCCGGGCAGCCACCAATTTCCTGCTGCTCTGCCTCTGGACTGCTCCAGCTATCTAGAAACACCGGCCCTGGCACCCACAAGTCGCCAGCATAGCGGATAGCTCTGCCAATCCACCATGCGAGCCTGACCATTCCTGCTAATGCCTGTGATACACGGTATAAATGAGACTCTTAAAGCTTAATGATTATCCAAGGATTTATATATTTAGAAATGCTCAATTAACAAGATGCCCACACAGTTAGAGTTGTTACCCAATATCTAACCTTCTGATGGAAGTTGACACCCAGGTCAGCTTTTGATTCTTCCATGTTTCTCCATGGCTCTCCCTCTCTCCTTCTCTCCTCCCAACTCCTCACTCTGCCTACCTTTCATACTGCCCAATCACCGAGATTTTTTTGCAAATTTAGTGTTAAAATATCCCACTACAATTTCCTCCAGACATTTGCTAGAAATCTCATACAAGACTATTAACTTTGTTGACAGTAAAGATCTAAAAAGTTTCTTTGTTCCTGAGATCCCTATCAACTACAATATTGTCAGTGGTTCCTCAAAGCTACCCTTTGACCTCATTTAAGTTTCTATCAATCCTTTAAAAATAATAGCTTCAAAACCCACCAAATGACATTTGTGATTATGGTAAAGAGATTATTAATGCTATGAGAAATGCTGTGACAAAAGCCAACTTGGCAAGTAAAGCATTTATTATACCTTATATTTCCAGGTAACAGTGAGGGAAGTGAGGGCAGAAATTTAATCAAGCAGGGCAGGAACTTGGTGGCATTTGCTCAAGCACAAGCCATGAATGTGTGCTGATTAGGAACTTGCTCTCACTGTGGCTTGCTCAGCTTGATATTTTTATACCACCCAGGACAACCTGTCCAGAGATATCATTACCTTCAATGGTCTGGGCCCTATAATATCAAAAATCAATCAGGAAAATACTCTACGAACTTGCCTACAGGCTATTTTATGGAAGCCTCTTCTCAATTAACATTTCCTCTTTGAGATTTATGTCAAATTATCAGAAACTGACTGGGACAATGATGAAATGTGACTCTTTTGGATAAGCCCACGTCCAGGCTCCAGGGTTGTCTGACTTTCTTGGTGCATCTCCTTTCATAGATTTACCTTAAATAAATCATCACATTATTTCATATTCAATTTATGCAGAACTGTGATTAACTTCCCATCTGTCTGTTTTGCCACATAAAAATGCTGAACTGTTTTAATGGCTTTTCAGTCAAGTGGCAGATGTGTAGCTAATATGACTTGTTTTTTTCAATGAACTGTTATATGAATCTTTAAAAAACACTTGTCTAGAAAGAACCAGCAATACGGAACAAGGAAATGAGTAATTCCTCCATAGGCACAGGTTTCTTGATATACAGTAAAAACAAAATTAAACTACTAATCAAAGAAAATAAAAATAAGATGCACAAAGTCTTATAAATTCTGTTATATCAAACTTGTGTATATAACATAGATATGTATAAATAAAAGTGGACATATTAGAGTGTTTTTAATTTATGTAAAATGGTAAGTTTAGATAATTTACATATTTTTTAATGGTGCCTCTTAGTCTCTGAGGGGCCCAGGAACACCCACTTGATGAACATAAATAAAGTTCATGTTTCACACCTCTAACACGGAACAACTAGGCAGTTGTTAATCAGGACACATAATACACTGAAATTTCTATTTGAACACAACTGATAATCACCTTGTAGGTCTGTATGAACAAACATGCAATATGTGTAGTCATTTGTTACTCTTAAAATCCATGGGAAATGAAACTAGATTCTTTTAAGCATCAGTGTAAAATTCATTTTATATAAGCACACTTTCCCAGCTTTCTCTGACAGAAGATACACAGTAAACAGTAATACCATTGATGAAATAATAACCCATCAAGTAAACATTATGCTTCATTTTAAAGTGATTTCCATGTAATAATCTAACGTTAATAGTTAATAGGAATAATATCAAATCAATAATATCAATTGCTGTTGAAGAAGCAGATGACCCCTTTCTCTTACATAAGGCAGAAAAAAAGACAGAGAAGAGTAGATATTTAGTGGAAGTGGGCCAGCCTGAATCTGTTTTATTAAAGAAGTATATGAAAGCAAAAAGAAATTTTCTGGCCGGGTAGTGGTGGCACACGCCTTTATTCCTAGCACTTGGGAGGCAGAGGCAGGTGGATTTCTGAGTTCAAGGCCAGCCTGGTCTACAGAGTGAGCTCCAGGACAGCTAGGACTACACAGAGAAACCCTGTCTTGAAAACAAAACCAAAACCAAAACCAACACCAAAACAAAACAAAAAAACAAAAACAAAAAAAACAAAAACAAAACAACAACAAAAAAACAAAAAAGAGAAAGAAAGAAAGAAAAAAAAAGAGAACTTTTCTGTTATGTTGTATGTCAGTTTTTGAACACTAAGCACAAGCCAGTAACCTGTTTAAACAGGTGGGAAATGGTAAGATGCCTTAGCTGAGGAATACATTATTTATTTTTATTTCTAAAAAAAAAAAAAAAAAGATATCAAAGGCAGTTTGTCCAGTCGAGTCACTAAAATGACAATTATGTTTGACTTATTTTATTCCAATGTTTATATCCTTTCTTAACCAGCCTTATGTTTCTAGCTTTTCCTAATGAACTACAGAACATGTGGTGTGTATTTCACTTCTGTTCATGCACATATCTCTACATAATATTTCTCCTACTTTATGATTGTATATACTATACAGATAAAGAACAAAATGTGGGTTCAGTGTTTTAAACCTCATTAGAAAGAATTACAGTAATCTAAAATGAATTACAGACATCAGATTTAAATAGTATGAGAATTGGTTAAATGTATATTGTAATGAGATAAGTGTGGGGCGTTATATTATTCTTTTGAAGTTCTTACAATAAATACCAGCTTTGGGTGTGAAGAATCAGCAGAAGTGGAGGTGGGCAGAATAATACTTCAAAATAAATGAGATAGAACAATTTTTTCCAAAATAAACGTGGGATCTGAACGGCACCCTTGTACTATAGCAATTTGACCAGCAAATTTCAGCCACTCCACGTCCTATGTATGCTATGATGTCTCCATTTCAGATACCATCGCCCGATATGGAACAGAATAAATTGAAAGATGGAAGGTATTTTAACTTCACCAATCCCCAGCCATGGCAGAGGCAGTACAAAAAAATTTTCCTCTTATAAAATCAGAGGACATATAGGCATCTGTAAACTCAATTTCAATAATATTATTTTTTTGGAGCTTAAAATAAAGTATTAGAATATAAGTATAATGAGTTTTCAAAAAAGGTGGCAATATTCTTTGTAAATGACAAAAAACATGTGAGAGTATTAAAAGTGTATGTTAAATATTTATGTTCCTATCATCTATATAATGATCCTGAGTAGAATAAATCAACACAGTATTTTAAGAAAAATTGCTAACCTCTAAATTAATTACATGCCTTGTACTTGCTGAAAGTTGTCCTGTACAGCTTTCCCCTAAGGGAATTCATACTTTTGTGTGAATTCAAATGGTCAGGACAAAGCATCTTGTATACATAATGTGCTTCTTCATGCCAAGGTAGCAGTACTCAAGTTGGAATTCTCCTAGAAATGAAAAAGCCCATTTTGCTAACTCCCACGCTCAGCATTGCTGATATTGTAGGTCCCTTGGGGAAGACGATAAAATTTGCCTTTCTAGTGCTTCCCCAGACATGCTAGTGGTGATGATAAAAGGAAGAGAGAATTTCAATCCTGAAAGCAAAAGTTTTTCCTCATTTGTTTGTGCAACCCACACAGCATGATGGAGGAGAAACCTCCTTCATGGACGAATATGACAATTCTCATCATTGGGAAACACTTCCCATGGTGGCCATAAGAGGACTCTAGAGACTTTATTGTACATCTTGAAAGCCTTTCGATTTCTCAACAAGGGACTGGAGACATTCACAGTGTTCTAAGACCTAAGACCGTTGCACGTCTTTGGTCATGTTAGAGCACCATTCTGAGATAAGAGGGGAGGCCGAACTCGGGATCTGGTAAGATGGCCGGGCTGCCCTGCAGGATCATCAAGGGAACCCAGCATTTGCTGGCAGAACCAGTTTCTGGCATTAAAACAGAACCAGATGACAGCAATGCCCGTTATTTTCGTGTCGTCATTGCTGGCTTCCAGGATTCTCCCTCTGATGGAGGGACTTTTAAACATGAACTATACCTTCCAGAAGAATACCCAATGGCAGCACCTAAAGTATCTTTCATGACCAAAATTTATCATCCTAATGTAGACAAGTTGGGAAGAATATGTTTAGATATTTTGAAAGATAAGTGGTCCCCAGCACTGCAGATCTACACAGTTCTGCTATCAATCCAGGCTTTGTTAAGTGTTCCTAAACCAGATGATCTATTAGCAAATGCAGAGGAAGCCCAAGGAAGCCCAAGCTATAGATACAGTGAGAGCATGGACTAAGCTATATGCCATGAACAATATTTAAGTCGATCAGATTGTCAAGTGTAAATCACTTCTCCTGTTCTGCCAAGACTTCTACCTTTTTTTTTTGTTTGCATTTAATGGGCACAGTCTTAGAAACATTACCGAATAAAAGCCCAGACATCTTTCTCTTTGATGATTACATGCGTATTAGCAAATCTGTCTTGTCCTGATTCACTGTCGTAAAGCACGAGCAGAGGCTAGAAGTATCCTCCGGGTTGCTGAGAGATGTTGAGAAGCAGGTCTCTCTGCTTTGACTCCTTCCCCATCATGGTTAAGTACAAGGCATTGTGAATGAAGGTAGTTGTCAGGGTTATCTGCCAGGGGGTTTGAGTGTTTTTATTTTATTTTGTTAGGGGGAAAGTAGTTTTATTTTAATTTTATGGCCTCCTTTCCTTTGCTCCCTCTTATAGGATCTAATTGTAGTGGTTAAATGCAGCTAACCAGTTCCTCAGAAAACGCTCTTTAGCCAAGTCTAACTTTAGATGTTGTAGATGGACAAGCTTGATTGTTTGAACCAAAATAGGAACATTAAATAATCATCACAGCCCTCACTAATAACATCGTAACTGCTTTCAGGTATAGATTCTCTGTCCCCCACCCCCACCCACCCCAAAAAGATGAAGAAAAAGCTTGTGACCATTTGTATGGCTTGTCTGGAAACTTCTGTTAAATCTTATGTTTTAATAAAATATTTTTTGTTAATCGAAAAAATAGAAAGGACCATTCTGACCTTAACACCTGCCTAAATGGAGTCAAAGACCTAGCCCCTTGTTCCAGAATAGTCCCCAAATAAAAAGTCTCAAAATCTACTAACCTTGCATTTCTTGTATCTGTAGTCCTGCTTCTTGTTAACTGAAGTGTGCCAACCAGGATATGGTTTTTTGTGTGTGCATAGAAGATAAAAAGCTGCGATGCTCAAGGCTGTATGAACTGGGCAAGTTCTCCACATAGCCACTAGCCAGCAATGAAGGTGTTCTTTTCAGCTTTCACTGTGTCCATGTGGTAGTCTCCATTACTGTTACTCTGCAACAATACTATCATCAAATGTATTCCTATTCTCAGCCAAGAAATGTATAGATGTGTTGAAAATGAGTCTCCCCAAACCCTGCCAAATTAGTAATTAGGGATAAGATAGAAAATACTTATTGATCAGAAAGATAAGTACTCTGATGAACCTGACTGAAAGCACATAAGGACCTTAGTAGCACTCACAGAGCTGTCTGATAATGTCTGGTTTGGGCATATCACAAGCCCCCTCCTTGAATGAAAACCAAATGCAGCCTGTGGTCTGTTTCAAGGCACGTACTCTGCTCAGTTGCATCACTTCTGAATACGAGGACTATTTGCTAGTTTATATCAGCAGAAACCTCATTTTCTAGCAGGAGCAATGAATACATCAGCTTCTTCCCATTTTTTTGTATTCCTGAGCAATCCAGGCATACTGCCTAAAAGACAGGAGATGGTCAACAGGTGAGCCTCCTCAGACTGTTGAAAACATTTCCTGTTCATATGGAGGTGATCTCAGTGAATGTGTGAAGGGAAGCTTTGGTTTACACCCATACAGCTCAAGAAAGAGCAGAGGAACTCTCTCCTACCTAGGAGCTGAGCCTTCAGGATTATGAATTTTTTGGCATTATTTCTGCTGTGCTATGAGGATGATATTCAGTAGAGTGGATTCATGTTCGGTGACCAGAGTTTGGGAAGAGCAAAGGGAGAGTCATTTTGATTAGGAGAGATACATTTATAATCCTGTTTCTTCTTGTGCATTTTACCTCAAACTACAAGCACAGTAATGCTCTGTCTTTCCAATGTTTGAAATATATTTTCTTGCATAAACATGAACCTCCAATTCTGTTCTTATTAAACTCTAAAAATTCTTTCTAATACTGGAAGAAAGTTAACTAGTTGCCTTTGCTAAAAGTGTACACTATCTTAGACTCTCAAGTGTATTGCTCAAGAGTATGCTAACCCTACTCAACTCTGTATTCTGCGCTACCTTAAAACTCAGGCTGTGGTTTCAGTGGAACTCCATTGGAGGGTGATACTTTACTCATTATGATCTGCTTTTATTACAGGAACCTCTCTAATAAAATCTGCTTTATGAATTTTTTCCTGTAATATACTTACAGAGGAAAAGAAGCATTTTGACATTAGCTTCTTGGTTTTCATATGTATATGTACATGTATATGTTATATATGTATATGTGTATGCATATGTGTATGTATATATATGTGTATAATATATGTGAGTGAGTGTATAATATATACACATATATTAATACCACTTATAGTAAATAAGCTGGCAAATCAACAAAATGCCTAAAAACCCAAGGAGACTTTGGAAAAAAATTACAAATAGACATAAGACCTTCAAAAAGAGGTTGAAGTAGTATGATACCTGCCTATTGAGTTCTGTGTTTTAGTATCCATGGCACCTCTATTGTCTGATTATTTAAACATTTTAAAAGTATTTATTGATTCTCTGTGAGTTTCACATCATGTACCTCAGTCATGTTCATTTCCTCATCCCCTCTTAGCAACTCTTCACTCTTGGAGTCTCTTCCCCAATAAGAAAACCTATAAACAAACAAACAAACAACAAAAAGCTTAGAAAAAACTCATCATGGAAGATGTAGTATGTCACAGTGTGTCCCACACTATATTCCTCTGTCCATATTTGTTCACTTGCAAATGTTCATGCAATGAATCATTGGTCTGGTTCAAGATCTCGGGCTTTTGTGATACCATAAATATTGAATCCTCATGGGCTTCCTCCTAGTTATCCTGTTGTTTCCCTGTGTCGTGAAGATCTCGCAGCTTTGTGTCAGGATCAACTCTCCTGTTCTCCTGCTCTCTCCTGCTCTCATATCTATACCCATGCCTCCCAGGACAGCTCCACTGAGCTGCCTTGTTGAGGCTCAGGGCCCACTCCCCTATGTGCTGTAGCCTGCAAGGGACTGGACCAGCTGTCTGACTTACATCCTTGGAGATGGCTAACCTATACCTTCACTATCAAGGCCAGCTCCACTATGTTGCCCTGGCGAAGTACAAAGCCCTGTTTTTCCTGAGTGCTATCTCAAGTGAGGGGACAGGGCTACCTCTCTAGCTCTCATGTTCTCAGGGCCAGCTCTCCTGATTATCACAGGTGGTGAGCAGGGAGGGCATCACCCCTGTGGTGAGGCCAGCTCTCCTGCATCTTTACCCTCTGGCTGGCTTACCTGGGCAAGTTCTATTATGCTGCCCAAGCAAGGTGCAGGGCCTGCTCTCCCTAATCCAACAGCCAACAAGAGACATGGGCAGCTTGCCTGCTCTCATGACCCCAGTGTCAACTTCCCTGACTGCTGCAGGTAACAAAGAATGAGAGGGAGGGTGAAGCACTCCCACACCCATGCTGCTTCACAGTTCACTAGTGGTGGGGCCACTCTTCCTCACTCTTTCATGACACTTCTTGATCAGATAAGATCTTTTACTGAAAACTGTGACTGTTTTTTTCTATTGTATAATTAGTTCGTTCTCTTAATTATTTGATAAAAATTGAAAATTGATTCTATTTTATATGTTAGCCAGAATATGTGTTCTGATTTAGCTGTAAGGAGTGTGTTGTTGAAAGAAAATGCATGCTGAAAGATGTTTTAAAATGTATTGAAATTGCAGTATTAATGTTGGATAAAGGTGCTTGCTGCATCAGGTGACAATTGAGTTCCACACAGAGAAACTGCCACAGCAGAAGGAGAACTAACTCTTGCAAGTCATCCTCTGAGCTCCATTTGTATGTCCTGGCATGTTTATATGAATATACGCATACACAAAGACACACGCATACACACATACACATATACACATACACACATGCATACACAGAGACAGACTATAATTAAAGAAGATGATTGTGGCCTCATAGTCTATACTAGTAACGCCATTCATAATATGTGCGTTATGAAGTGATCTTCACAGGCATGGGTTCATCTTTACTTTATACTTCTCATTGGTCTTCCATGCAGCGCTGATTTCCTGACACAGCTGGCAGATTTAGTTTGAAAATTAGTTTCTTCTGTTAGTGACATAACTGCATTTACTCTAATTGCTAGCTTATTTGAAGGTATGATTTCTACCTATAAAATGTTTTTAAATGCTGGATGTACACATATGTACAGATGTGCGTACATATTCCAGCAATTTTTTTCTTAAGTGATATATAGGGGCAATTTTTGCATATTTCCACACATAGTAAGCAAGGCTAACCTAATTAGAGCTTGGGTATACGGAGCCTTCTTGGTTTGTTGGAAGTTAATTAGAAGTGATTAGAGGATCATGATTGTGGATTTTGCCAGATTATTTCCTACTCAAGTATACTTTGGAGATAAAAATTTGAAGGTCAGGAGAGAAAAAACAAAAGGTTTAATTCTTTAAAGCAAACAAAAAGTTAAAATAAACTTCTAATTAACTAAAGCCTTTGTAGCATTCAGATGCAGGAAGACTTGCAGTGTCAAGGGCTTCATGTATATGTGTGGGTGGCTCAAAATCAGAGGGATTGGGAGAGAGGTGAAGGAAGCACGAACACCACATAAGAATTTTAAGGTTATTATCTGTTAGTTATAGTTTTAACAGCTAAGCTTTTTTTTCTTACCTTATTTACAGTAGATTAAATGGAGACGTTAAAAAAAATTAGCACCTATTTGGTTAATGCTGAAAAGTTTTAATTTAATAGTGAAATAAAAATAACTTTAAAACTGTTCATTACTCATTGTAATTATCATTAAAATCAGAAAACAAGAGGCTTGAATCATAGCAAATAATTATATGAATTCTAGGTTATTTGATATGAGTCACAACTATGACTCATGAGTTTGTTTTGTTGATGATTCTTGTGAAGAAATTTTTAAATTTTCTTTGTATTTTTTTGGGGGGGGAATATTGCCTGATTTTCTTGTATATGAAATCAGAATCAACACCTATGTCATCTATAAAAGAGAAAATTCAAATTTCTTGCTAATTATGGGTTTTCACTTCATATATTTCCAGCACATGTGCTGTGCATTTCTGAGAAAAGACTGTATGTATTTTTGCTATTAGCATCTAAAATGAGAAGTTCAGCTTCATATTTAAAGTAATATGTTAATATGCTGACACTTCACTCTGGGGATAAAATTACTTATAAGTCAATTATTACTCAAATGCTGAAGCACTTTGCCATGATGCTAATCCTGAGTGTAACAACTTGACCTTTCAAAAATTTTAAAGCCTTTCTGAATAATTACAGCTGAGGGCACTGCTGACAGATTTTCAGATTAAGGACAAAATTATTTTTCTTAGATATATTAACATTTTTATGTGTTCCATTCTATTATACCTCTGAGTCTTGTTTTTTCAGGCCTATATCTCCTGAATTTCCTTTCACTATCTTTCATTATCTAGTTTCTTTCACTGAATTGTTTATTTGTTACAATTTTAAGAATGATCTCTCTCTAGCTAATCAATAAATTCTGTCCCAAGCTTATTTGTCTTAGCACATGGCTGTCTTTTGGACAATAATAGAAATCAAGTCTTGACTAAGAACCTTCCAAGAGCTAATGATTCAGATGCTTTTCCATCTGCTACAGATGAGATTTTTATATGTCGTTTTCTCCAGGTTGATATGTTGAAAGCCTAACCCTAACATGAGTATATTGAAACAAAGAGTTCTTAAGGAACTGGAATCAAATAGGATCATAATGGTAGGGCCATGTCGGTATGATTAGTGTCAATCCTATCTTCATTTCTGTTGCTGTAATAAAATACCTTGACACAGAGCAACTTATGAGAAAAAGGTTTTTATTTTAGCTAAGAATTCTAGGTTATATTCCATATCTGAGAAGTCACAAGGGCAGAGCTTGCGACAGCTGATAACATGACATTTGCAGTCAACAGCAGAGAAGGAATGATGATATGGGTTCTTTGTGCTGAGCTAGGTTCGTGTACCATGAAAGAATTCAGCATATTGGGGTGAGGTGTCACAGAGCACTTAGCATGCACAAAGACAGAGATTTAGTCTCTAGTACTGGGTCAAAGGGAGGAAATTTGAATTCATCTTATTCTCAGACTCATTTAGGAATGAACAAGTTCTGCCACTTCTGTTGTGGAAGCCAACTAAAGCCATTACCCTAAACACATTTCTTATCCTTAGCCACATCTGGCAACAAAAGTTAAGCCATTCTGGAATGGCAATGAATCTGCTAACCTGGGCTCAGGTCTTCAGCTGTTCCAGGTACACAGCCCTATTTTCCTAGCTGGGGCCTCTAAAGCTTGGAAGTAGAGGAGAGTCACTGCAATGGGGACCCAGTTTCTGCTGTTTACACTTTGTCTTCACAATAATGTACATGGGGTTTTGTGTGTGTGGGGGGGGAGGGTTGTTTGTTTTGTTTTTGCTACTAGCATTAGTAAGAACTATATTTTTGAAGAATTGGTGACAATTACTAACAAAACAAAAAATTTTTTGTAAGACAATATAGATATCATCTAATACATAGTTCATCCAATTAAAAACTTTACTATGAATGAATTTGTGAGCAATACAACTACATCAGTATATAAGAGGTTAAGGTTTTAATATTTAAATTTATAATAGCTTTGACAAGCATGTTGTTGACACATGTTCACAATTTTTCCTATTGCTTTTAAACAACAAAACTACAGCACAATTAATTGTAACAGTCAACATTACTATGGTTTGGGAAAGCCATAAATCTGTTATTTCAGAAAAAGATTATTATTAATTAACTAAAATGTGTTTTCAACTAAACTGTCATTATTTTACTATATTGGTCAAAGCCATGCTGCAGTACTGGACTAAATAATTCAAGAAAGTGATATGAATGTTGAGTTCCTCCAAATTCATAAAAGATGAAGACTATATTTTGTAATATCAAATATGGAATCATTTTCCAATAAACATTCAGCAAAATGCCCTGCTATTTTTTATATATTACAGATAAAAACTTAACATTACATCATAGATTCCAAATATATAATGAGATACTGACCACACAACTCAAAATGATACATTCAACAGAAAAACTTGTACCCATTGTTAAATTACACTCTAATATAATCTGTACCATATTTTCTCACAACAGGAATACATTTATCATGACAATTAGAAAACTATACAAGTTTTATCCTGCTAAAAAAAAATCCCTGAAAAACAAACCTTTTTCTCATCTTTCTATGAATGATGAAGGTGACATTGTAAAGAAGTTCTTCCTGGGGTGGGGGTTATGGGTAAAAGTTCAATTTTTAGGTCAACTTTTATGTCAACTCAAATCATATATAAATGAATAGGCACATCAGGTAAAACAGACCATTGCATGCAGCATAGTAGGCAAAGATGGAAGGAGCCTTGCCATACCTGCTGCAGGGAATCATTGGTGCACTTACATTAGTCTTGTGGGGCTTTGAAGATCTGAGGTGAGGTTTCACAAAAGCTGTTTACCAAACAGTGAATGCCTGGAACCAATGGCTGGTTGGGGCCAAGTGTTCCTTGACAATAGTGACAATGCAACAGTAGCTTTATTAGTATATATAAATTTATTTGGGTTACTGTTGGGTATGGATGACATGATAATAATGATCATTAGGAAAAGGTAGTTAATTTATTAACTTATGAATGATATGAAGCTCAGAAATGATGAAGATATTATGAATATTTATGAGTTTTGACCATTCCATTACTATTACAAACTTTGCTTTAGAAAAAAACTGGTCCCCTTCGGCCCCTGCCTGGTCCCTGGGACTGGAGCAGACACAGAGTTGGTCTGCTCCTGTCCTGTGGAGAAACTGAATCCTGAGTCATCCAGGAGCCACTGCACTCAGAGCAGCTGCCCCAGAAAAACATCTGGGAGCCAGGGACATCCAGGGCACAGCAGCTACCCAAACCCCGCCCCTCCGGAATTCCACTTCCCTTCGGCCCCTGCCTGGTCCCTTGGACTGGAGCAAACACAGAGTCGGTCTGCTCCTGTCCTGTGGAGAAACTGAATCCTGAGTCATCCAGGAGCCACTGCACTCAGAGCAGCTGGTAAGAACTCCATCTCACTCCCTAAGCCCCAGAGATACATCTGGGAGCCAGGGACATCCAGGGCACAGCAGCTACCCAAACCCCGCCCCTCCGGAAATCCACTTCCCTTCGGCCCCTGCCTGGTCCCTTGGACTGGAGCAGACACAGAGTCGGTCTGCTCCTGTCCTGTGGAGAAACTGAATCCTGAGTCATCCAGGAGCCACTGCACTCAGAGCAGCTGGTAAGAACTCCATCTCACTCCCTAGGCCCCAGAAATACATCTGGGAGCCAGGGACATCTAGGGCACAGCAGCTACCCAAACCCCGCCCCTCCGGAATTCCACTTCCCTTCGGCCCCTGCCTGGTCCCTGGGACTGGAGCAGACACAGAGTAGGTCTGCTCCTGTCCTGTGGAGAAACTGAATCCTGAGTCATCGAGAAGTCACTACACTCAGAGCAGCTGAAACTGAATTCTGAGTCATCAGGGACCCACTGCACTCAGAGCAGCTGGAGCCACTGCACTCAGAGCAGCTGACACAGAGTTGGTCTGCTCCTGTCCTGTGGAGAAACTGAATCCTGAGTCATCTAGGAGCCACTGCACTCAGAGCAGCTGAAACTGAATCCTGAGTCATCGAGAACCCACTGCACTCAGAGCAGCCGAGGAGCCACTGCACTCAGAACAGAAGGATTACCAGATCCAAGAGGTGGCCTGAGTCCCAGGAGTTCTTCCACCCGGGAGATTAGGGGCATAAGACCACAGAGACCTCTGGACTCCGAGGAGCTCTGCAATAAGCAAGATAACTGGAAATACAGATTCCAATCTTACACAGAGAGGGCAGGTACCACTAGAGTTACCCAGATGGCGAAAGGCAAGCGCAAGAACATAAGCAACAGAAACCAAAGTTTCTTGACATCATCAGTGCCCAGTTCTCCCAATATAGCAAGCCCTGAACACCCCTTCACACCTGAAAAGCAGGATTCAGAATTAAAATCACTTCTCATGATGATGATAGAGGATTATAAGAAGGAATTAAGTAACTCCCTTAAAGAAATACAGGAGAGTACAAGTAAACAGATAGAAGCCCTTAAAGAGGAATCACAGAAATCCCTTAAAGAAATGCAAGAAAACACAAAGAAGGAATTAAACAAAAACATTCAGGATCTGAAACTGGAAATAGAAACAATAAAGAAAGTTCAAAGGGAGACAACCATGGAGATAGAAAACCTAAGAAAGAGATCAGGAGTCACAGACGCAAGCATCACCAACCGAATACAAGAGATAGAAGAGAGAATCTCAAATGCAGAAGATACGGTGGAAAATATTGACACAGTTGTCAAAGAAAATGAAAAAAGCAAAAAACTCCTAACTCAAAACATCCAGGAAATTCAGGACACAATGAGAAGACCAAACCTAAGGATAATAGGTATAGATGAGAATGAAGATTCCCAACTTAAAGGGCCAGTAAATATCTTCAACAAAATCATTGAGGAAAATTTCCCTAACCTAAAGAACAAGATGCCCATAAACATATAAGAAGCCTACAGAACACCAAATAGACTAGACCAGAAAAGAAATACCTCCCGTCACATAATAATCAAAACATCAGATGCACAAAACAAAGAAAAAATACTAAAAGCAGTAAGGGAAAAAGGTCAAGTAACATATAAAGGCAGACCTATAAGAATTACACCAGACTTCTCACCAGAGACTATAAAAGCCAGAAGAGCCTGGACGGACATCATACAGACCCTAAGAGAACACAATTGCCAGCCCAGATTACTATACCCAGCAAAACTCTCAATCAATATAGATGGTGAAACCAAGATATTCCATGACAAAACCAAATTTGCACAATATCTTCCCACAAACCCAGCACTTCAAAGGATAATGGATGGAAAACGCCAACACAAGGAGGGAAACTACAACCTAGAAAAAGCAAGGAAGTAATCTTCCAACAACCCCAAAAGAAGATAACTATACAAACATAACTTTACCTCTAATAACAAAAATAACAGGAAGCCACAATCATTTTTCCTTAATATCTCTTAACATCAATGGTCTCAATTCCTCAATAAAAAGACGCAGACTAGCAGACTGGATACACAAACAAGACCCAGAATTTTGCTGCATACAAGAAACACACCTCAGTGACAAAGACAGACACTACCTCAGAATAAAAGGGTGGAAAACAATTTTCCAAGCCAATGGCCCCAAGAAACAAGCTGGAGTAGCCATTCTAATATCAAATAAAATCGACTTCCATCCAAAATTAATCAAAAAAGATAAGGAAGGACACTTCATACTCATCAAAGGAAAAAGCTACCAAGGTGAACTCTCAATTCTGAACATCTATGCCCCAAATGCAAGGGCACCTACATACATAAAAGAAACTTTACTAAAGCTCAAAACACACATTACACCTCACACAATAATAGTGGGGGATTTCAACACCCCACTCTCAGCAATGGACAGATCATGGAAACAGAAACTAAACCGAGACACTTTGACATTAACAGAAGTTATGAACCGAATGGACTTAACAGACATCTATAGAACATTTCATCCTAAAACAAAAGAATATACCTTTTTCTCAGCACCTCATGGTACCTTCTCCAAAATAGACCATATAATTGGTCACAAAACAAGCCTCTACAGATACAAAAAGATTGAAATAATCCCTTGCCTCTTATCAGATCACCAAGGAATAAGACTGGTCTTTAATAATGACAAAACCAATGGAAAACCCATGTGCACATGGAAACTGAACAACTCTCT
Source organism: Grammomys surdaster (assembly GCF_004785775.1). Taxonomy (NCBI): domain Eukaryota; kingdom Metazoa; phylum Chordata; class Mammalia; order Rodentia; family Muridae; genus Grammomys; species Grammomys surdaster. Next base: position 3,496,743 of record NW_021621048.1, read on the forward strand.
ACTCAATGATGACTTGGTCAAGGAAGAAATAAAGAAAGAAATTAAAGACTTTTTAGATTTCAATGAAAATGAGGACACATCATACCAAAACTTGTGGGACTCCATGAAGGCAGTGCTAAGAGGAAAACTCATAGCTCTAAGTGCCTACAAAAAGAAACTGGAAAGAGCACACACTAACAAGTTGACTGCACAACTAAAAGCCCTAGAACAAAAAGAAGCAAATACACCCAGGAGGAGTAGAAGGCAGGAAATAATCAAACTCAGGGCTGAAATCAACCAAATAGAAACTGAAAGAACAATACAAAATATCAATAAAACCAGGAGTTGGTTCTTTGAGAAAATCAGCAAGATAGATAAACCGTTAGCCAGATTAACCAGAGGGCACAGAGAGAGTATCCAAATTAATAAAATCAGAACTGAAAAGGGAGACATAACAACAGAAACGGAAGAAATTAAAAAAATCATCAGATCCTACTACAAAGGTCTATACTCAACAAAACTGGAAAACCTGGATGAAATGGACAATTTCCTAGACAGATACCAGGTACCAAAATTAAACCAGGAGCAGATAAACCATCTAAATAGTCCCATAACCCCTCAGGAAATAGCAGCAGTCATTAAAAATCTCCTCACTAAAAAAAGCCCAGGACCAGATGGTTTTAGTGCTGAATTCTATCAGACCTTCAAGGAAGACCTAATACCAATTCTCTTCAAACTATTCCACAAAATAGAGACAGAAGGAACACTACCCAATTCGTTCTATGAAGCTACAATTACACTCATTCCCAAACCCCACAAGGACCCAACAAAGAAAGAGAACTTCAGACCAATCTCCCTTATGAACATCGATGCAAAAATACTCAATAAAATTCTAGCAAACCGAATCCAAGACCACATCAAAACAATCATCCATCATGATCAAGTAGGTTTTATCCCAGGAATGCAGGGATGGTTCAATATTCGGAAATCCATCAATGTAATCCACTATATAAACAAACTTAAAGAAAAAAACCATATGATTATCTCACTAGATGCTGAGAAAGCATTTGACAAAATTCAACATCCCTTCATGATAAAAGTCTTGGAAAGATCAGGAATTCAAGGCCCCTACCTAAACATAGTAAAAGCAATTTACAGCAAACCAGTAGCCAACATCAAGCTAAATGGAGAGAAACTTGAAGCAATCCCACTAAGATCAGGGACTAGACAAGTCTGCCCACTCTCCCCCTACCTATTCAATATAGTACTGGAAGTCTTAGCCAGAGCAATTAGACAACAAAAAGAAGTCAAAGGGATACAAATAGGAAAGGAAGAAGTCAAAATATCGCTATTTGCAGATGATATGATAGTATACTTAAGTGACCCCCAAACTTCAACCAGAGAACTCCTAAACCTGATAAACAACTTCAGCAAAGTGGCTGGTTATAAAATCAACTCAAACAAATCAGTAGCCTTCCTCTACATGAAAGATAAACAGACTGAAAAAGAAATTAGGGAAATGACACCCTTCACAATAGTTGCAAATAATATAAAATACCTTGGTGTGAATCTAACCAAGCAAGTGAAAGACCTGTATGACAAGAACTTCAAGTCTCTGAAGAAAGAAATTGAAGAAGATCTCAGAAGATGGAAAGATCTCCCATGCTCATGGATTGGCAGGATTAATATAATAAAAATGGCCATCTTGCCAAAAGCAATCTACAGATTCAATGCAATCCCCATTAAAATCCCAACTCAATTCTTCACAGAGTTAGAAAAGGAAATTCTCAAATTCATATGGAATAACAAAAAACCTAGGATAGCGAAAACTATTCTCAACAATAAAAGAACTTCGGGAGGAATCACCATCCCTGACCTCAAGCTGTACTACAGAGCAATAGTGATAAAAACTACCTGGTATTGGTACAGAGACAGGCAGGAAGATCAATGGAATAGAATTGAAGACCCAGAAATGAACCCACACTCCTATGGTCACTTGATCTTTGACAAAGGAGCTAAAACTGTCCAGTGGAAAAAGGACAGCATTTTCAACAAATGGTGCTGGTTCAACTGGAGGACAACATGTAGAAGAATGAAAATTGATCCATTCTTATCCCCTTGTACAAAGCTCAAATCTAAGTGGATAAAGGACCTCCACATAAAACCAGATACACTGAAACTAATAGAAGAGAAGGTGGGGAAAAGCCTCGAATACTTGGGCACAGGGGAAATGTTCCTGAACAGAACTCCAATGGCATATGCTCTAAGATCGAGAATTGACAAATGGGACTTCATAAAATTGCAAAGTTTCTGTAAGGCAAAGGACACTGTCAATAGGACAAAACGACAACCAACAAATTGGGAAAAGATCTTTACCAATCCTTCATCTGATAGAGGGCTAATATCCAATATATACAAAGAACTCAAGAAATTAGACTCCAGGCAACCAAATTACCCTATTAAAAAATGGGGTATAGAGCTTAACAAAGAATTTTCAACAGAAGAAACTCGAATGGCCGAGAAGCACCTAAAGAAATGCTCGGCATCCTTAGTCGTCAGGGAAATGCAAATCAAAACAACCCTGAGATTCCATCTCACACCAGTCAGAATGGCTAAGATTAAAAACTCAGGTGATATTAGATGCTGGCGAGGGTGTGGAGAAAGAGGAACACTCCTCCATTGTTGGTGGGACTGCAAGATGGTGCAACCACTTTGGAAATCAGTGTGGCGGTTCCTCAGAAAATTGGACATAGCATTACCCGAGGATCCAGCTATACCACTCCTAGGCATATACCCAGAAGGTGCTCGAACATATAATAAGGACATATGCTCAACTATGTTCATAGCAGCCTTATTTATAATAGCCAGGAGCTGGAAAGAACCCAGATGTCCTTCAACTGAGGAATGGATTAAAAAAATGTGGTATATTTACACAATGGAGTATTACTCAGCTATTAAAAACAATGAATTTGAGAGGTTCCTAGGTAAATGGATGGAACTAGAAATTATCATACTGAGTGAGGTAAGCCAATCACAAAAGAACACACATGGTCTTCACTCACTGATTATTGGATATTAGCCCAGAACCTTAAAATGCCCAAGATGCAACTCACAGGCCACATGAAGTCCATAAAGAATGAAGACCAAGTGGGGGTGATTCGGTCCTTCTTAGAAGGAGCAACAAAATACTCAAGGGAGCAAATATGGAGACAAAGCGAGGGACAAAAACTGAAGGAGGGGCCGTCTGAAGACCTTTCCACCTGAGTATCCATCCCATGTGCAGTCACCAAAGGTAGATGCTGATGTGGAAGTCAGGAAGTGCATGCTGATAAGAGCCTGATATGGATGTCTCCTCAGAGGTCTTCAAGAGTCTGACATATTCAGAGGCAGATGCTCACAACTAGCCATTGAAGTGATTATGGGGTTCTCAATGGAGGAGTTAGAGTGAAGACTGAAGGAGCTGAAAGGATTTGTGGCCCCATGAGGAGAGCAACAATACCAACCAACCACAGCTCCCAGGGTCTAAACCACCAGCCTGGGAGCACTTATGGAGGGATCCAGGGCCTTAGCTGAATATATAAGAGTGGAGGGCCCTGCTGGGCACAGGTGGAAGATGAGATCCTTGACCTCATGAAGGCTGGACGCCCCAGGGGGTGGGAGTTTTGAGGGTGGGGAGGTGGGAGTGGGGGGGTAGATAGAGGTTACATCCACAAAGAAGAAGGAGGAGGTGTGAGGGGATTGGGGGTTCCTGGGTGGGTGGGGGATGGGGTAAGGGGACAACATATGAAATGTAAATAAAACATCCAATAAAAAAAAAAAAAGAAAAAAACTGGTCTAGTTAATTTATCTTTAATCAACAAATATCAAACACTACAAATTAATTTAATTCATGGCTAATATGTCTAACAGGTTACTAGACTATCTACATTGATAGTTTTAGGGAGTTTTCTCACATCCTCTAAGTTACTGACTTGCATTGGACACATATTTAATACATTGTAGAACTTTCATTTCTTCCATTTTTATTCACTTACTTATTTAGTACATATGCATATTACATACTGATGATCTTCATGAAGAACTTCTCTATTTCCCAACCTCCATTTTTATCCCCCTCATTCCTCCAGGATGCTGCCCTTCTGCTTTAGTGTCCTATATGTACATATGATCCACAAATGAGAGGAAATGTAATATTTGCCTTCTAATCTTTCTTACTTAGCCTAACATTTTTTAATTTGTATCCATTTCCTGTCTTTATAGGAGAATAGGGCATTCTTTTTAAATGTAATTTGTTTTCTCAATGCTATGTATTGTTTAGTGCTTTGAATTGAACCCAGGGCTTTGCATATGGTACACAAATGTGATACTACCACAACTTTAGTTGAAAGATGACTCATTACATGGAGCAGCTGTATCTTTAAATGTCTGACCAGCCTTTCTGAAAGTCCTATCCACACTGACCCACTACTCTTTAAAGCACAAAGCAGTATTGCTCCAAGGGTTTGTGCTGCCTCTAGATATTCTGATGTCTCTTTGATGCCTTTCTGATGATAATCCTGCTTTTTTTTCATTCAGTTTTGAGCATTACATGTCAGAAACATTTTCGTGACATCTCTGTTTAGAATAGATTTGCCATTTCTATTTGATGTCAAAAAGCAAAATTTTGTACATGGACATGTTACATAGCAAATGATGTTTGAACAAGCCCACACTTCCCCTGCATGAAAATGCCAGGAACATGTTTATTGACTGCTTGCAGAAGTGACAAGCTCCTGTTTGGGGTATTTTGTTGTATAGTTCAGAAATCTGTTTTCTTCTGCCTTTATAACAGAACATTATTCATAGTAAGATTAAAACAAAAATACATTGTTGGTTATCGTGAATGACTTTGATTATATCGACCTATAACATCATAGAGGGGTGATTGAAATCCCAAGTATGAATACTGAGTCAATGATTATCCAGAGGCCACAACCTGTATAGAAGAAGACTGTTGAATTCCAGGGCTAATTCCTGTATCCCTCCAAATGCTGCAGCTATCAATAATGGCAAGGTGTTTTGCATATAAAAAGAGTTCAGTTTTTATGGAGGTACAAGTTGTTCTTTGAATATGAACCTGAATCTAAGTATGATTCTCTTTATCGACCACACAAGTGGTCAGTTTCTCAGACATATATGATATAACATTTCTTCTGAATAATTATTCTTGAAGAAAACAATGGCCTTTTGTACTAGTAATGAAAGAGCAATTGGTAACAGAACAGAAAGCAGTTAGAAACTCAAAGACCTGGACTATTCCTCCTTGCCAAAATAATGATACAGGCTTTAATATATTATTATGACTGACTAGAAAATTTCAATATATGTAAAAATATAATCAATATTTTAAAATTTTTATTTTTAAAACATAAGATCTAAATTGAAGATCTAAATTTTGATTCTAAATTGAAATATTATCAGCATTTTATTATATCAGGGTATAAGTGGAAATCAGAGATATTTGAAAATAGCCCATTATTAATGTGTTGTATATTAAAATGTTTCTGTTTGAAAGCTGAAATACCTGTTAAAATAATTAAAGAGTTTTTCTACAAAAATATATTTACAAAATGCATGTACATATTTTATGAAATGAGTAATCTTTCTTTACCAAATGAAGGACAGAAAATATATCTACTGATTTTTGGTAAAAACAAGCTATAAATAATTTTTTATCTGAATATGCTTTTTCTCCTTTGTGCTTTTAAAGTTCTCTTGATTGTCACATCCAATTTAAGTTCTAGTTGGAGTTTGTAAAGAGGAAATGTATTTCACAATTAATAAGTATTTTAATATTTTTATCTTAAGAAATTGATGAGGTTAAAAAAGTACTTAGTATTGTTGAGAACTATTCTCCAAGCCAAATTGATGGTGTCATCAGAAATTCAGTGGGGCCCATTCACAAAAGATCACCACACAGATGATCACAAAAGGTCATCTGAGCTTACCAACGTCCTCTCAGAGAAAGAGGGCAAAGGAGATCAGCAGACCCTCATCTTAGTATCTAGCCACTCCTCAGAGTCAATTGTGAGCAAATTCTATCCTAATTGCAAGTAACCATTATGTATCAAGGAAGGGCTAGAATATGTAGGCTAGGGGGAGAAAACACTGATGGAGCTCCAAGCAGGAGCCACTGGGAAGTATTTTCCACACTGGGTGCAGATTTTCTGATAACTACAGGGAACCCATATGAAGTGCAAACCTTCCAAAGAAGCTTCTTTAGAGTCAGATGAACACCCTTCCATTGCAATGCACCACTCATGAGCAGGAAGTATCACCAATAAACCAATTTGTTCCCCAAAGTGAACTTCGGTGAGTTTGAATTTTTTAAGTTTTTGATGAATCCATAAATGAGTACAGTATTTATACCTTGTCTATCCCACCACGCCTTTTCCTCTCAAACTTGTAACCTTATCTTTGTATTTATGCATCCTATGGACTCTATTAGTGTATGTGTTTAGGACTGACATCCCAGGCTTAATTCTTCTCAGTTTTGACCAGGTTTAGATTTCATTGACGGTGTCTATCTGCAGCAAAATGCAGCTTCTTTTACTAGAGCAACATCTCTGCTTATGCATGGCATAACTTAATTGAATATTTCTATCCATGTCTAGCATTAAAATGAATGAGACTCAGGCTATGATTTATTCATTTAGCTTTAGTGAAATTACTGGGTAAATTGCCTCTAGTTTAACTTTCTACCGGCTAGACTGGCTACTTCCCCAACTGTCCTCCTTACTTACTGTTTGAGTCTTTCCTGGTTATTTCTTCTCCAGTAGTCCTGAGGGGAAGGGAGAGTGCACATTTCCCTCAGGCACATGTCCCTGCTCTAACACATCTAACGGAGACCTCCTCTTCTCCCTTCTTGGTCCTCCTCTGTGCTCCTTTTCTCTGCCTCTTCTTTCTCCTCTGCCTGGTCCTACGTACCTTTGTCTCCCCAAGTGGTAACTCAAATCTCACATTTTCCTATTCTCCGCAGTAATTGGGGGTCTCCAGTTTTATAAAGGCAATGGTTTTAAACCTGGAGCAAGTATTATACAACAAAGACTGGAGTATATGAGACCTCACTCATCTTGGGGCAACCAGATCTTGGAGTACAGAATTTAGCATTTGAATTCATAGCAGCACCAGACCAATTCCCAACGATCTGGCTATACACATATGTATTTAGAATACAGTTAGAAAATACTAGCTTAGAAAAGTAACATCGTTGCATCCTTCTCTGAAATTGAATGAACTTACTACTGCTGGCAGTTGGCTAGGTTTACTGTTGTGGTACATTAATTCTATCCTATTGAGGGGCTAATTCCGGTTAGACAGCTGTTGGTTATCCCCACACCCAATACACATATTTCTAATAAACATTTGAGGATATTTTCTCATCTTGATCATGGTTGTTTGTAGACTTTGTAAATGAATAGGACTATTGATTGCTTTTCTCCTTTAGCAGCTTGCATGGCATTTTGGGGGTACTCTGAGAGCTAGTTTTCAGAGAGGGGGCTCCTAATCTAGTTCCAGCTGGTTTCATCGAAGTTCAGTGTCCAAAGAGTGTTGTATCTTCGTCAATAGAGTCTTACCTTCAAGTTTAGTAGGCAGCCAATGACCAAAGAAATAGCCCATATTAGCCTGGGAGTCTCTTGTATTTCCCTGATTAATAACTCAATAAAAGTCTGCAAACTCAAAGTAGATCTACTGTTTGACAAAGGTATAACACTACTTAGTGTATGGCCAAAGAACTCTCCATCCCACTCTGCAGATACTTGTTCAGCCATATCCAATGCTATTCTATTCAGAAAAGCTAGGAAAAAGTTAAAAAAAAAAGCCACATGTCCTTTAACTGTAGAATCAATAAAACTGTGGTACAGATACAGAACAAATTCTAGTCACTTGTAAAGAAAATGATATTAACTTTTATTTATTTATTTATTTACTTACTTACTTATTATTTTATTTATTTACATTTCAAATGTTGTCCCTTTTCCCTGTTTTCCCTCTGCAAACTCCCTATTCTATCCTCCCTTAACCTGCTTCTATGAAGGTGCTCCCCTACCCACCCATCCACTTCTACCTCACCACCCTTGCATCCCCCTATGCTGGGGTATCAAACCTCCATAGGACCAAGGGCCTTCCCTCCCACTGATGCCAGATAAGGCAATCCTCTTGTTCATATGCAGCTGGAGACATGGGTCTTTCCATGTATACTCTGGTTGATGATTTAGTCCCTGGTAGCTCAAGGGGGTCTGGTTAGTTGATATTTGCTGTTCTTCCTATGGATTTGCCATCCCCTTCAGCTCCTTCAATCCTTTCCCTAATTCTTCCATTGGGGTCTCCTCGCTCAGTCCAAAGGTTAGCTGTGATTATCCATATCTGTATTGGTCAGGCCATGGAAGAGCCTGGGAAAGCTATACCAGGCTTTTGGGACCTGAGTTGTTGTTTCGCAGCTATTAATTTTTAGGAAAATGGATATAACTAGAATATATTATACTGACTGAAGTAACTCAGTTTCTAAAAGACAAACATTGTTCCCTCTTATTTGTGGATCCAAGCTCCAGTTCTTCAAATGGAAGAATATACATTACAGTACCTGCAGAAACCAGAAAAGTAAAAAGAGACCATTGGTGTGGAGAGAAGGGACTTGAGAGAGGGGGATAATAGGAACAGATGCTACAAGTGTGAAAATAAAAAATGGGGTGTGTGTGTGTGTGTGTGTGTGTATGGGTGTGTGATAGGTTTAACTGGAAGGGGGAAGGGGAAGCCAATACAGATTGTGGGGAATGGAGGAGAAATAACACTAAAGACATTTTAAAACTCATAGATAATCATCTTATATTTACTTGAAATGCATATAATATAAATATAAAATTATTTTATGCCACTTGAGTGAAAATGCTTTCCCGAAGACATAGACTACCTGACACCACCACTGTTGATATTAAGGATCACAAAGGTGACATTTGCTTGTTTTGTTTGAATGTATAAGACGAGTGTATCTGAGACGATGTTTTGTAGCACTGTTCAGAGTGACTAGAGCAGGTCCTTTACAAAGAACATAGCTATCAACATAACACAGCAAGCACATATGTTTGTGATCTCAGAAACCTAAAATATTTTGGAAAGAATGTTAATTTATCTTCCATATAAATTCATCAAATTAAATTTAGAGTGCTTAAGTAACTCAAAACTCAGATGTTTGGATGCTGAAATTACCATGCTAATACAATTTGTCAAAATATCCACATCAAATGTTTTTAGTGGAATGTTTTCTTTCTAACCAAGCTTAGAATTCTCTATTTCCATAGTCCCTAAATTGTGTTGAAAATTTAGATGTTTGTGTGACTTTTGTCTTTTTTATCCATGGCTGTATAGCCTATTGTTCTATTGGCCATGATTTTCATTTTCATTGATTTTTTTTTTTTTTTGGTTTAGTTTCTTCACTTTCTTGTTTTGTATTAGTTTGTTACTTTAATAATGGCTCTTTGAAATATCAACAGTAGACTGGAGATATTAGAAGTCCAGGTTTGTCTTTTTTTTCTTTTATACTGGTTTATTTTGAAATTTACTTCTTAGTTTCTATAGACATAAAGAGTAAAATGATTGTAGTCATTATTTTACTTTATATGGTTATATAAATTTATTTCATTTATATGAGCAACTAAGGAAGTGATGTTTTCTTGCAGATTTTCAAACAAAGAAAAAGAAACAAGTGAGCAAACAAAAAGTTTTACAACAGAATATAAAATTAATTGCTCCGAGAATTGCAGAACCCTGACAGGGTCTCTGAGATACATATCTCAGATGACAGAACTGGCCGCTAAGCTGAAACAACAAAAGCCAGCTAGGTTAATTTCATAGGCCCTTCCACAGCTGCTCCAAATGATTAATTTACTTTAAAATTAACATTTCATTTTCTTTCTGGATGCAAAAGCATAGGCTTCCTGTATTTATGGACATCATTTAATACTGTTAAAAATATTTCAAGTCACCACCTGTGTCTATTGTTGTCCCTTTCCTTAATTAGTCTACCCCCAATGGCCTATTTTTAATTACATGTTTAACTGTGTTGCCATTTTATGATTTACTCCACTAAAATATAAGGCAAAAGATTCAAAGATATGATCCACTGTGATGGACCATCGATGGATTCATCTTTCTGAGGATGTATGTTGTCACTTAGTTTATTTCTTCTTTTCTGTGTATTTTCTTGAAAATTTAATTTTTCTTTACAGTTGATGAATATTCCTGCTTTGTAGATGGACCATATTTTCCTTATACATTGATCAGGTAGTAGACATGTACATTTTATCTGCTTCTGAACTCCTGTGAACATAGCACCAAGGAATATGGATGCGCAAGTGTCTCTGTCGTAGAATGCAAAGTCCTTTGGACATGTGCCCAGGAATGGTATGGGTGGTTCATGTAGTAGTTCTATTTCTAGTTTTCTGAGAAACTGGGCAAATTTTCAAGTAAGCTACACTAGTTTACGCTTCCACCAACATTATATAAGGATGCTTCTTCCCTCATTTTCATCCCAACATTTGTTGTCATTTGAATTCCTGTGTTTCTGATCATGGCCATTCTGACTGGTGTGAGGGATAGAATCTTAGAGTGGTTTTAATCTGCATTTCCCTGAGTGCTAAGAATTTTGAATAATTTCCACAGTGTTTACTAACTGCTTGTATTTCTTGTTTTGAGAACCTCTGCTAATTTATAGTCCTTTTTTGGAGTTGTTTTCTTTATGTTTGGACTTTGAGGTATTTGTATAATCTACACCTTGATCCTATATCAGATGTATAGTGGCAAAGATTTTCCACCATTCTGTGACTTCCTCTCCATTCAAACGACAATTTCATTTGCTGTACAGAAGCCTTTTAGTTTCATGGGATCCCACATGGTTATTTCTGTTTTTACTTCCTGTGTTGGAAGTCCTAACAAGAAAGTCTGCATACCTGTACCTACATGCTGAAGTGTACACACTATCTTATATATAGTAGTTTTAGAATAACAAGTCTTATACTGAGGTCCTTAATTCATATGGAGTTGAGTTTAGTGTAGGGTGAAAGTTAAGGGCTGAGTTTCATTTTTCTGCAGGTTAAAATTCAGATTTCCTAATAGTTTTGTGAAGATTCTGTCTTTTCTTCATTGCATACTTTTGGTACCTGTCAAAAGTCTAAAAATTCAGGTCTTCAATGATACCTCACTAATATATGTGTTTGATTTTGTGCCAGTACCAAATTGTTTGTTTTTAATATTGTGGACTGTAATATAATCTTAAATCAAGTATGATTTTAGATTAATTTTTCCATTTCTGTGAAGAACAGCTCAGGAATTTTGAGCAGGATTATATATTGAATCTGTAGATTGCTTTGGTAGGATGGCTATTTTCACAAGATTAATTCTTCCACTACATGAGCATGGCAGATATTTTTATCTTTTAGTGTCTTTCTCAATTTTCATTATAGAGGGTTTTGTTTTATTGTTAAGGTCTATTCCAAGGAGTTATATTTTATTTTTGTTATTATGAGGGGGAGCATATCCTTGATTTCTGTTCCAGCCTAGTTGTCATTGGAGTACATGAAATCTCCTAATTTGTGTAATTTGTGTAATTTGTAACGAGCTTTTTTGCTGAAAATAATTATTAGTGTAAGAAATTTTTTGTGACATCTTTACAGCTGCACCCATAAAATATACCCTCTAGAAATATGGATACTTGGACTTCTTTTCTGAAATACTGAGGCAGAATGGTTTGAGCAACAAAAGAATGCAGGGAAAGGGGATGGAGAAATGAAAGACTAGAGAAATGCTTATGCTTAACGAAAATGAAGAGTTTATGGCAAAAGCTATATGTCAATCTGGGATCCTGGAAGCTGAGTTAAAATCAACTTTAGAGGAGATACTAGAAAACAAGTGACATAAAAGAATGGTGAGATAATCAAAGTTAAGAGTTTAAATGAGGATGGAGGAAAAGGGGCAGGGAGAATAAGAGTTTGTTTAACCAAAAACTAAAGCTGGATGAAGATGTCTTATGGAAACCAACTCGTTTGTAAGCTAATTTAAAAATATAATACAAAGGAGATTTGATCAGAGGAACTGCATGGGTAGAGAACGCTGCTCACATAAGGCATAATTTGTTTAATGAAAACTACAGTGCCATGTATATGACACCTCTATGAGCTGCTGGTCAGTGAAGCTCCAGGGTACCTCAACTCAAACTGTTGTCATTGTCCTTGGCTACCAACTATAACTAAACTGTATTCTATTTCCAAGATACAGCCCAGTATGTTTGCAGGATTTTGAGTAATAAATATCAGCTTAAGAAACTTCCTTTCTGATCGCTAGTTTTCTCAGTGCTATTAAGGCTTCTGGGGAAGAAAGCACAACAACGTTCCTTCCCAGGTCTGGATCTGAAAACTACAAGACCGGCTGCTGTCCTCACTGGTTCCTACTGGCAGCTGTGGTTAACTATAGAATGTTTGCAAATGATTGAGTCAGTGAAAATTTCAGTAGAGGTGGAGTAGGGGCTCTTGAAGTCCTACATTCTAGAGAGAAGTTATTGGCAGCTGATAACTGTTTAGGGAGAGAGAGTAACTGCTTCCTGATGGTATGGCTACTTATAAGGATCATGTCGTCAGAGATAATTGGACTTAGGGGCCAATTAATTAATTAGTTAGTTAATAATAGTAGTAATAAAAATAGAAAAAAACCCATGAAGTTGGGAGGCAGGTGAGTTGATAGGTCCTAATCAGATATAGCAGGGAGGTAATCTGAGATAGATAAGATCAAAACAGATTGCATACAAGTATGAAATTCTAAGAGAATAAGTAAAAATATCAGTCGTTGAATTAGGGAAAAGCTGGAAGAAGCTGAGAAAGAGGGCAACCCTGTAGGAGGACCAGCAGTTTCAATTAACCTGGACCCTGGGATCTCTCAGACACTGGATCATGAACCAGGCAGCATACACTGGCTGATATGAGGCTCCCAACTCATATATAGCAGAGGATTGCCAGGTCTTGGTTCAGTCAGAGAAGATGCACCTAACCCTCAATAGACTGGAGTTTAGAGGTCTGGTGAGATAGGGGGTGGGAGTGGGAATATCCTTGTGGAGACAGAGGGACAGGAAGGAGGTATGAGATGTGGAACAGTCAGAGGATGGACCCAGAGAGTAATAAATCTGGAGTGTAAAAATATAAATAAATAAATAAATAAATAAATAAATAAATAAAAAGAAAAAATTTAAATGTGCTAAGACATGTAACAAACATGAAAAGTGTCTATGGTGGAACCAAATCAGGCATTCATGTGTAGCATTGAGGGTTAATTTTCTTACAATGGGAAACTATATAAGTATTATTAAAATTATGTAGTAATAAAAAACATTAAATCAGACCAGATATATGATAAATTAATATCTATGTTCCATTTTTCCCTTTTTTTGTTGTTAATTCCTAGTTTATCTTGAGTGTATTTTTATAAATTCTTCTCAAGAGTTCCACTGTACTATAAAGAAATTACATAGAGCACAGCTCCTAATTAGGAATGTGTTTGTGGTGAACTTAGCTAATTATGGTAAAAATATGCTTACCTGGACATGTTCTAAAAAATGTTGAATCTAGGCATGCACCAAGACTTTTTAAATTCCAATTCATAAAGAATTCAGCTCAGTAGCTAATTGGATTAAGGCAATCAACTGGAGCCTAGCTGCTCAGCTAAGATTCAATAATCCTTTCTAATTAGAAGGTGGCAACATCTGGAACTGGTATAATTTTCATTTGGCCCTGGCATTTGGATTTTGTTAGGATGGTGTAGCTAGAATCTGATTTGACTGCTGTGATAAACACTTATGATAGGAACAATGCCAAGAATAAAAGAAAAACAAACAAAACAACAACAACAATAACAACAACAACAACTTATTCAGCCTTGAGAAGTGAAAAACTCAGGACTCTGGTTTCTGGCAGATGGGAAACACAGGTATTGACTGGCATCTTCATCAATTTTATACTGGAGAATTCTTTCTAATGGCATTAAAGAAGGTGGAATCAAAGTAAAAAGCAATTTTGACACTGGATGAAAATTAGTTTGGAGGCTTATGGGTACCAAGGTTCCTGTGAAAGCAAAACTCTGCACTCTGATAAATTGTCCTGAGGTTTCTCTCTGTACACAAAGAATGGTGTATGAGCTCACATACTGCTGGACCAGTTAACATACCTAAAGTGGAAAGACATAATGAATACCAGGCTTCATGGGGACAATAGAAGGCCTCTGGTTATGATACAGATGTAAAATTTCCAATGAAGGAGAAGATGATTGAATTTAGAAGATGCTGCCCAATCAATTAGCTATTGAGGGTGTGGCCTGTCTGGAAAAAGGAGGTCACTGTGGAAAGGTCTTTGGAAGTATGTCTTCCTTCACCCAGACCTTCCTGTCTCTCATGCTTCCTGGCTAAATGTAGTGTAGGGCCTGGCTTCTAGATGCCCTTCAGCCACGATGTTCTACTGCATCACAGGCCCCTGGGAATCATTGTTGTCAGCAACTCAGGCAGAGATCTCTAAACACATGAGCTGAAATAAATATTTTTTTCCTCCAAAACACTATTCTCTCACACTTATCCCAGCGACAAAATTTCTGGCTACCATATACATGCTCTATGACTGCAGGTCAGTCCTTAGGAAATCCTAAAACCAAGCAACTGACCAGGAATTGTTTAAGACCTGGAAGTCAAACATTGGGAAGACTAAAACCATTGGACTAAGCCCAGTGGAAGAGTTAGTGGTAGGACTGAAGGAGCTGAAGGGGAATCTAATTCCATAAGAACAATACAAACTAACCAGAACCCTCAGAGCTCCCAGGGACTAAACCATCAGCCAAAGAATGAGTGGATACATGGTCTCCCACTACATGTGTAGCAGGGAACAGCTTTATTTGGCATCAATGGGAGGGGAGGTACTTGGGCCTGTGGAGGCTTGTTTCCCAAGTGAAAGAGGATGCTAGAGTCGGTGCGTAGGTGAACACCTTTTTAGAGGCAAAGAGGAGGAGATACGGGGTTGGAGGTTTATGGAGGGGAGAATGGGAAGGGGGACATTTGAAAGGTAAATAAATAAAATAATAATAAAAAATAAAATAAACTAGTGATTTTCAGGATGTCTGAAAGGGAAATCTCACCTTTTATCAATAGAGGTAGGCACAGGATACAACTGAGAAGTTTAAAATGCTCATTGGAAGTAGATCTCTGACAGAAGTATGGTCTTCGCTACCATGAAGACAGGTCAGAATGGGATGAAGATCTATTTGTAATCTTTTTTCAAAGGAACCCTTTCAACTCTGAAGCTAATATCAAAAGATTAATGCTTTAAAAATTCTATTTGTAGGAGGAAAATATGAAAATATATACTTTTTAAAAAATTTTGTATAAAACATTTTTATATATTGAACTAAAAACAAACAAAAAGATAAGCATTGGAAATTTAACTCTCTGTTAGAATAAAATACCATATACTGAAAAGCACAGGTAGACATCCAGCCCATAGTCCAACTACCAGTTTGGTTCAGGAGTTCTCAGAGAACATATCCATGGTGTGGTATTTGCATATTGTGTGACATCTCTCATCTCACACTGTGGAGCACAATTATATGTGTCAAAATGTTCTCACGTAATGTTCTCTGATATTTCTGAAAAGGATCTTCAGCTTCTGCTGTAGAGTAAGATAATTCAGATTTTAGAATTTAATAGCATTAATAAATAAAGCAAAATATAGCTGGAAAATTTGGTTTATAATTTAGAGATAAAATAAAAGAATGATCAGGAGGAAGAGATAGCTGGATCACTTTGAGTTCAAGGCCCTCTTGGTTTACAAAGTGAGTTCAAGATCAGCCAGAGTCTCATACACAATGAGAGAAACTGACTCAAATAAACAAACAAAAAGCAAGAATTATGAGTTATTTAAGATGATTTAAAACTTGCATTAGAAAAGAAAAAACTTCTAAAATATTGCAATTCATATTAATGGAAACAGGGAGAGGCCTGACAAAATGAGAGAAAAAGCAATTTAGTAATGATGATAAAATATAATATGTGGATGAGGAAAGGAGATGGAATTTACAGATATGAAAACCCATTTACTTGATGTTATTAATCAACCAGTTTCTAGACAGTACAGATCATTGAATGCAGCAATACTGAACTGGTTTATTCAATGAAGGCTTTGAACACGTGAATTAATCATCAACTTACAAACATATTTTTACTAAATTATAGAATTAAATAATCATCGATTATAGTATTTGTTAAAGAATTATGTTTCTTCCAACTGAGATTGACAGGATAAATTTTCTTTTCTCTTCTGCAATGGTTTAATCTATTGAACAGCTGTGAAATATTAGGGTTGCAGTTATTTAGGGTGAAAATATATTTTTTAAAAAATTGCCTTGTTTTAAGAGTTATGGAAACTTTATGAGAATCTTTAGAGATAAAGCACATAGACAGATCCTGTGTTTAGTAGAAATCATTTTGTCTCAATAGCAACGGTATGTACTTGGATTTACTATGTTTATAGTTTAGTTGTAAGACATCCGAGCAAAATCCTCATGTTTTGGAGTATCAGGCCTCAGTTGGTGATGTTTCTGAAAAAAAAAAAATGAGTAACAGGAGATTTTGTTTGCCTAGAAGAGATAATTTCCTGGGGAGGCAAGTCTAGGAAATATATTTCCCCCTAAACCTTTCCTTTCTCTATCCTGTGTCTTATCCATAAGGTAAGTTCTGACATGTTTTTTTGTAGCCAAGCTGTCTTGCCTCATTATGATCCTAGAATCAACAGTGCTAAGGACTCTGGACTGAAACCTCTGAAGTCAAGCCAAAGCGAATCCTCTGAGGTGTGTTGCTTGGCATATTTTCTCCACAATAACAGAAACTTGGTTTTGAAACATGAGGCCATTGCTGTGGTAACCTAACCATGTTGTTCAGAAGTCTTGGGACTTGGTTTGGGAAGAATTTGCTATGATTCGGGCATACAGACTAAAGAAGATCTAGAATTTTGTGAGCATAACTTAAAGTGCCCTTCTGGCTAGAGCTCAGAGAGTGGTCATGTCCATAGGACTCTGGACAATAAAGAAAGTGCTCATTAGCTTTCACATGGGCATGGAGACACTCATGTACTAGTGGCCATTCATGTCACATTCTGGCAACAGTCTAATCTAAATTTTTTCATGCTCCCAGATCTGCATAAATGTAAATGTGATGGACTGAGCCATTAGGTGCAGGAGAGTTTAGGCAGCTCTGCATTCACACGGTCACATGGCTATTATCACTGGCTTCTTCAATCTAGGTAAATGAGACTTGGAAGCAAAACTCAGAGGATAAAAATTGAAATTTTATTAGAAAAATTCATGTAAATTAGGGGCTGAGAAAGCTATGATTTCTAAATAGATTAGTGCTGATACAAGGTTTAGCAATGGAGATGATAAGAAAATGTCTGGAGGGTAGAGAGTGCCTGTGGCCCAGCTGGATTTGAAAGGTATCTTGTTCTGGCTCCTTCTTTCCTCTCCTATTCCTATCTACGACGAAGCACACAGCCTCCTACTACACAGGTTCACAATGTTCTGATGTTTACTTCAAACCCAAAGTAACCTAGTCAGCCTTTGTAGACTGGAAAACTTGAAATATGGAACCAAATAAATCTTCCCTCTCATGGTTTGTTTTCATGAGACGTGTTACAATAATAAAATGTACCTATGAACTCAATAACTCTGTTTATTTTGACCCATAGAGTGTTCAGAACTTTATATGCTATAGATATTCTTAAAAACAAGGACATTTCCTTGACTTTATCATGTGCATTGATTATAAGATATGTGCTGTTAATGTTGGTCAACATTCAAGTAGAAATGGTTTAGTGGTTTTTCTTTAACAGACAACTTTAGAAATATTAGAAATATTTAATTTTTAACATGTATGTTTACTTGTTTATTGCAGATATTCATATGATATCACAGATTCAGTACTCAAAAAAAAAAAGAAAAGAAAGAAGATTCCTTCACAGTGTCAGTATGACTCATCATCTATCCTCTCTTCTTCTTCTTATTAGCTAATCAGCTTGCCAGGAAGTTCAACTCTTTCATCAGCATTAATCAGTTGATAACAAAGCCATATTAACTTGCAGACTGTCAATTTTCTAAAGGGAGTATCAAGCATTTATTTGTGCACACAAATACTTTGGAAAGAGAAAAATTATGCAAGCCAAAAGAGGCAATGCAATTGGTCACATATTTCTTCCTTTGCTGTAGTATGCACAGCCAATCTTTTATAAAACCTTTACAGAAACACAAAATCACTTTGTAAGGAGAATGAAACCAAATGAAAGTTAAAAGCAGAAACTTGGGATAGGGTGTCTTCTGTAGTCATATTAGATTAATGTCCATTTAGAATTCACTTTAGATTGTTGTGATCATGTGTTTGTTACAAGTGTGGGTTGCAAACTAGCCCTGCTAGGAGGTCCACCTTTGCTAAGTTTTGCAGAGCAGGACTTTGGGGTGTAGCATCAGAAAGCAGAAGTAGTGTGCTTACACTCCACAAAGCCTCAGGAAGAACTCCTGGGAAGCTTAGGAGAAACGCAGCTATGTAAGACTGCTGGCTGCTGACTCAATGTCAAGGTCATCCAGCAGAAAAAGCCAGAAATGGTTCTACGTCTGTTAATATGTGAGGCTGGCTTTTTTCTTCTCTGCTTTACTTGTATCATCTGAGACAAACACATGGTAATAGAAATATTTCTCTTGGATATAGGAAATGGTAAATGGCACAAGCACCAGAGCCCAAGCTTTGTCAAATCATAATTTCACTGCTTCTTATGAAAACTCAGGAAAATCATGATTGTAATATTAGTGATATCTATTTAAACACTTTATTGTAAATTTATATATTTTTTATATAAGTACTATGTGTATATATATGACAATATTTCATTTCATGTATTAGCACTGTCTGTACATACATGCATGATGTGTTTGTGGAAGCTAGTCAACTCTCAAGACACAATTCTTTCCTTTACTGTGGTATCTAAAGAATTGAACTCAGATTTTCAGGCCTGGGTAAGCATTTTCACCTAACTGACTGGCCCTAGTGTCCTAGATTTAATAGACAAGTCAGAATGGTTCTGGGGAGATAACTCAGTGGGTAAGAAAATAAGATAACCTGAGATCAAATCCCCTAGCTCCTACTTAAAAGCAAGGTGTGACTCAGAACCTTTGTCAGGCAGACAAGCCAAAATGGCAAGCTGCAGGTACAGTGAAAGACTCTGTCTCAACAAAACTGTATGAAAAACCCAGATGGAAACCTACTATTTTGTAAGCCAATCGTTTTAAAAACATTTTAAAATTCATCAAGGTTTAGAGGTTTGGAGAAAATGCAACAAGCACCCTGGAAAGCTAATTACACATTGAAATTGGCCATGCTTTTGAAAGTCTTATTCAGCTTTAGGGAGAAGTTCTGCTTTCTTAATTAAATTCACGTTAGCAGACTGTATGCTAGAAACAATGTCTAATATCCTCCTTACATGTGGAATCTAAAATATTGGAAGTCACAGAAACAGAGTATAGAGAGTTTATTAGAATTATGGAAATTTCGAGAATAGTGTAAAAGAAATTCAGCGTTTCCTTATTAAATCTTGCATTGTTATCAAGATTTTAAATTTATACTTCTACATATTGTCAATATAGTAATATTTAAATGATCCACACAAAGGCTCCAATCACCATATGTACGGAGCTATATGTGTGTCGCATAATTGTGTAATTAGATTGATATTTTTCTTGTGTTGCCCAACTATGGGCATGTTATTCTATTTTATGTATTGTCTCTTTCTTTCTTTTGTTTCTTTCATTGTTTTAAACAAGAGGATAAAGAAAGGAATATGTTGATTGAGGTTAGCATGTCTTTTTTTTTTATTTTTTACAAAAATATCTGGAGAAAGGAAAGTGATATAGATATTTTTCTCTCATCCTCTGCTTTGTTTGTTCTGGGTCCTTGGTGAGAAGAGCATCATGAAAGTAGGAGCATAAAGCAGAGGTTTCTCATATCATGGCAGACAGAGAGTGAAGAGAACAGTAAGGAGGAGGGGTCAGGGCAAGTTATGGCTACTAAGGCAGAAATCACTGCTCTGCTTTCTTAGACATTCAACAGGTCCCTGCTTGTTAATAATAGTCTATTAAAATATAGAATCTATCCTTTTAGTAATTCATTCTTGAAGGGAAATTGTTTATAATCTAACCACTTCCTAAAAGCCTATCAGTTGTATGCTAAGCCTCCAGGTCATGAGCCTGGAATGGACATTTCCTGTAGCAATATAACAACTTCTTGTAGCAATGTAACAAGCAAGTGTGGAGAGATGTGTATTTAACACACTGTCTGATGATCAGACTTAATAATATCATGTTTCTAAATTGCTAAATATAGGCTTTGATATCCTCAGGATAAAAGCACAATATAATAGTGATAAATATTGATTAGCTGGTTTGAATCTTTCATATTGTATATATAAATGAAGATATCACATCTTATACCCCATAAGTATAAATAGTTACTTATCATTCACACATATTTTATTAAAAACTATGATTTATAAGAGAAACTAAAATGTCATATTCACTGAAAGGCCAGGAATCTTGCCTACCAATATGTCTATTATTAAATCAGTCAAACAGTTCTCCAGGAATAAAGAATTAAATTAATGCTGTTGAAGGTGAGTGTAATATAAACAAGGAAGTGCTTATTTTTCAGCTAAAGTTTTAGTGGAAATGCGCATCAACTCTGCTGAACTGGATTTTACATTCAGGAGAAATGTGGATGAAGGATTCAGAATAAATTGAATATCAAACAGTTGTAATAAATGAATGGCTAATATCTGGAGAGAACAAGATGAGAACTTAGCAAAAGATGTCAGTTTGCTTGATATTTGATAATTCTAGCAATTATGTAATAAACACCATTTACCATGAATCATTTATTTTAATGTCTTCAATTATGACTCTCTGCCTAAAAGTTCTAAATACAAAGAATGGCCTTTTGATAATTAGCAGTTTTATGAATGTGCACATTTTATGATCATATTAACTCACTATTTAATATTTATTATAATGTATTTCTATCAAGAAGTGCAGGGATCTAAGATCGCTATCTTGAATTACATTTGTCATGATGCTAAAATAAAAAAAAAAGTTTTTCTATTCCACTCCAGACAAAAGACATTACAGGAATCCTGATATAATTGCTCTGTCAATAAAAGAAAGTTATACAACTGCCAACCAACCCTGCTTAAAGTGGTTTTTGAAGGGTTTGTTTATGTAGTGTTCATGTCTAGAGTCTGCAAAAGATTTGTCAGGCTGACAGTGCCTATTCAGCCAGGTCTGCTCTTGATTCTCTAACATTAAAATGCGTTATGGAAATGAGCATGGTCTCTTCCAGGAATAATTACCGTTAAAATAAGATGTAAATAGCTGTAATTGAATTAAATAATCATCTGCAGTGCTCATTAACATCTGAAGTCCACATATTGTCAAAATAGCAGAATCTATACACATTAAAATAATCAGTTGGTTAATTGGCAATCACTATAAAGGCAAAGGTAAGAAAGTAAAGGGTGTATTTACAACATCCTCTGTAATTTTAAATTTTAAATTCTACTGCAATACTACAATCTCACATTATAGTTTAAAGTTGTATTCAAGGCAGGTGTTGAGAAACAGATGTAGTTGTTTAAAAAATTAGCCCCAATGAAGAGAAATCTACTGCTCTTATCTGTCTCAATATGGATGAGATGTGACCACCAGCTATCATTCTCTTCCTCTCAGGATGGATTGGATTTTACCCT
Source organism: Grammomys surdaster (assembly GCF_004785775.1). Taxonomy (NCBI): domain Eukaryota; kingdom Metazoa; phylum Chordata; class Mammalia; order Rodentia; family Muridae; genus Grammomys; species Grammomys surdaster. Next base: position 3,518,615 of record NW_021621048.1, read on the forward strand.
CAAAATGTGAGCCAAAATAATCCTTCCTTAAGCTGCCTTTGTTAGGCATCTTGTCAAAGCAATCATAAGAGTTATTGGTCGAATAGGATCAATCAAAACAGCACTTTGATTGATTCCACACCTTGTCTGTTGTGTGGTGCAATGCAAGGGAAGTGAATGTGGAGGAATGTCTTTGAGATGATTGATTTTGTAGTACCAAGGAAGTGCTTGTGAACCCTGAAAGACCAGTCAGGAGACATCTGATGCAATCACACCAGAGTCTTTATTCAGCTAGCTAGAGCTTACGTCACCAACTACCCACAGGACAGTTTTGGTAGAGAAAAGGTGCTGAACACGCATCAGGGCAAAGTTTTACAGAAAGCAGCAAGCAAGGGGTGACGGTTTCAAGCTTGGCAAGCATCTAGTTGTGGTGCAACTATGTTTTTTAGCATAACTGGCTGTTGTCGGGAGCCAAATCATAAACTTCTGCTTTCCTCCTGATTGGTAGTTCTTAGGCAGGGGTGAGCTTGTAATCTAGAGGGTACAGATTTGTTGGGTGTTGAGAGCTGACTCTTAGCTGAAAGCAGCTATCATCTTTACAGCCATCTTGAACCATATATCCTGACAAGAGACTTGTTTTCACCAGCCCGAAACAGCTGAGCACACTCTGATAATCATCTTGTTACGCAGTTTAGTGTCCCCAACTGCAAGGTGCACGTGGTGTCCATGGCTTCAAGGCACAAGACATAGTGCCTTCAGTTGAGCTTGTCCACGAGGGCAAGTCACATGGTAAAGGGTATAAATACCCAGGATTTCCTTTCAATAAACGAGACTTTAACAGACTCTGTCTTGTATCCATCTTTTGCGTCTCTTGCCCTTCCATCTCCCCCCACCTCTCTAGCTAGACCCTGACCTGCAGACTGGAGCAGCAGGTCAGGCCATTACAAGGGAACGGGCCGTTACAGTTGGGGAATAACCTGGAGACTTGTGCTAAATGCAGGTCTTTTTGCAGGGGCAATCTGGAGACACAGGTCTTGTTGGGGGTAAACTAGAAATGGTTGTTAGGTACCTGCCTGTTTGTTTACTTGAGTTTAACTTTAATTCAGGTTTTCTAAAATGGAGTCTGAACCCAAAAATGTGGTCTCTTAGTTTCATTGTCTTTGGATAAACATCCCTGAAGATTGAGGGCTCAACCTTTCCTAAATCATAGCGGCAAATATGTTCCAAAGTGTAGTGTATTGAATTTATATTTTTAAAATCATTGCATAATGAGAACATTACAACAAAATGACAAGTATTCAAAGATACAGTTAGATTTAAAAATAAATTAAGTGTGTTGCTTCCAGGACAGGTCTGTGATTCTGCATAAATAGCCAGGCTAAAACATTTGCGTTAATTCCTTAAAGAAAGAAATATTATAATAAATGGTCATGTATGCAAAGATTCACTATTGGGTAATTCTATTTACAATTTTTCATATATCTGAATATATTTTGTACATGCAGGTAAAAACGCCATGAAGGGGATACACATGTATGTGCACATAGACACACATACAGTCAAAAAATCTCACGAGGTTGGTGAAGCTTAAAATCTCCATTACTTATCTTACACAGTGAATTGACAAATATTGAAACCATTGTTACTAGGATATTCTCAATACAATAAAATAATTTACAACATAGTTTATAATTCTAATTAGCACATGTAATTGAATATTTCTGCTTTCTTTCTCCATATGTTTTTCCTGATTTAATCCAATTATAATATGGAAATATACTTGTAAAAATATTGAAATAATATGTAATCCAGAAACATGATATGTGTCCCTATCCTTTTTAAAATGTTCTTTGTAAACAAATGATTTTATATGTGGTTTGCCTGCACGTATGTCTGTGCACAATGTGTGGGCCAGGTGCCTGAGGAAGCCAGAAGAAAGCACTGGATCCCAGTGTAACTGGGGTTACAGATAATGTGAGCTGCCAGGTTGGTGCTGGTAATCACCCCCTCATCCTTTGGAAGAGCAGGCATTACTCTTAACCACTGAGGCATCTTCTCAGCAAGCTCCATCCTTCTCTTACCCAGTTTAAATGAACTGTAATTAAGGTGATCTTGTGGCCATTTTCCCATAAGGAATAGATCTTGCTTGCCATGCTATAGGCATAAATTATTGATAACTTCATCTCAAGAAAACCAAACAAACCAGAAATGAACCACCCTTGGAAACTCCCATTGTTCCTAAAACATGTATTGATAAATTTTATGTTTTCTTCTTCTTTTTTAGCATGTTTAAATAGGCATAAATCATTGTTCACCTTATTACTACAATTCTTCTCTTACTGCTTTTGTTCATATTCTGTTATGTTGAATGAAACCTTTGTCTGTTGAATATATGGTATTACTTGGAAATAGTATTCCTCAGTGATTTCCCTTAAATTCATTTCCTAGGCATCAACCCACTGAACTTTGTTCCAATTCTGTATACACACAAACTGTCAATACTTCTTACAGAATAAGTTTCTGGGATTGGCTTTGAATACATGCCATGTTTTGTATTCCACTGATGGCATAAAAGAATATAGTGATAAACCAAGTGGGTTGGTGCTCACCTTGTTGCTAGCACCTGAAATTGATGTCAGGGCTAGCCTAGACTACAGAGCAAAACTGGAGTACTAATTTGTTTCCTGATTATAGTTTCTTTCCTGTTATATTTTGACTTAGTTTGTCTTCCTCTGTGACTATGTAAGTCATCATATCTTCAGGTTGTACAACATCTTATTTCTTCCTTTATTCAATCTTTGTTTTATCCTCACTACCCTCCCTCTTAAAGCTCATTGTCATATAAGTACATTCTAGAGTTATGAACAACTGATAAATTCTTTCAAGCTGAAATATGAACAAACTTTAGAAAAGTTTAAATTCACAGGATACTTTTTATATGGAAGTAGCAATCTAGATTTATTTTTAGAGATTACAAAGTAAGTAATAAATAATCGGTTTGTGGGGAATGTTCTGAACACGCATGTCTGAAAAAACAAAATGAATGCCCTTGCCACATTATGTATGTATGTATGTATGTATGTATGTATTTAAAACTGAAGATTTTATTCCCGCTCAGTCTGCCTTCCAACTGTTTCACATCCCATACCTCCTACCTGAACCCCTGTCTCCACGAGGATGTCCCCACGCATCCCACCCCACCAGACCTCTAAACTTCCTGGGGGCTCCAGTCTCCTGAGGGTTAGATGCATCTTCTCTGACTAAACCTAGACCAACAGTCCTCTACTGTATATGTGTTGGGCTTAATATATCATATTAGCTGGTGTATGCTGCCTGGTTGGTGTTCCAGTATCTGATAGATCTCAGGGGTTTAGGTTAAATGAGATTGCTGGTCCTCCTACAGGGTCACCCTCTTCTTCAGCTTCTTCGAGATTTCCCCTAATTCAACCACAGTGGTTAGCAGCTTCTGTCCATTGATTGGGTGCACATATCTGCATCTGACTCTTTCAGCTGCTTACTGGGTCTTTCGGAGGGCAGTCATGATAGGTCCCTTTTTGTGAGCACTCTATAGCCTCAATAATAGTGCCAAGTTGTGGGACCTCCTGCCAAGAGCCAAACCCATGAAATTACCTGCTGTTCTAAGAGAACCTCATGAAATTATCTGCTGTTCTGGAAAGGCTAGTCAGACAAGGTTAAGCAAAGGCATTCAGTGTCTCAGATCCGAGGAACTCAAATAACATCTGGTATTTCCTGGTAGCCAGTTACGACAGTGGGATGGTCTTAGGCAATGAGGATATGATGGTGGGACAGCCCTAAGCAATGATCCTTGCCTAAACTTCCCGTTTTGCCATGTCTTTATAACCTGCCGCCTGAAATTAAAGTTTAAGTGCTTGATCAGGACTTTTAAGACTTGTCCTTTCATTCTTTGTGTCTCTTGTCCCTTCATTCTTTTGCCCCTCTTCCTAGGGTCTCATTGAATCCCCTGCATTCTGGGGCAACTTCTCCTTGAGCTAGATCCCAAGTTGGGTCTGTCGGAGGACCTTCTTTTCCTCAGACTCCTCTCCATTTTTATCCTTGCAGTTCTTTCAGACAGGAACAATTATGGGTCAGAGTTTTGACTATGGGATGGCAAACCCATCCCTCATTTGAATCCCCATCTTTCTGCCGGAAGTGGGATCTGTAAGTTTCCTCTCCCTCTTTGAGTCCTGATTGTCTCTCACCTCCCAGGTCTCTGGTACATTCTGGAGGGTCCCCCTAACCTCCTACCTCCCGGATTGCCTGTTTTCATTCTTTCTACTGGCCCTCAGGGATTTCAGTCCTTTTCCCCCACCCAATACCAGATCCTGTTCCACTTTCCACCTCCCCCATTCCCTTTGCCTCTCAGGGCCCTTCTTCCTCCATTGTGGTTGCTTTCTTCTCTGTCACAAGTGGGGCTGAGGAATCCTCATTTTGGCCCTTCAGCTTTTAGACCTTTTTGAGTTCTGTGGTCTGTATCTTGGATATTTGGCACTTTTTATTTTTGGCTAATATACACTTATCAGTGAATACACACGGTGCATGTCATTTCGGAGTTATCTCACTCAGGATGATATTTTCTAGCTCCATTTATTTCCCTGCAAAACTCAGGATGTCCTCATTCTTAATAGTTGAGTAGTATTCCATTGTGTAAATGAACCACATTTTCTGTATCCATTCTTCTTTCATGGGACATCTAGGTTGTTTCCAGCTTCTGGCTATCACAAACAAGGCTGCTATGAACATAGTGGTACATGTGCCCCAGTGGCATGGTGGGGCATCTTTTGGGTATATTCCCAAGAGTGGTATTGCAGGGTCTTCAAGTAGATCTATTTCCAATTTTCTGAGGAACCTCCAGATTGGTTTCCAGAGTGGTTGTACCAGTTTTCAATCCCACCAGCAGTGGAGGACTGTTCCTTCTTTTCCACATCCTTGCCAACATGTGCTGTCTCTTGAGGTTTTCATCTTAGCCATTCTGATTGGTGTAAGGTGGAATCTCAGGGTCATTTTGATTTGCATTTCCATTTGATCCATTAATTATAAATACTGTTCTCTGTACAGTATTGAAGGGGATGGATTGTCTTCCTCAGTGTCTGATTCAGTCACTCAGAGACTTGTACATTCCATCAGGGTGAATGAAGACAAGGTTTTTGTTTGTTTGTTTGTTTTTGTTGTTATTTTGTAACTTATTGTATTATGTCAAAATATGGGGAAAGATTTAGACTAAGTCTGAATGGAGTGCCCATCTTCCAATTCCACAACACAATATTCAGTATCATAATGCATATAATATCAAGAGCTCAAGTGGATCCTTCCATCTAAATGAAATAGATTAGATTGTGATTATAGGCACAAACCAGAAGAGGACTACAAAGGCTTATACTGATTTTAGATCAACATTATCTCCCTTATAGTCTGACTTAAATTCTTTTTCTCATTTTATTTTGTTCAACATTATGGAAGAGAAAAAAATTTATAGACATTGTGTGCATGTGCGTGTGTGTGTGTGTGTTTGTGTGTGATCTATTTTCCATGTCCTAGTTTTAAAAAGATTTATTCATTTTCTATTTTATGTATATGAGTGTCTTGTCTGAACATATGTACACTTCATGTGTGTGGTGGAGGTCAGGAGAGGATGTGGGATTCTCTGAAACTGTAGTTACTGACAGTTTGAGCCACTATGTGGGTGCTGGGGATAAAACTCAGGCCATATGTAAGAGCAACTAGTACTCCCTATTTCTGAACCATATCTCCAGGACCTGCCATGACTTATTTAAACAACCCTGATCTAAATTGTAAGGACTCTTTAAGAAACTGGTTAACATTTTTAGTTTAGAAAGTATATTAATTCAATCCCCTTTAAAAATTGAAGTATAAAAAATATGGATAAAGATTCATTTGAAAATTCTTCATCTGTTAACCCCCACCATTTACATTAGCCTTTTTACTTCTTTTCTTAATATATTTTTATTTTTTTAAATCAAATCATAATTTTTACTTATTCACACAGGGGTTATAAACACAAAAAGGATGGACATGGGGAAGGGGATGATACCGGAGCGTGGGTGTTCAGGGGGAGTACAGATATCTTTCAGAACATACATTAACCTGTTTGTTAATTTATTTTTTCCTCATTACCTTTTTCTGTGCAAACTTAACTAGCTTTGAAATAGTATTTAGTAGACACATTAATTCTTATGTAAGTTAAGTTACTCTATTCACCTTTTGAGAACTTTCTTCTTGTCAAATTACTGTAGAGCAGTGGTTCTCAGCCTGTCTAATGCTGTGACACTTTAACATAGTTTCTTTTCTGGTATCCCTCAACCATAAAATTTTTTCATTACTATTTCATAACTGTAATTTTGCTACTGTTATGAATTGCAATGTAAATATCTGATATGCAATCCCCCAATGGGATGTTGACCCACATGTTGAGAAACACTGTGTTAGATGTTCATACCAACATATATACAGTTGCCAATTTAAAAAAAAACTTGGGCTATACCCTAAATACATTAGTTACAAATAATATATCCAAAGTATTCATCATCCTTATACCCCACAAAAATTATATTTTTACTATCTCAAATATAATCATCTTACTCTTACAAAAATATATGTTCCTCATGATAATAGCTATAGTTCAAACTCATCATCTTAGATCAGCTTTGCCTTTCTGAACATCCTATACATGGTATTTCATTGTGTCATTATTTGGGCTTGAATTCACACTATTTAATTTTTAATGGTATTTTTTAATCTTAAAAAATATTAAATTGATTAATATATGATAATTTATAAATCTATTCTAGTGTAGGTTTTTATTATATTTGATTTTGCTTATTGGTAGTTAGTCAGCTTAAAACAAGTATTTATCTTCTGATATATGTGAATATATACCAATCAATTCTTTCTTACATGTCTAGGAGAATAATTGCAAGTATGTCAGGTTGATACGTGTGCTGGTTAATCTCTTATCATTTTGGAACATGCTTAAGTCACCAGGAAATAGGAAAACTAAATTTGTAAAATACTTCAACCAGATTGGCCTAATACCAAGTCTGTGGGAAAGTTTCTTCATTAATGACTGTAGTAAAAAGGCCCAGCTTACTGGAGTGGTACCTCCCCAACAGGTGTTCCTGAATTGTGTGAGAAATGCAGTTGAGACAGCCATAGGAGAGCAAGCCAGCAAGTAGTACTCCTCTAGTGTCTGTTAGGTTTAAAATTATTTCATTACTATCTTTACATGCCAATGACAATCCCCTTCCTCCAAGTCACCCACTCACACAGCTCCTTCCTCCACTCACCCCTTACCTTCTAGTCTGAGGAAGGGGAGTACTCCGTGGGTATCACTCCACCCTGGCACATCAAGTCACTGCGGGACTGGGCACATCCTCTCCCACTGAGGCCAGACAAAGATCCAGAGACAGACAACAGATGCAGGGACAGCCTCACTCCAGTTGTTGGGGGACCTGCTTGAAGACCAAGCCACACATCTGCTTTGCCTTTATATTCCTGCCTTACTTGAGTTCTTGCCTTGGCTTCTACCATTGATAGATTGTGATCAGGATGTTTTAGGCAAACAACCCCTTCTCTCCTCAAGTTCATTTGGTCATTGGTGTTTATTACAGTAGTGGAACCAAACCAGGACAATATGCTCAGCTGTTGTAATAGCAAATTGTTTTCACAAAGATCCCGTGATTTATATACATGGACTACCAATGCATAAAAGTTTCATTTTTCAATATCTTCAATTCTTAGTTTTTTCTTGCTGCTGCTTTTTATAGATATTTATGGCTATGTCAGTGTAGATATGCTTTTTATTTTCCTGATGAATGATGTTAATTTTTTCTGTGCCACCACATTGTCCATTTATCAGTCCTCTTAGTGCCTGTTCAAGCATTCTGCCGCATTTTGAAAAGAATTTTTATAATCTCATTAATTTACAAGGCATTTTAATTATGAATATATAGTAAGATAAATATATTGTAGATTTTTTTCTCTGTGATTTTTGAATTTTACAAGTATTTTTCAAAAGATAGAAGACCTCAATATTAATTAAATCCACAGAACCAATCTTATATGCCTAATGGTTTTAAAAAGTATGTTTCTTTCCCACAACTAAAATAATATACTTCCATATTCCTTCTAGAAGCATTTTCATTTGCCATAATAAGATATATTTGGAATTATGTTTACTTGAATAATTTGTTAGAAACTATAGTTCTAGTTCATATTTTTCATATATTTATTTGATTTTGCAATGATTTTTTTCCAAAGCAGAATGCTGAACATGGGAATCTGTTTTACAACTGTGTGCTGTGTCACTGATATATAAATTACTTTTCATCAGAATTATTTTCTTTCCATTAATATTTTTGTCTTGATAAATATTAGTTTAATGTTATCCTACTTACTGCTTAATTATTCTAAGTCACCACAAATTTTGTATGAATGTTAAAATGCAATTGACAATTTCCACAAAACATGGTTATTATATTTCTGGGTGGAATATCAATTGGGTTGTATAATATATTAGAAAATGCAAACTTATTTGCTTGTGGAATTTCAAATGCTGTCACATATTGTGCTTCTTTATTAATTTGTAGTCTTCTATCTCAGTCAGTGACATTATTTAGATCTTATTTAGATAACCTTGACTATACTTCATTAGATCTATGACAATGTCTATAGTTGTTTGATACCATTAAAAAAGGCAATTTAAATATTGTAGCTCAAGTTTTGGTTTCCAGGAACATTAAAAACACTTATACCTCTACTTTCATCCTCTCTGATAATGACTACTGTTGTATTTAATATGTAAGTGAGACAATAGCATTAGGGACTTTGGAAAAATGTTTTTATTGAAAGACTGGAGTGTTGGCTCAATTGTTGAAAGTACTTATGATTTTTTATTTTCCAGAACCCACATAGCTTCTCACAACTCTGAAACTCCAGTTCCAGGGGATTTTATGATGCTACCTTTTAACCTCTGTGGGTACCAGGTATGCATATGGAATACAGACATATGTGTAGGCAAAACAAAAATACACATTAAAAATTAGATCAAATAAATCACTTAAATGTTTTATTAATCTTTGAGAATTTCATGCATCATATTTCCATCATAATCACCCCTTCTCCTCTTTCTTTCTGGGTACATACCTGTTTTCATGTTTGTCTAACTTTGTGTCTTTATTCATTTTTGTCAAGCCCATCAAGTCCAATTTGTGGTGTCTATGTACACTTGGATGTGTGGTCATCCATCAGAGTACGGTAAACCAATGAGAGGCCATACCTATAAAAATAAAAGAATAAAACAAGACTCCCTACCCTAGCAGCTATGAGAGCTGCTAATAACTCCTCAGGACCACAACATGAGGCCTGATACCCTGAACCTGACAGAAGAGAAAGTAAGGAATATACTTGAATTCACAAACATGGGGAATGAAAAAAAAAACAAACAAGCAAACGAACAAACAAACAAACAGTGCAGGTATTAAGAATAACAATTGAAAAACAGAACCTCAGGAAACTAAAATGTTTTTGTGAAACAAAGGATGCCAGGAAAATCACTTTAGGAGCTACGTATCTGGTAGAATAGTAGACTGCATAAATCACTCAAAAAAAAAATAGAGAACTGAACATCAATAAAATAATCCACTTAAAAACTAGGATATCAAACCAAACCGTGAGCAAGATAATAGAAGAAAACTTACCTACACTAAGGAAAGGCACACTCATGCACATAAAAGAAGCATACAGAATACAAAATTAATAAGACCAGAAAAGAAAATTCATACAATAAGCCAAATATAGTGCAAATTTAATTCTGGCTTTCAGGAAGCAGAAGCTGGCACATCCAGGACAGCCAGGGTTACACAGAGAAAAATCTCTGTCTAAATAAATAGATAAATAGATAAATAGATAACATAAGAAAAGGAAAAAATTCCCTCAGCATATCATCCTTAAAATATTAAGTACACATAACAAAGAGAATGTATTAAAAGCCATAAGAGAAAAAAAATGTATGTCATGTAAAGAAAAGCTCACCAGAATAACAGTTGATTTCTCAATGAAAGCTTTGGAAAGGAGAAGATAATGGAGAAATTCATCCAACCTTTAAAAACCTGAGGGCAGTCTAGAATAATATACCCAGCAATACTATCTGTTATAATTGAAGGAGAAACAAAAGCTTTCCTTGAAATAAAAGCCTAAAAACCTTCTGTTTCAGAAGGAATTGTCCGAAATTGTCCCCAATGTAGGGGAAAGTATTTCAAAGCTGTGGTATGAAGCTAAATAATAGAAACATTACAGATAAGTTATAGTCAATCCACTTTGTAAAATCTTTTGTCCCATAAGTTGCTTGATTAGTTTATGCTCTAAAACATTGTATATAGTTAATATTAATCAAGACCTATCTATAAATATGTGTTTATACTTAAGCTAGGATGTACTCAAGCCCAAGAGCTGCTCCTTATAAATGACAAAAATGATTGTGTTAAAGTGGCTATGTGATAAACTTTTGTGTTCCACAATTTTGCTCAAGTTGGAATCTTCACATTTATATATATAAAGAAACCTTACTAAGAAAAAGCTTATATCACATATTTCTATCTGCTACTAAAATTATTTCCCAATTTGTAAAACAGTGCCTTGGAGACTTTACTCTTTGAAATTAGAAGAATTTTAAAATTCATAGATTTTAATTAGTTAATTATTTTTAATTAGTTGAATACTAATATACAAGAAGATGAATGCAAAACAGCATACTCAAATAATTGCCTCAAGGTGTTTTCTGAATTAAATATAGTTAAGGAAAGTTAGCAAGAGTTACCTGCATTTTAATTTTAATTATATAATAAAAGTGAGATGGGTATAATAAAATAATGATTCAATTTAATGTTATCCATGTTAGCCTTGTTAACTTAATGCAACGTAGAGTCACATGAGAGAAACAGCCTCAGTTGTGAATCTGCCTAGATCAGTTGGTCTGTGGGAATTTCTGTAATGATTGCCTTGATTATTAATTGCATTAGTATTTTTAATTAAAAATTACCAAACCTATCATTGTTTCTTCATGGTTTCTTCTACAAAGTTCTACTTGAATCTCTGCCCCGACTTTCTTAAATGGTGAACTGTGACGTGGAAGTATAAACTAAATAAGCCCTCACTTTACCAAAGTGCTTTGGGTCAGTGTTGTTTTAGCACAGCATCAGAAAGCAAACTAGAACAACTGGTAAAGGCTACATATCTATAATATGCAAATATGTGGTAGAGTTTGTTATCTGTGAAATATCTGTACTCCAAGATATTCAGCAATACTTCAATAGAAACTTGTCATCATCACAGATACATATGACTTTTCTGGACTGTACACACTCACAATTCTAGACCTTGGTCTTAGGCCTATGGACAAGTAGATGAACAGGGCTTATAACTGGAAAATTTCTGGCTATAGAATATAGGAGAGGGTAGCTTCATTTGCCCATATTTCAGAATTCATCCTGGCAATGTAACCCTATGTGTTCTTACACAGCTGGAGTGTGAAGAAATCAAAATAAAGTTGGAAAATCAAACATCAGGAGAGGAACTTGAGGCCTTTATCTTCAGATGTAATTGATCTTGTGCTATTCTCTTTAATGTAGATATTTTTGACATGAAGTTCTAATATTAGTTAAAGGAAGACTACAAATAGTTACTAAAAGAGCTGCAAATAGGTATTTAATTTCATAGCAAGTATCAGCATGTGTTTGCCTTTTACTCTTCTTCATAGTAATTTATGGTACTGTTAACATGATGTCATAGTTTTGAATATTATAAATATGTTCCATGATACCTACATACTTAGTGATGAAACATCAAATTTTTAACCCCTTTAAGCAGTCTGAGCTGGATTGTCATGACAGTATAAAGAGCTGCCTGGAATTGGTATCTGTGTCCTTGATGTCTTGAGACAAAAGTACTCTCAAACCTCATATGAAATTTCTGAGGAAATTCTTTGTGATTATCCATTCCATTTATGATACTGGAAACCTTCAATAACAGTCATAGAGATAGTAGACAAATTCTCAGATCAGAAACTATATACTTTTTTTTATAGATCTTAACTCACCAAAAAACCTTATTTGTTCAGTCTAATAAAGATTTTATTTATCCAAACACTTTACAGGTACAAGAAGCTACTGATTCATGTAGGGATAATTTGTTTTGTACTGTTGGAAACATTACCTGTCAATAAAAATCTGATCGGCAATAAGCTGAGGCATAATTAGAAGATGTGACATCTGACAGAGAGATAGGAATTCTGGGATAGATTTCCTGACCAGACTCTGAGGGAGTCAGATATATGACTCTGAGGAGAGGTAACTAGCCATGTGGCTGATGTAGATATGTGTAAATGAGTGAATATATGTTATGAACAGATGGAGAGAGGCCTAGTTTTTAGCCTAAACATTTTTAAAATAAATAATAAATCTCTGAGTCATTTATTCAGTAGCTGGGGAACTGGCAGAAAAGCCCACGGTTGCATATTCAACCACTGATTTCATCTCTCAAGAATGATTTTTAAAATATAGTGGCTTTGTAGGTAATCCCTTAGTTCAGGTGAGATGACACTATGGTGCAGAAAGGATTACTATATGATTAGGCAATATGCATTGATTTCTCTAAGCAGGGAGGAAGCTATGTCTCTGGTGTAGTTTAGATGGTTTCTTGAGTTTGGTTATTAAAAGGATAGAAAAATGGGCACTGTTTTCTCACCTGCCAGAAACAATGTACACCTACTATTTTTGTCATGGTTTTAATGTCCGTACTGTAGGCTATAGACATAATAAAACAACACTGAGTAGTAGCTTCTTAACAGTGTAGGCAAGTCACTTAACTCTTCAAAGACTATTCCTCAATTCTGTCATAAAGACAGATTTACCACTGGCTGTTGAAAAGTGTCAGCTTCAAAGCTTTTTGCATTCATGGGATGCTTCCAGAAACACAGTAAAAAATAATTACAAAATACATGGCCATATAAAATTTTATACAATCAGTTTTAGTTTTAGTTGAGACATTAAATTAAGTCATTAAGCGTCATGATTTTGTTCATTCCGAGGATTTCATGGAAGATATGATATAACCATAGCATAGAACACACACACACACACACACACACACACACACACAATTGACAATAGCATCGCCATTTTCAGGTATCCTATTATTCATCAGTTGGAAAATCCCGTTCAAAGATCTTGCATGATAAATGAGATAAATGAAATTTCTCAAGCCACCTAGCAACTTTTTAAAAATAATAATATTATTAATGTTTTTAGACCTTTACATAAAGGGTTGTACCATTAAAGTGTTCTTCAAATAGGACTTTGTTTACAATATTCTGCAATGATACTTTATATTGGGCCTAAGAATCTCCACAGACATTCTGAAAGCTGGCTTTCTGTTGGCATTACTCTCTTGTCAGTTGTAAATTGTCATACAAATGCATTCTTTGTTTGTTTATGTAGTGTTCTGCTTTTTTTGGTCTTTAAGTATGCCATGTGTAAACTGTGGTGTAGCATAACAAATAACACTCATAACCTTTCAGGAGCTTTGCAATCTTATGCATCTGATATACATGCTTCAAACCTACAAAACGGTGTGCTCAGCAACTCGGCTGCTTCCAAACGAGAATCATGATGACAGTTCTTACATGCATTGTTGAACAGAAAAAGTAAATTATGCTACTCTTGTAACATGTCTTCATTTTAATTCAAACTCTCTGTGTTTCCATCATCCATGTGTTAAATTGAGACGATATCTCTGCCTTTTAAATCTGTACCCTGAGGATAGATGAGCTGAATATAACAATTTCAAGGATTTTTTTTGTTATTGTTTTGTTTTATTTTTTGTTTTTCTTTCTTATCTTGTACCTTTATTTTCCAAACATTTTTCTTTTTACTTGGTTACTTCTACCTAACCATGATAGTTATTTTCTTCAATCAAGTATAGCATTTATTCCAATCAACATTAGAGATGAATCAGAAACTATTGATTAAGTTTATTAGAAAGGCATGTGAAGTCAATGTTCCCATTGAAACTATAGAAACTATAGTCCCTACAGAAACTATAGTTCCCCTTCATGAATAGGGAAAGCTAAGAGCATGAATTTTTTGACATGGTTTTGTTCATTGGCAGTTCACACATTTGAGGTTAGAAGTGAGCAAAAAGAACGTGCTTGCTAGAAAACAAGGTAGAACTGTGGATGAGAAAGTGCACGGATAAAAAGCACGCAGGGTACTGGTGTAGAGAGACCATAGAAAAGGGAATTTGGAACAGATCAGTGTATTGCATGGGAAGTCTGCCTAGATCATCTTCAGTATGACATTTTTGTATCACACGACGTTAGCTATGTTTATTTTCCCGAGTTCTTGCTAAGGTCAGTGATGTTCTGCTTCTTGATCTCATACATAAGCTATTTCCCTGGGTGATTTTCCCATTTCCATCTTGTTCTGCAAGCTAGAGAGTTGATGTGCAGTAAACCCCAGCAAGTTGTATGATATCGCAAGTGGCTCAAGCCCCACACTTGGAGACTCTGAGGAACCAGAGTAGATTAATTATTTGCCTGATAATCACAAAAGTATTTCAGATATTCAAGGTATTTATGTGAATGAGATATAATCCCTTTTACTGAACTCATAAAATTTAGAAGTTGCTTATTAACAAAAACCATTTTTAAAATTTATTCTTATTTCATTATCCTAGTCTTTCAGACTGTGTAAAACAGACTAAAACTTTTGTACTGTTACACACCTCTGCTGTTTTTTAAAAGTTATACTCCTGTGTTGTAGGTTAAGAGGTCTTGACATGACACAAGAGGTTTGAGGAAGGACTCTGTAAATGTGCCCTCACCTTTCCCATAGAATACGGCAATATTTTTACAGAAAAGATGGGAGCAAAGGGGCTTTGAATGATGAACATGTTCATAACAGGCAAAACCAAGAAGACAAAAGTTTCTTTCCAAAGTATTTTAGAACTCTTTTTATGGACACTATCTAATTTATTGTTTTAATAGTCTTCCACTTTAATGCAAAAAATTCAAAACAGATCAATATAACTCAGCCTCACTTTGCTCATTAAAATCTTCCATCTTAAGTCAAAAGTTCAGTTTCCAGTCAAATCAAAGAAGGCCTAAAATACACAGCTCCTGGGGTTCCAACTTGCTAAAGGCAACATCCCAGGGAAAGCTGCCCCCCCAGTGATTAGAAAATTGAATACAGCTTTTAATCTTCGATCTTCCCACATTGCTGTTCAATTTAATGTTCTGTTTAGGGATTCCTGCAGAGCCATATCACTCTGCAAACAGCCAGAAAACTCCCAGTGACAATTAGTCATTGAGAAAGAGTCAGCTTGGGGAGAGAACAAGGGGCTACTTCAATAGTAGGAGATTAAAGAGTACATAATCAACAAGATCTTGGTTACATTGATTTCTTAATGTAACATGACCTGGTTTAGTATTCTAAACATTATCAAACAATGTACGTAGACGTGTCTCCATAATTTTTATTTCTAAATGTCTAGTTATAAAAAAGGAACTCATAGGCTTTTAAAAGTAGCGACTCTCACCAAGGATCTAATCAACCACAGAAAGTATCATGCTACTTTGAAGTCTTTAACATACTTTTCAAGTTTCAAAGAGATGTGGTGATGTGTAATCTCAAAAAGAAATGTTGAAGAAAAAAATACTTTAAAAAATTATTTTACCATTTATTTTTATTTATATTTTATGTTAAAAGTAATTTTATTAAAACTACTAGATTAAAACACTATTCATATTTTTATTTTTGAAAATAAAAATGAAAAATTTACCAAGCACAAGAGACACTAGGAAGCTTTTGGTATGTATAGAGGGTCTGAGAAGGTATTTACTGTGACATCTAGCATGTAACATGGTGGAAACTTCACATACAGAAAAACATCATAAGTGTAGGAAATAAATCTGTGAAGAATAGGAGATCTTTAAAGTAGGAAAAACATTCTATATGATTTGTGAAGATACAGGTACACACACACACACACACACACACACACACACAAGAATGGAAGATGCAGCTACTCTAGAGACTGAGTCAGGAAGATGATGAGTTCAAAACTTGCTTGAGTATCTTAGTGAGATGCTGTTTTAAATTGCATTTAAAGAAATAAAAGAAAAAAGGTCTGAGGATACAAAGCTTACCTAGCATGCAGAAGGGCCTAGGATTCTTCTCTAGTATGGGGGAATTAGGGAGAGATTAAAACTAAACCATAAAAACCAGCAGAAAAACTCACAGAACTAGAGATGCATGTGGAGCAGCTAGCATCTAAAACCCGTTATGAGTAAATTTCACATGTGCCTTAGTTGATCATATGCTACATCATTAATAATTCTACTCAAGTTATGTGTTTTGGAAACTCAGACTCTCAAGCATAAATGAAAAAATCTGCCATAAATTTGTTTTCAAGAAATATGTGCAGTTGTGTTTTAATGTAAGATTTATGGAGAATGTTGCTAGTATTAATATTTTTATATTTTTTGTTTATTAGCAAGTCATTTTGGTATCGCAATTTGCTTAAACAAAGTTCACAGTGTCTTTGACATTAACCTCTTGTCTACTCTATGTTCTATTCTGGTGACCAACATGAAAGGAAGACTTATTCTGGTGGGTATCTAAAGAGCTGTGCCTCCACCCTGAACTATGTGATGGAAATGAAAAGTGCAATCATTGAGGTTGGTGCATTAGTCGAAGAGGAAATGTTATGAAAGCCTGCATAGAAACTGAAAGTAATGTCTTTGGGAGAGCTCTGCCCAAGGTCTTTATTAACCTGCATGGGATTTTCTTACTGTACACAGTAGACTTCCAAAAAGGCATGACACCTCACAGATGAAGGTCTGTATACTATTGAAATCACTGGATAAGCCTCTTAAATATATAAAATGACCTGGATATAGGAACCCATAAAAGCAAAACATTTGATGTGCCAGAGCGTCAGATAAGCAAGGAAAATCATTGCAAAATGGGTATGAGGTCTTTTCTCTTGCAGTGACGGGAAGCTCTACAATTTGCGGTGATGGTAGCCCAGCACGATAAAAATATTCAGCACAGTTGAATTGCATGCTGCCATTGTTTAAATGGTTACTTTTATGTGTTCCATAAAATAAGGTTTAAATTTTGAGACCCCCACAAGGCTAACACCGTTTAATGTTCTGTGCTGCAGCATGAGCAGGTGAAAAGACTAGAACTCAGCCTGCTCATGGTGAATGACAGAAGTCACGGAGCATATGTTCACCAGGTTACTGGCTGGCCTTCACAGAAGTGGGAACGGGGGATGTCAGAGTAAGTAGAGTTTATAGAGGAAATGATTATTTTATGAATAGTTACTTAAGTAATTATCTTTCTAAAAATTTTGGAAGTAAACTGTACTCTTTCTTAATGGCCTCTCATTATTGAGTACAACATGTAGCAATGACCACTATGAGTACTGTTGAAGGATAAGTTCCTTTGAATTGTACTTGTTCTGCAAGTAAGAGAGGGAGCTTGATGAGTTTCAGGAGGTAAACTAAAGTCACGTGTCTGGGAAAGCAGAAATTTTAAAGATTCTAAGGGATTCTATCCAGTAGTATAAAAGGAAGTAAATAAACAGTACTGAGGATGGAAATGCAGATGGGCCTTCAGAGAGAAGGGAGAAAGAGGGATGGAGAAAAGTGAAGGGGGAGGGAGAGAGAAGGAGAGAGAGAGAGAGAGAGAGAGAGAGAGAGAGAGAGAGAGAGAGAGAGAGAACAGAGGGATTGCTGGCAAGTTAACTGCTGCATGGAGAGCTCCCAGGCTGCAGTTTTGGGGAGTCATCGCCCATGTTAGGGTGGACTTTCTGGGGATGCAGCTTCTTTTCAGTTATTCTTACTCTTTGTATGTAATCATTTATCTATAGTCCTCCCAGTTTCTCCAATAAAAATTAACTGGTTCCCCAAATTGGACACTGGCACAATAATTCATTTTGTCTGCTATGTGCTACCTATCTGGGTGAGTAGACTTGTGGGTTGTGTCTCTCTAGAAAAAGTATGTAACACAACATCTGGTTATGAACCTAAGGAGTCCAGCTTTAATAGATACAGTTTAAGTGATGGAAACAGTCTAAGAATCACCCCTTCACTGTCTAGGTGGTAGCACATATGACTTGAACATGTGCTTGTGTTGTATCTGCAAGCCAGTAGAGTAGATCATATTCTTTCCAGGCTTGTCATACATGATGTTTGTTTTGTTTCTCTTTTGTCTCCTTTTTAGTTCTCTACATAAAAATAATAAATATGACTGCTTGCTCTGAAGTGTGTCATGAGCTGCTCACAATCTTTAGCACCCTGGGGAGAACACATTCACTCTGGACACTGAATTATCACCTTAAATTCTACTAAAACTATGTCTATTAAATGGTTCTTTTGAAATATGGCAGAATTTACAAAATGTGGCATTTGCTTATTGCTTGTGCAGTAAAGCCTTATTTCCTTTGCAAAATAAAGATTGAGTTGGAAACAGTTTACCCTTGCTTACTTTTTTCCCCTATTTCTTGGCTATGAGCACAATACAATGATGGATTGACAAGGAAAAGTTGTTGTGTGTACATTTAATAAACTTCAAATGTAAATTTTATTTATATCAAGATTTTTAGAAGCACACTTTATGGTATTATTGCAACAATTAAGTTTTAATATGAAAGAATCTGATGAAATTATTTGTGTTGTTTTCTAAAACACCAAGACGTTTTTACCATGATGTTCTCAATCAAGAAGCCTTGAAAGAGACATATTGTTACTGTTCGTTACCTTAATATGCACATAAAAGAGTCAAACTACTGTCTTAAACTTTGAATGCTAAAAATGAGTTAAAATTTTCATCTAACATAGTTAAGATAAAGTATACTGAATTCCAATTTTTTATTCTTGCTCGCTTCAGCTGAAACCCTCTGTCTTGGGAGGGCTAGCACTTGGGAAAGCTGCCTCCTAAAACAGATGCACTTCAGAAACTGCCCTTATCAATTCTGCTTCTGTAGACATTTCTAACCACGACAGAATGTCCCCTTGGTGGTCATGAAACAGAGACCATCTGCAGGTGGTTATACTGGAGAAAGATTCATCATAGCTGTTTAGCCTATAAAACCCAGAAGAAAGTACAGAGAGCGGCTGGTCTTTGCAGAGTAGTAGGTTAACTAAGTGCCAGCCCTAGTGTAAAGTAAGTCTGATTTTTGCAATCTTCTGTATGCCGCTTGGTTCTTTGCTGTCTAGCTTACCATCCTGACATAAAGAGCTACATTAAGGAGAACAAGTTCATTAACAAAGCCATAGATTAGGCTCCTGGTTTTATTTACATAGTTTGGATTATTCTATGTGAAATCATGCACTCCAGACATCTCTGATGCAGATACTTGCTTTTCCAAGGATTCTTTACCATGTTTGATGTGGGATGGGAGTTCTCTCCTGACAAAAGTGTTTTGTAGTGATCATTCTCCACCCCTGGTTTCAAAATGTTTGCCTCCACATAACACTTCACAGGGTCGTTACTTACTCTTATGGAGTTGATACTGAAGTTTTCTCATAGAGTTGATATCCCTACCAGTTCTTTGAGAATTTGTGCTCTAGAAAATGAAGACTGACATTTAACTAAATGTATGAATAATGTATTTTTAGAATGTCTCAAACATTTTCCACTCAGTCATTGAAGACTAATTTATATTTTGCTGATGATTTAATCTTACTACTTCATTTACTGATTTGTCTGTGTACTGAATATTTATAGAAGTTCCTTCAAAGTCCTTAAATTGTACATTTGTGTAAAAATATGTTAATTATCTGAATCAAGGCAATAAACACTCATTATTCATTTCACTTTCCTTGGGTTTTTCTATAGTTGTGGTTAAGGAGAAGCAGAAGTCACAGCTCACAGGTGACAAAGAGAAGCAGCACTGGTCATTTCAGGGCTAAAATGCTTCAAGAGCTTGTGGGAAGTTGTTTGTCTTTCTGGACTAAAATGACCCATGAACTCATATGCTGTCTTGTCTGCACATGTACTAGCTTAGTCTGTAAGTTAGTCTAGTTTTATAACACAAAACTCATCATGAAGGGTTTTTGTCTGGAGGAATTTTGCTATTACCTAGTGTTTCTAATTAATTGATATTGGGAAGTAGTTTGTGACCTGATTATAATAGACTGCTTCCTGATTGGACAGCCTCTATGGTATAAAGCTCTGGGTGATGAAAATCCCCCCTTCCTTTTGGTAATATCATTCCTGATGAAGGAAAAAGTCTACTCCATATTTTTCACAAATGTTTCAAGCAACTCTGTTGTCTTTTTTTCTGGTGATCCATGGCTTCCTAACTTATTAATATATACTCTCCCCACATTCCTCTTGTTCATACTCTGTTGATGGATTTCCCATATTTCTTATGAAACTGGAAACCTCAGTGGTCAATCTCTATTATCTACTGGATAAATTTAAGGCCCATCTGGAAGGCCAGTGAGTATACTTGTAGGGATTATTTTAAACAAATTTGTAAGAGGTCAATATTGGCTCAGAACCCCCAACACCAAGTTCTCAGCACAAAAAAAAAAGAGAGATATTTGCCCTAGAGAGACAGAAGTCAGGGAATAAGAAAAAAAAAGATAAGGGACAGAAGATTAGGGAGAAGGGGAAGGGAACATGGGAGAAGAGGAAAAGATATTTGTCAAAGGACTGTTTCTGGATAAAGAAGAGAAAGATGTGGCTGACAGGCAAGATGGTAGCTCATAGAGGTGAAAGGAGAAAGGCCATGCTAGGATGAGGTGTTTAATTTTAATTGGGCATGTTTATTAGGTGAGCCAAAAGGGGGCTTTTGATTGCTGGAGTTCAATAATTTGATATCTAGAACTTGGTGGTTAGTCTCATGAGGAAGAAGTGGCCAAATAAGGGAATAGATCTTTGTGGCTAGCTTTAGAAATGTAACCTAATGTTTTTGTTTGTTTGTTTGTTTGTTTGTTTTTTGTTTTTTGTTTTTTAACCAAGACAGAGGGAATGAGGAGAAGGGCAAGGCCTGCCAGAGCCATATTAGCCAATCTTAGCCTGACTAGAGTCCCTTCAAGGTTGAAATGGGAAAACTCACAGTTTAAACATTATCTTTGCCAGGATTTTGGACAAAGGAAAAAGTTTGTCTGCTTCCTTTTCTGAGTCTGAGCTACCCAATCTGAACAGAATGGAGGGATCATATTCCCAGATACCAGGATCACTTACCAACTCTAGTCTTCCTGGGGTGGAGCAGAATGGATTTTGGTTTTGAGATTGCCTTCTTCTCTTTTAATTATTTATTACTGTTTTTTTCCTGCTGTGTCTGAGTCTTTCCTGTTTTTTAGTTCTTTAATTGGTGGATAAAACAAATCTGATCAAGATGGTTAATGATACTGTCAATACAAAGTGTTTTTATCAGGGCCATGCAACACTAGAGTATGCCTGGGTTTTCCTGAGGTATCTGCAGTATGCCTGGGGTTTCCTGAGGTATTTGCATGATGGTACCTGCAGTGGTAAGCCCAAGGCTTTTGGCCATATATCTTTCATGACACAAATGATGAAATGAAGTGAAGAAGTCCTCAGACACTGGCAAGCATTATAAATGGTGGAAGAGCAAGATGGATATTGTGTAGCAGTTTTCTCTATGGTGGAATCCTTTGAGGGAACTTTCTTAAGACATAGAATGTTAAGGGAAAGTTAAACAGCATAGCATTTTAGGCAAAGATGTTTACAAGGAGATGCAAAAACAGGATGTCCTACAAGGGGATAAAATACTGTAGAAATTGCACTGTTTGCCACTAAGGCAAACAGTAAACAATTCAAAATAACTTCATGAAGTTCCTGAAACTGAGCAAATTTACTAGTTTACTTCTCATAAAAGAATATAAAAAAATAAGGATTGTCCAAAATCACTCTCAGACAAGCCTAGCTCCCTGGCAGAAGTAGAAACCAGCCAAACTGCTTAGAAGAAAAAGACCCCTTGACTCCTAGAAGAATCTCAGTGACATTGAGCCACCTAGAACGGACAGTTTCCAAACTATTAAACTTTCTGTAGGCTGTGCAATGTGCTGCTGATTTCTAGCTTTTGTAAATTATTTTCCTTGCTAGGTGGGGTTTTGGTGGTACAGCTATATGTTTGAATCATTTTTTTTCTCCTGGAAGTAATCCTTCACTCATATTCTTGTAAGTAATTACGATAAAATGCATTGGTTCATCAAGTTGGACTTGGGTGGTATCTGGATGTAGCTCTGTTCTCCGTCCTTATGTGTGATGAGTGGGCACTTGTTCACGTTTCCCTGCAGTAGTGTCTTCCAACAATGAGCGATACTGTTGCTCTTTTCCAAACTATATTTCCCTATCAGAGAAATATCACCTTTTTGTTTTTCCAAAGTCTCACTTCCCAGGCATTCAGATTCCACAGGCTAGCAGAATCTACGGTACTCAATATTTTGCTGTAGTAGAATCCCAATCAAACTATATGGATTAGGATGCCCCTCTCCTGCATCTGCGAATACTTGATTTTTCTCATTGTATTAGCATCCAAGCCAGGCTCAATGATGGGGTTGGGATTGTGGGTTTTCCTCACATTAACTGGAACTTTTTCATTTCTTTACCAAATTTCATTAATTGTCCTTCCTTTCTATTTGCAAGATTGTAACTTGATTCTATTTTTTCTTCAATCACCAGCCCTAAGCTACCCAAGAAATACAGGCTGGCTAGTTAGAATTTCTCACTTGGCATCTTGGACTACATTGTTAGCTAGGTTAGAGGCTTAGGGAGAAGTAGATATAAACAAATGTACCTTTCAAGTCTTAAACCTTATTATTATCATTATCATTATCATTATCATTATTATTATTATTAACTCATTTAGGATTTCTGCAGCAAAATAGCCATCAGACTCTTATGACCATACAGAAACGGCCATCCCACTGCACTGGCCAAAGCCATCTTTCTCTAGTGTGGGGTGCTAAGTGGCATTCAGCACCAGTTGTTACAAACCATGCATTGACTGTTAAAGTAGACATATGGGCCACATTACCTAGATAGTTCCAACTTGGTATAGCATCTGTGGAAGCTTCATTCCCCTTGTTTATTTCTTTGGCCTTCTCGCTGACTTATCTACTGTTCTAGAAAAAAAATGTCAGTATTTGTATATGAGAACTGGCCCTGGTTTTGCTTATTTGTTGTATGCTGGTAAGTTTTGTAGGACATACACAGACCACAGTTACCTAGGGACAGTCATGGTGGTTATGACACAAGATAGCTGCTGCCAGTCAACCAGATCACTACAGTGTTGCTATGTCATTGTTTTAATACTCTCTGAACAACACAAACTAAATAGGGAGCCATTTAGTAAACAGTTAAGTGAACGTGAAGCATTTCAAACATTGAAGAGCTATCTTGGATGGTCTGCTAAATTGCGAACAATGGAATTTTTCTTGACCAGTTTAATTATTTTTTCAACTTTTGGATACAATTTGTGATACATCTTAATTGCCATCCACCTACTTTTCCTAACATAATTATTGATTAAAGATCTGAGAGTCTAGTTTTATAAAGCTATCTGATCAAGGATAACTTGATTTTTTTTTTTACTACTGTCTATTTCCCTTGCCACAAAAAAATGTAATGCTAAAAAGTTTCAATTTTTATGTTGCATGTGATTTTGACTCCAGTTAATTGCTATAACATTGTAATATTTAACCACTCAGAGGCTAGATAATGCAAATAAGTATTTGGAGGAATGGCAACACTCCATTTTATTTAGTAAATCATATGAAAGTTTTATTTTTTGTACTGATACTGAACCTAAAGCTTTGAATATGTCAGGCAGACTCTACCACTAAGTTATATTCCTAGCCCTCCTATGTTCTTTAAATATCAGCATGAAAGTAGAATATTTGTACTTATGATCATTTGATTCATTTTGCAAAACATATAGTGTTGTAAACAAAATAAAACATGAAAAAGTACAAAGGTGTAAAACTTACAAAATTTATTTTACTTTCTTTCTTTATTAAAAATGATCTAAAAATAAAAGTTAGGAACAGTTTTGACATGACAAAAAACTAAAAAGAAAGTCATAATCCTAGTTTTTTGTGTTCTTGTTTTTGTTTTTTTCTTTAACCAGGGATTGGCATAAGTGTGGGAAAGTTGACTGATAAGATTTAAATGGTATGTAGAGAAAAACTATTGACAACAGATGGTCTCTCTCCAAGAGTGTACACTCAAGCATGACAGTGCTACCCACTTTGCTCATCCCCACCTTCAATTCAGAGGAATCCATCAGATGAGAGAAAAGCCATTGAGTTTTTTTCTGGTGTTGGACTTGGTGGGAATCTGACACACTGAAAGATGCTATGCACACAGAAGAACTACACAGCAAAATTTACTGGAAAAATATCCCTCATGAGGTTAATGGGTGAGTTTGTTAACAAAGAGATATGTATTTCATCATTCAGCTGCAGGAATAAAAGAGGAAATGTCTGTGGAAGCTATTGGATGCTAGACATTGTTTCTTCATTGAGGCTCAAAAAACTCACAAGAAACTTAACACCCTGCCCCTCATGCAGCAGGTTACATAGTGGTGAACAACTTCTGAGACAAAAGCAGACTTTCTGATATTGTAGTTGCCTACAAGTCATGCAGAGACACTAGTAAAACAGCTTCTCTGTTTATTCACTAGTATGAGCTTTCGGTGATGCAATCACCACTCACACACGATCTTGTAACACAAATATACTGAGAATTTCCTAAGGCAGTCTTAGTTGAAGTGCTTTATTTGGTTTGCCATTGCTTTCTTTATCTAAAATAAATAGAAATAGTCCCCAACAGAAAACTCATACATGGCAATGTACACTACACTAGTCTTCATGTGCTACAGAGGTGATAGAGTGCAGTCCAGATAGTGTAGGCTATAAAGGAATTTTAATCTAGCAACATGACTGCTCTATCAAGAGCCCACATACCTTTAATCCCTCTGGCTGGAATATAAACATTCCCTTAGTACAAACCTTTAATCCCTTAATGTAGGTAAATTTAGCTTGTAGAAGGAAGCCATGTTGGATAGTGATGTCTAATTGAGGGGCATACAAAGTGACAAATCAGAGAAAGATTTAATAGGATGCATCAGAGATATAATATGCTCAAGTCTTATGAGAAGAGCCAGGAAAAAGAGGCGACAATACAGCATACAGAGAGAAATTCTGCCAAGGCAGTTTTTACTGGGACAGATTTTCAGAGATATGTTGCAGAGAGAACATGCTAGGCACAAATGAAGAACAAGCCAGAGAATGAGAAGGAATCAGAAAATTAGAACAGATTGCTGAAGTTTTAGGCCAAGCTGAGCAAATTTAGTCAAAGGTACAAGAGGCAGGTTTGAATCAGTGAGCTTGAAGAGGAATTGGAGCCAGAACAGCTTTGTTGAATCAACTAGCCAGAGTTCAGAAAGAGCTAGAAATGGTGAGATTATTCAGCAGTAAGGCTTAGAGATGATAATTACTTCAGTTGAATTTACTGTTATAGTAAGCATAGTCTGAGATTTTAGCTCAAAGAAACCATAACCTCAAAGCTATATAGTATGTATAAAGCTATTGCTTGAAGAAAAGTCATTACTACACACATTTAATGTCAAACAATGATGGGAATTCTGTTTGTAGAAGGAAGCAGTCATGTTTGAAAGTGATGTCTAGTTGAGGGGCAGAGTCTAATTAAGAGGATATTCCTCCCTTCCAGGAAAAAAATCACCCTTCCACTTTTTTAGTTCAACATACTCATGTTCAAAATGGCTAGTGTCATCTGGCAAATCAGATGTCTGTAGAGAGCCAATCACCATATCAAAAAGTCAGAGTAATTCAGAGTCAAACACTAATAAATTGATAACTATATAACTATGTCACAGATATTTTAAACAGTATTTTAACTTCAAACTCACAAAATACATTAACGCCTAATGAGAAATTTTATTCATAAAATTGAAGAATATAGCTCACGCTCTTCTTCAAATGAAAAGGCATACAGTTTTAGAAGCATGGTAGGCATCATTGTGGCAAGATTAAAATCTCCTCTAATCAATTCAATCAATATTTTCCTGCTTCATAATCTAGCATTTTTATGTCTATATTTATATTCATGAAAATGGAAAATGTTTTATAGTTTTGCTTAACCTGAATCATCTCCCCAGCTTCAAAATAATTAGTAAGAAAAATATTTTAAAGTGTTCAAAGAGAGCCTGCCTAGTGTACAACCATATAATAGCTAAGTGATTCAATTTAACTTCCAAAGTGTTTTGCCAATACTGGGTTGAATTTTCTCCCGTAACTGGGCAAATGAGTTTGTGAAAACACATAATGTAATTTTTATAAGTAGAATTCAGATTGTATCATATTTCCTTTATTCTTTTATAAATAACTAATCATAAAAAGTAATTTTTGTTAACCATAAACAATTGTGGTGTCAGTGGCTTATTGATGAATAATCTCACCCTTTCTAGTTTTTCCCGGAATTCCAGCTGGGTGGTTCAACTCAACTGTTCTGGCACAAACTCCTCTCCAAGTTGACTAATTCAGACTGGCTTCTCTCAGCTTCTGACTGAATTACTCTACTTGATTTCAAACTAACTCTGGAAATCTATTTTAGTCTTCTGGCTCCTTCGCATTCTCCAGCTTGTTCTGTCTTTTCCTGTAACCTATCTCTTTAAAATTATCCTTGTAAAAGTGTCTCCTCCTCCTCCTCCTCCTCCTCCTCCTCCTCCTCCTCCTCCTCCTCCTCCTCCTCCTCCTTCCCCT
>NW_021621048.1:3545550-3620663 GCF_004785775.1 Grammomys surdaster
CCCTCCCCCCTCCCCCTGCACTACTCTCTTAAGTTACTCTGTTTCCTATGGTGAGAGTTAGGAATATCCTATCTCTGTCAAATCTTTCTCTGATTCATCACTTCAATTAGACATGCTTTTCAAACATGACTGCTTTCTTCTACAAACAAAATTACCTTCATTTTTGGGAGGATTAAAGGTATATACTAGGGTATGTCTGTATTTCTGCCAGAGGGATTAAAGGTGTTTGATATGTCTTCATTCTAGCAGGATCGTACAGACCTAGAAGGTCTTTGGACATGATCCCTTTCCATAATACCCATGTTGCTGGATTAAAATTCTGCTATAACTAATTAAGTAAAATACTGTAAGGAACGGGAAGTGCAATTTACCAGTATTGACTTTAAATCCCTGCACCACCCAGTGGGGCTGAGAATGTGACAGCTGTAGAGCAAACCTGGTGTTTTCCAAACACCCTTAAGCTATATGCTTCCAATTGCCTTGTCTCTAATTGCCATTATATCTGACAAATTTGGAATGTTTCTGTGGTAGCTTAATATATTCTTTTAATAAGTAGCCATTCTCAGTGTGTGTACTGTGAGCAGACCTCAAAAACTGTATTCGTAGATAGAGTCCTCTAAGAAGCAGATGGTAAGACAGGGGAGAAATGTGTCTATGCTTTTTGATAGGAATGCTGCTGTGCAGAAGATAGAGTGTCCTGTAGGTTAGAAGCAAGAATGTTGGTGTTGACTTGAGCCTGAGTGGAGAAAGAAGAGAAAATTATATGGAAACAACTTTGACACTTTGAACGAAGCTGTGAGATCATTCTTTTGGCTTTATATTTTAATTTGAAAATCAAATATGTTATTAAGAAATATTTTTACTTTACATTGTAGGTAAGGGACACGAATAACAAAATATTCATAAAATAAATAAAAAAAGACCCCTTGTGCTTTTTCCACCAGAGCTACTGTACTATTTGTTTGTTTGTTTGTTTTTTATTTCAATGATCTTATGTTTATTTTCAATATTTCCTTTATCATATAAAATATTTTGTCAAGATTCTTGCTATGGTGAACTATGTTGAATAATGTTTAATTTTAGGTTTATAGAGCTATAGTCCTAAACACATCTATAATCTTTGTCTTTATTAACCATCCATCCCTAGTTTATTTGAGGTTTAGATTTGAAATCATATGCATGATTCTTCCCACTCTCTAAAATAATTTTTTTCATTATGTCTCTAGTTAGAATATCCTATGAACCTGAAACGGTACTTTTATAAAACCGGAATCACACAGGGTGTGTCTTTCTGTGCCTGACATTCATTTAGCATCATGCCTTCATTGCATGTATACTACTGAGTATTATAAAATGCCCTTTATTTCAAAGATTGACAGTACACACACACACACACACACACACACACACACACACACACACATATATATATATGCACCACATTTAGTGTGAGCAGATGAACAGAAATCTTTTAATTGATACTTGGTTTGCTTCTGCATTTTTGCCTATTGTAAACAATGCCACTGTTAACATGAATGGGCAAATATTTTCTTCAGGTGTTCCTTCAACTATCTCAAACACATATATACACAAAAAATATAATTACTGGATTATACAGTAATATTATTTGTATTTTGAAGAGTTTTTGTTACTTGAATGGCTGTAGCATTTCATACTTATACTGGCAATGCTCAGAAGTTCCAATTATTCCATGTCCAGACCATCGTCTAGACTTCCATGGTTTTTGCTAGTAGCAATTTTAACAGGTATGAAGGATAGTTCATTATAGTTTTAATGTGCATTTACCCAAAGATTAGTAAGTTGATTCATCTTCAGCTTTCTGTGTGTTTTTTGGTCATTCATGTATCTTCTTTGGAGATGTATCTGTTTAAGTAATTTGACTATGTTAAAAAATTGGGTTGTTTTATTTTCATTGATGAGTCTTGGGCATCCCACCATAATCTAGGCATTGAGTTTTTGTCAAGTATACATAATTTAATATTATGATTTTTTAGCTTTTTCTGATGGAGACAGAACACACATACAGTTACCTATTGTCTCCAGGAAAGAAAACCATGACAGAACAATATAATAATTACATCAAAGTCCAACTTGGTGAACTGTTGAGCTTTATTAGTTATGAGCAGGAGTGTGGATGAGAGATGACTCAAAGGATAGAAGAGCAGGGATGACTGAAGGACAGCTGCATCACCAAGAAGCTCACACTCACATGGATGACAACTCACTCAATTGGCAACTGGGGATGTGTGTGCAGCCTGTAGGCAGCTGGACAGTTGGAGCTCATCTCTTTGCAGTTCTGCTGAGCAGCTCCTCCTTCAACTACTGCGTATGCCTTTTTATACTACTGGGGAGAGAACATCAAGGATCTTCCAAGTTAGTTCCCTGGACACATGGCTTTTTATTTGCTTCCTGAGCCTCTCTCCCTGACATGGAGCAAACATTTCAATTCAGAGTAAAGTGCTGTATAAGAAGAATGTTTTTGAAAAAATAGACTGAAGATGTAGAAGCCTTGCATTTCCATTACTTTATCATTCAGCTTCCAGCCTATGACAGTAGGACATCACTATGCTTTATATCTTCATTAGCAGGGATATTTTGCAGTTTGTTTTTCCTGTCTAATGTTTTACCTAATTGCTTAATTCCCAATTTGATCTTTTCATGCTTTTGTAATTATTTTCTTGATTTCCTCTTGAGATTATTGTGCTTCAGTTAATAGAAACATAACTGATTTTTGTATTGACTTCATATCTTCTTGTTTTCTTGAGTTTTTCACTAGTTCTATAGGTTTCTGTATGTGTATGACTGTGTATGTAACAGTGTGTGTGACTGCGTGTATATCGATCCCTGTGTACAATGTCCATGTGTGTGCATGTGTGTTAATATGTGTGTTCATGTATGTGTATGTGTGTGTACGTGTGAATATTTATCTCCTCTCTCTCTCTCTCTCTCTCTCTCTCTCTCTCTCTCTCTGTGCGTGTGTATCTGTGGAGATTTAATAAAGAAGACTGGCATCAACGAGAGCACATTGTCTTTTATTTGAACAATGAACAACAAAGGTCTCTCTGTGGGAGTAGAGACTGTCAGGTTCAGGGAGCTTAAGTATGTTGTAGGACAGACAAGGGAACTTTTCGGGTGGAAAATACCATCTGGTGATCTGCTCCTCCACAGTATCTGAGGTTTGAAGGCTGACTGACCTTCTTGCCAGGAGCCTCCTAAATCCTGCCTGTCTGCAGATGTGATGCGCAAGTCAGCTTTCCTGTGTGGAGTTTCTCAGCTCTCCTGGGCCTTTGAGGTCATTGACATTTCATACCACTTCCTAGAATCCTCCTGTAAGATAATTCCTGAGAGGTAGCTGTCCAGTACGCAACCATGTTTCTAGACTATTGCTAACTCAGTAACTCTGCTGCATTTGTTACTAGGTGACAGGATGGGAGATGAAATACTCTGAAAAGTACAACAAAGACAAAACAAAGGATATGGCTGTAGATGTCACAGTAGACGAGCTGAGGACCTTAATAATCTGAGTTGTCTGCTTTTGGAAGTGTGTGTGTGTGTGTGTGTGTGTGTGTACTTAAGGACCTAAAATATGTAAATATTTTCACAGTAATTCTGATTGCAGTGTGTAAGTTCGTATAAGTTAGTCTTCTTTATAAGAAACCGCTTGAAAATTGAAAAAGGAAAAAGAGAAATTAACTATCCTTGAATCTATCAGAGAACTGAAACTGAGCAATTAAGTAAATAGCTGGCAGATGGCAGAAACTAGGTTTCTCAGTGTTAAAGTAGGGAGGTAAGGCCAAGCATGGGGGAAGCCTTAAATGAACCATGTGATAATACATTAGATTGGAGACATCAGTACGGACCCATGCTGATCTTAATGTAAATGCAAATGGATCCATCTCAATATACACGCACGTGGATCGGTGTAGCTACATACATCTCCTGTCATTTGAGGGTGTCCAGAAAAAGCAAATAATGATGGTGGTGTTCCAAAAAATTAATATAGCTATCACCTTAAAGGGAATAAAAGATATTTATTCTGGAGCCATATTTGAGTGACCATGGCCCAGGAACAAAGATTTGGGTTAGCTTAAATTTTATGTTCCAAAGAAGCAGCAATTTTAGGAAGTTTTATAGTTTTACCAAGCCAGACCGTCACAGAGAAGGCACGTCTACAGTGTATTTGTAAATACAATAGAAAGGAATAAGATGGGAAAATTTTTGTATAGGCCTCAGTTATGTTCTGATGAGATGCTTAGCTTGGGTTGGGGAAAACTAGGGATTTACTAATAGACTCCAAAAGGGTTTTTATCTCTTGATCACAGGGTGTTACTTCTGACACAGAGGTAAGCAGGGAATGGTTACTCAAGAGGTCAAAGCTACACAGAGATCAATATTTAGCCTCTGGATCAACAACATTCCAACCTCTTCTTAGCACAACACGTCTAATCAGTCTTTGTATACACAGCTTCTTTCCAGGACTCCTCATTGACAGTAACACCATAGCATACCTAGCACTTGCTTCATGTTTATCTTAGTATCTGAAACTGCCCTCCATAAAAGAAGGACCAAGATTCCTTTCTCTTTTTTATTGGATGTTTTATTTACATTTCATATATTATACCCTTACCCCATTCCCCCACCCACCCAGGAACCCCTATCCCATCACCCCTCCTCCTGCTTCTCTGCAGATGTGCCCCTACATACCCCTCCACTCCCACCTCCCCACCCTCAAATTCCCACCCACTGGGACATCCCGCCTTCATGAGACCAAGGATCTCTTCTCCCACCTATGCCCAACAGGACCATTCTCCCTTACATGTACAGCTGGAGCCATGGAATGGCTCATTACACTATGAAAATGAAAGCATGCCGCATGAGCTGGGGAAATCTCACAATGCCAAAAAAATAAGGACAAACTGACAGGAGCAAGATGTGGGTGATTTTCAAGTATCTTCCTTGCAGCTGAATAGATAACACTAATGGTTTTCCTGCTCGCTGCTTTCAGGAACTGCAATTTTCTGGAAAACTTCAGAAACTGAAATGTGTCTGTAATCAACATGCACAATACAGTCATTAGAGAATTCTAACGGGTCTTAAGAACATAACAGTATAAATATGAAAAACTCCCTTAAAATGGTTTATAATCAGTGATTGCTTCAAAAAGCTGTGCTAAGAAGTTGATAAAATTTTGAATACTTCAAAATTCTTATGAAGAACACAAAAAAGAGAGCTCATGCTGATAACTGGAATTTTTTTTATTAAGTAATATGCTGGTAAAAAGCTTACAGTTTAATTTCAGTATATGTAAAAAACTTTTAAAAGCATACATTTCATTTTTGCTTCAGAATAATACAGCATGCTTGATTCCAATTGTAAATTGTGCATCACAGGCCATTTAAAGTGCCTTTCTTCTTGCTGTTGAGGGTAATTTATGAAGACAATTGTGTAATCTGAAATAATGTTTATTTTAGTTCAAAACAATTTATATTGAATGTTCAGTAGTATTTACAAAGTCTGGTTTTTGAAAAAAAGATAATAAAAAATTAGACTGGTAAAACAGCATTCTTTGGTAAACAACTCTGCAAAATAGATGCTTGCATAGACAAAGCCCAACAATGGCCATTTTATGTGCAGATTTGGGACAAGTCAGTGATTTTTAAAACCTTCTGATCCAAAGAATTTCCTGGCTTCTTCTTCAGACTTGACCTTGGACACCATACTCCCCATTTAATTGGCGTTGGGCACAAAACCTCTTCCAATACGTGTGAGTCTTGAGTCTGCTCTCCCTTTTTTTTCCCTTAAGGGCTCTCCTGTGACAAACAGGTCCTGCTGTCTGTCAGCTAGGGAAAGGTGTGTGATGGATCCATACTCCAATGAACTCTAAACTCTCCTCATAATGAAAACAGACCATAATAATGCATTTCTTACAGGATTTTATACTCCAGTGAATTACCTTTCAAATTCTCTACATTGACAACAAACATAGTTTGAATTAACATAATTGATTTTTTTTCAATTAAAATTTGTGTCATTGATGTAGTTCGGGTATCTCTGTGATGGTTGAAGGCTATTTCCCTCCAAAGCAGACAACCCTGGCAATAATCATTTCAGTCTGTCATGAAAATACAGAGATGTGGAACCCACTCATAATGAATACAAGTAGATCTACAACTTCTGCATATGAAGCTCAGAGATTAATGAGGTAAAGGGGTAGAAAATTGTAAATAGAATTATAATATATTCTGTTACAGAACTAAGGATTTTTCTGTGAGACTGTGTCTTTTAGCAATTTTAGAAGCTGCATCAATAAAGTCTCACCAGCCAACACGATTCTCTAAACATATGAGATGAACAAAGGCAACAACAATAAGCACAGTAATACAGATGGGAAAAGCCCCGGATGCCTCAAATCTATACAAAACACCAGAGGCAGCTAGGGAATGCTCAGGGCAGGAAGACATTTTCTCAGGGGAAAGAGATCACACTGACTGCTTATTAAATAACTCATTGTCAGCCCTGAAAACACACAAACACACACACAAGTAACATTTTATAGACTAAGTAGCATGTACTTACATACTTAGGAATATAAATATATATATATATATATATATATATATATATATATATATATATATATATATATATTGTGTGTGTGTGTGTGTGTGTGTGTGTGAGTGTGTGTGTGTGTAGCAACAATTAATAAAACAAGGAAGCAATGCACTTTTAAAAGAAGCAAAATGAGTGTATGAGAGAGTTTGGAGGGATGAAAGAAAATTATATAATCATAATCTCAACCAATATAATAAATTTATTTTGTTTATATGGATGATAAAGTTAGATGTGGTGGCTCATGCCTTTAATCCTATCATTCAAGAAACAGAAGTACTCTGATCTTTGAGTTCAAGGCCAGCCTGTTTACAGAGTGATTTCCAGGGTGATACAGAGAAAATCTGACTTGAAAAAAACAAACAAATAAAATAAAAGGATAATATTAATTTAACCATTTTTTACATACATTTCAATCCTGGCCTGATTATAGTAAAGTACCCTGATGAAGCCCCCAGGCAGAGCAGTTTTACCCTGCTACGTATTAAAATGAATACTATAAATATTACTGTTTAAAATTGATTTTTGAAATCCAAATACAAAGACTTCAGATATTATGATTTATTTTGAAGTTATCCTAGCAAAGTACAGAGCTCTCCACTTGAGTGTCCATCTGTCACAGTCACTATTGATCACTTTTGTTAATGGTTTGTTCCATAATAAATATGTGGAATCAAAACACCTCTTTAAATCACAAAACAGCAAAAGAGGATAGTATGTGAAGTAAAAGTCAATAAAGTTTAAATAAAGCATGTCAAAAGGAAAGTACAAGAATCTATGATATATAGAGATAATTGCTACACACATTAGGTATTAGAATACCTCTATAACACAGTAAGCATTTAAACAGAAAGTGATTACCCCGGGAGAGTATGACTCTACATATTTATATATATCACACAGAAAGGAATACTTTCACTCTCTGGTTTATCATGTTTATACATGTTTATACATATGTTATATTTTAATATAAATATGGAGAAACTGAATTAAACTATTTTTAAAGAAAGTAATATACTATGTCATTTCAGCTTGCTCTTTGAACAGTTTTAAAGATGCAATATTTATCTTCACAACATATGCGATTATATCTGAATTTACTTTAAATACTATTTAGTGTATTATGGTATATATCATTATTATATTGCTATATATTGTTAGTCATTACTATTAATTATATATGAATAATATAGTATAGATAATAAACTGTATTAAAATCTCAGTCCATTTTATTTTACTAGTCAATATGTTCTTGAAATTTTACTTATTATTCTTCTAAGCATTAGGATATTTGTTAAAACATATTGCCTATGCCATGTTGAAATAGTTATTCTATAATTTTTTCAAGTCAACTAGGTTTGGATTCATTTTAAGCAACATCTTCTGTAGTATAATTTTTATAAATATGTTTTTGCTCATTTTAGGGAGCAAAATGTCAAAAAACATAGTATTTATTTATTATATTAACCCATTTTTTCTACCAGACATGACAAAAATAAAGGCGTTTATTAAATACAATGAGTTTTTAACGGGTAAAGTAAATTGCAAAGACATTCAACATTATTCTCTAGTTAAAACCACAAAGTTAAGGAAAAAGTAAAGTGATGGTTAATAGTACACGGTGTGTGTCACTCAATAGCTCTTCAATGGAGTGGTTGCGGAGGAGAAACTTTGAATTCTTCCCAAACCAAACATATTCTTCACAGTGTGAGTCAATGGCTTCAGTGTACATTAGCACAGGAGTGGGAAGGGTCTGCACACATGCATGCTGAGGTACAGGAAGGACCCCCCCACACACACACACAAACGGAGCACTGTTAGCAATGGCATTCCGGAGTTTTATTCAGTGAGAAGATGGTAAAGCTCAATGAACAGCGTACTGAAGGGCATGCCCACATGTGTGACTGTTGCTGCAATAAAATATCTGACAACAGCAACTTAGGAAGGAAGATTTTATTTGGCTCACCATCTTGTATGGAGGACTATGTTACTCATTTGTGACACCCAATCTTGATTGTATACTTGATGGGAGTTTAAAGTACCATAGAAATAAACATTTGAGTATTTGAATATTTCTGTGGGAAAATTTCTAGATTGAAGGAAGATTAGAACTCAAATTTAATGTATTTTATTTTATATTATTAGATAATCATGAATCTATCAATCTATCACGAGTTATGTCTTAATATAGATTTTTTGAGAGTCAAGTTCTTTTTTTTTTTTTTTTTGGTTTTTCGAGACAGGGTTTCTCTGTGTAGCCCTGGCTGTCCTGGAACTCACTCTGTAGACCAGGCTAGCCTCAAACTCTCGAACTCAGAAATCGCCTGCCTCTGCCTCCCAAGTGCTGGGATTAAAGGCCTGCGCCACCACCGCCCGGCAAGAGTCAAGTTCTTAAGGAGTTAAATTTGTAATGAGTTCTATTGATTTTCACCTTGATGGGATTTAGAATCTTCCTATCTATAAACTTCTGGGGATTCCTGTGAGGACTCTTTAGAGTTGTCTTTCAGAATAAGAGCTGAGACAGTAATCTGCCAAGACCATATCTTGCCCAAGTCTGCTTAATTACGTTTACCATTTTCGTCTTGTCTCAAATCTTCTTTTATTAAACATAGAGTTGTTATTATAGATTTAGGATATGAGCTTGGGATTTGGACCCTGAATAAGAAGGCTCAGTCACAAATTCCCAACTCACTATTAAAGGGTCAAATAAAACTACAAAACAGAGAGAACAGTTGTATTCGGTGTAGTCACATTGAGGATACAATGATCATTAAGTCTGTCTTTGAGATACTAACATAAGTTTTAGATTTATTTATTTTATTTTTAAAAATTTTTATTAATCATTCCATTCGTTAACATCTCAAATGAGATTGTTACTCAACTAGGGTTGGTTCCCTTGTTACCCTCCACTAACCCGCCCCCCATTCCATGAAATTCCACTTCCCAGTTACCCCTCTGCCACCCCCCATCCCACATCTGCCTTCTTCCCTCTCTTTAGCCTGTATGAGAGTGCTCTCTCACCCACCCACACTCTCTTGCTCCACCACTCCAACATTCCCCTTCTCTGAGGCATCAAACCTCCCCTCCTGGTGCTGTTGAGCAAGGCCATTCTCTGCTACATATGTATCTGACGCCAGAGATCCCTTTTGATACACTCCTTGGTTGATGGTCTGGTCTCTGGGAGAACTGGGTGGTCAGGCTAGCCTATGTTGTTCTTCCAATGGGGTTGCAGTCCCCCTCTGCTCCTCCAGTCCTTCTGCCAGCTCCCCACAAGGTTCCCTGAGTTCAGCCTGATGGTTGGCTCCCAGAATTTGCCTCTGCTTTGGTCAGTGGCTGCCTGGACCTCCCCAGGAACTGCCACACTTGGTTCCTGTCCACAAGCGCCTCTTGACCACAGCAACAGGGTTGGGTTGGGTGTCGTCAGACGTGAGGTATCCTCAGGTGGGGCCGTTCCCCAGCTGGAACTTCCTTCAGTCTCTGTTCCATTTTTTGCCCCTCTTCTTCCTTTGGACAGAATAGAAGGGAAGACGTGTATCTAATTAACCATTACTGGGCAGGTGTGGTCCAACATCAACCTGTGTAGACTCCATTTTCTCTGGAAAGTAGTTCGATTAGGCAAATACCTGAGAGGCAAGCTCTTCCTCTGATACAACAGAGCTTCTTTTCCATAAACATGGGATTCTTGGGAAAGTTCCAATTCCTTCGAGACCATTATTCAAAGGTTCTTATAGCCAAAGGTAAGGGTGGAAACATTTCTCTTTAGACTAATTTTCGTTCAGGATGGTTGCAGTTCTAATGCCCCAAAGCACACTTAGAGTCATTGCCACCCTCTATGTATTCTCGCCAGTGCTTCATATTGGTTAGAATGTCTATCTTTGCCTTTCAACAACTTTCATGATTTAATGAACAGATTAAGTTAGATGACTAAGCTGATTCTGTTGGGTCTCATGTGGCTGAGGCTCAAACCCTTGAAATATGAACTCTAGAGCTATGAGAAAACAAACTTAGTCTGAGCCAAAAGTTTCCAGCAAATGTGTCAACAACAGTAAGAAGAAAGAGAGACTTCCAAGAGGGTCAAATCTCCATGGGCTATCTTGAAAAGTCACCTATTTTATGCATCAGTTTTCTGGGTTATAAAGATAACCATTTTATTGTCTGTTGAAGAATTGCTTTTCATAAAGTATTTAGAAAATTGTTTGGCATAGAGAAAGATCTTTATGGCTCATCATAAATTACATGGAAACTTCCTAACAATTTGGTGCATTCTGTAATTTTGTAAGGGGTAGACAAGGACTCAGATATGAGGTAGTGAAGAAAAATTATAACCAGAACTCGGTAGATGCCCATGCTGGTTAGTCAGGGCATTTATATGTGAGGGTCCTATAAAATGCAGCTGTATTGTGGGAGCTGTGTGTTCTGATGGCTGAGAACTTTATGCTTTGGTCTTGAAATTGTAGTTAGGTTTTCCCCACTCTATCAGAATCGGAGGCACTAGCAACTTGCGCATTTGCCCAACATGAATAATATCCAAGGTTCTCAATCCTCAAAAGATCCTGCATTCATTATAGTATCATTTGTATTGTGGATTTGATGTGTATTGTGGGCTTTTCTAGGGAACCATGGAAAGAATTACCCTAAAAGGAGAATTCAATCATCCATGATTTAGGAGGAAAAGGGGGGTAATTTGCCCTCGTGGTTATTAATGTACCTCATAAATATTTATTTAAGTGTCCTTACAACTCACAATGTAGAAGTGGTTGTTATAACCCATTCCAAAGTTAGTCTGCCTCACTATTCTATTGACTACAATTTGTTTTGGAAAAAAAATTCTTCTTAAACTAAATATATCTCTTGACTAAACTCTTCCCTTTGAAAAATTCAAATAAATCTTAAACATAATTAGAAGAGGTTAATTATTCTTAAACATTGACTGACATTATCAGTAAAATTGTGTTTTACTGGATATGCCATGTATGAAAGACACCTAATTAGACCAGCATTGTATGCTTAGAAATAGAAACAATGGTGAAGATGTTAGTGTTGGGAGATGGTTCAGTAGTTAAGAATTTATAATGCTCCTGTAGAAGACTGATTTCATCTCACAGCACTCCTTCCTGATGGTGACAGGTTTCTCACAACAGTTCCAACATCAGGGGGATCTAATGCCTCATGCCTTGACAGCACCTACACTCATAGACACATATCCCCCAAATATACATAACTAAAAATAATTAAAATGAACATTAAGACAAATAGAAAAAATGGAAATATTAGTATTTAGTAAACAGACATACTTTTAAGTTGTGTATTAGTAAGAAAAGAAATTTGAATACTGTATGTTAATTATGCATCAGTGAGACCCAAAAGTTAATCTCTCCTTTCTTTTTTCTCTGTGTACCATCTTGCTGTTTTTCTTTCTTCCTCTTCTCCTAGAACTCTTTATTTTCTAGTAAGTTTCTTTCCCTCTATCTTTTTCCTAAACTTTCTTAGAAGTCTGTTTTCTTGCAGTTCTAGAGGTCATATTATAGGAGTTGAAGGGCAAAAGCCTTGGCTCTTTGCCAAATGTCTTGCCCTCTTTCATGTTTATTTTTAAATATGAAGACATTTATTCTTTGTAGTAGAAGGCATGTGGGTTACAGTTTTTTTTTATGATAATATAGAGGCAAGAGCTCTAAGATATTAAAAAGTGGTTAGCAGAAACAGGCAACAGGCAGACCAGTAGAGGATGGGATACATTAATCAGGAATAGTTAAGCAACTTCATTTGAAGATATAAGACCATAGCAGCTGTATTCAATAAAGTAAAGGAGAAAAATAAAAATTGAATAGTCAGAAGTAAGAGAAATATATAAAATATGTAATTAAATACAGTCTAGGCATATGTATCAATGAGGCCATGAAATAATTACATACTTTTGGTCTGATTTCACATATATAAAAATTGCAACAAACATATCTTTTAAAAGGAAGAAATTATTCTGTTAACAGATTGAAGACCAATGTCAATCCATTCAAGGTATTATTTTTATATAAATTGTTATTTAGAATACCTCTTGAATTATAATTTAATTTTTCTACACATAAGAAAAGGATGTAACATTATATTCTATGGTAATATAATAACCAACTACCTGAAAAAGTTATTTTTCATTATTTTAGCAACTGTGTATTTTGCAAAATTTTTAGTAATGAAAATACTTATTCTGTTAGTGAAAATTCTATCTGAAGATAAAATAAAAACCCCCAAAACTATAACATACATTTGTTGAGTCTCGATTAATTATTCTTCTATATTTACATCTTTTAAACATATTTTTGTTGATATATAATTCAGAAGTAAAAGTAATCCATCCTAAAAATATAATAAAATGGGATTACTTATAGAAGAATCCCAGAAATTAAGTAAAGCATTTCCTTGTCTATAGAAGAATCCCCACCAGCATTCCATGCTATTCTTCTTGATCAAAACAACAGCAACAACAACAACAAAAAAAAACAAAAACAAAAAAACTGCTTTACTTTCAATCTCTATATTCTTACTAAACATTTTCTCATCTCCACTAATTATTTTTTTTAAATAATTTACTATTTTTTCTCAAATGGGAATTCATTCACACAGGGGTTATAAACACAGAAAGGCAGGATGTGGGGAAGGGGATGACACTGGAGTTTGGGTGTTCAGGGGGAATACAGATATCTTTCAGAACAGGGTATCGGCTGGGTAAAGGTTCAGGGGACAGGTCACTATGACTCTGCCTATGACTCACTTGTCCTTATTTAAGTTGGTATTGTCTGCCAAGGCTACCTATTTACAAGGTCTATGACTACTCAGGGTTGTAGATTTCCACAAAAGCTGCCTGTTTACAATAGCTTATAGCCATCTGTTTCCATTTTTTTCCACAGAGACCCAAGACTTGGTGTTAGTATACATGTATGACAGGCCTATTGCTAATTTTAGGCCTATGGCTGATTTTAGGCCTTCAGTGTGTAAGCAGGGATGTCCCTGGCTTCTCCTCCCTTCTCTAAGTATAGAAGGGCTGTAGCAATTCTAATCTTCTGATATTCTGCATACACGTTTATGTTTAATACTGTTCCACATTTCCACAGGTCTGGAGGCTCTGATTGATTTTCTTCAGTTTTTCTACATACAATCTGTCAGCACAGTTTCAAGTTCATGGATTCTTTCTTCTACAAATTTAAACCTACAGCCCAACCTCTCTGGAGAATTTTAGTGCTTCTACTTCCTGAATTTTCAAATAATTAATGTTCATAGTTTCTCCTATTTCATATTATTTGTTGAGGAAATTGACTTGATGCATTCCTTTGGTTATTTAAGAAGTGTTTCTTTACAGTTTCTGCGCTCTCTCTCTCTCTCTCTCTCTCTCTCTCTCTCTCTCTCTCTCTCTTGTATTATGATTTCTTATATTTTCATTTGGAAATTTGGGCAGTTTAGACATTATATTTCAGCAACTATTGACACACGTTTTTCTTTAATGTTGTTGTTGACCTGTCTGCAGTACTTAAATGAAGGCTATTTCTTTTAAACTTGGAAGCCTGTGCAGCATACACTTTTGTCTTAGAAATAAACTCTAGAAAGACAGTAGTGGTATCTTAATAGGGTTCTGTTACATTATCCAATTGTTTCTACTTATGTCATACCAAGCTGTCATGAATCGCTACTGGTTAGGAGCTGATCATTGTATAATTTGTTTTCAAACCTGAATGAGGCTGCCACTATGTTCTTTAAAATACAAATGCCATTAAATTTGTTATAAAGGAAGGCTATTTTTTTCAATTCTTCATAGGCCCTTGAATAGCATGTGTGGTGACTTAGGCTAAGCAGTTTTCATGCTTTGCACATTGCTTAAGGGTTGTTTGTTTGTTTGTTTGTTTGTTTTGTTTGTTTTTTGTCAATGGATTGGAAATAGTGATTTGATTTTCCTAAGGAGCATATGTAAGGATTTTGTTCTTTCTTTAACCTACATCAAGAACATTTCTTCATTGATAAAGTGTGCATTGCATAACAGAAATATATTCTCCACTCTCTCCAAAAGACACTATATGTGATCTGTAATATATGCAGATGATATTACTTCATCAATTTGGCCTCTAAGTAGCATCAAACAAATGTTTGATATTCTAATCTGACATAATTAATTGATTACAGGAATTGCTTTTCTTAGAAGTGCTTTGAAATAAAATTTATAAATACGTTGAAAGCTTCAACATACTGAATAAATTATAAAATTTCATTTAAAGTGAATCTATGGGCTGGAAGAATGATTGACTACCTTTCTATAAAATCCTCCTCTTGTATTGATAACAATTATTAACATCTACCTAAACTTCATAAGACTCAACCTCAAAATACTCCTTTCTTTCACTCTCTCACACAAACCATATATTATCAACATATTATATATATTTATTAAAAACAATGAATCTTTCAAAAATATTCATGAATAAAAATATTATTTTTCTAGAATTTTGTAGATAATTTTTCACTCATTGTGTTATAAAAATAGGTTGTAGAAAATCCATTCAGATTTCTAGTACTATAAGGGTAAAATGATGGGAAATGGGGGAGGAAGAAATAGATGTTCTGTAAATTTAGCTATACTCTAATTCTGACTTCATAGTAGCTGTAATATATCAGTGTTCTGAATCCTCAAGTCCATTAATTAATAGGAAATTCCAAAGTGGTTTGCTGAAATTGTAAATACTGGTGACAGACCTCATCAAGGGAGTGATGATTCAAATGTTTCAGATTTCTGTTATTCTTATTACATTTCTGAGTGTTACCAAAAGCACAGTTTACTCTGTCAGTTGAAGTAGGCATATATGAAGGACCCATATACAAATAATCTTCATTGATGCAGTTAATTTCCAATCAATATAAGCAAGCATTCTTCTATGTTCTTTATGTCTGACTAGGCAAATGGTGAACTTTCTAATGGCATGCTTAAAATTATAAAGATATGAGTTTATAAAGTTCAGCTAGAGTCAGGAGACAGTAGTATACATGAGATGTTAGCTAAAAGGTATAACCTTAAACAAAAGATAGAAGTACACAATCTTGAAATTCAGTATACACATTGAAATGATTGCTATATCAAATAGAGATGGAAATGGATTGATAAGTATCAACATGAAAATAAAGCTTATTAGTCTAAATTTTTAAGTGAAGTCAAGGT
This sequence comes from Grammomys surdaster, assembly GCF_004785775.1. Taxonomy (NCBI): domain Eukaryota; kingdom Metazoa; phylum Chordata; class Mammalia; order Rodentia; family Muridae; genus Grammomys; species Grammomys surdaster. Next base: position 3,561,374 of record NW_021621048.1, read on the forward strand.
TTGAATGTCAAAATAATGAACATAAATCTACTCAGTTTGGTGTCCTTTTTGCTTTGCTTTGTTTTAAACTTATCAAGTCCAATTTGTGTTAGCTATATACTCTTGTCTCACTGGAGCATGATCTACTATCCTACAAGGGACCCTATCCTTAAAGGAAACTAAATCTTCTTTTCCCAGCAGCTCCTAACTAGCAATAGCAATTCAGCTAGTAGTGAACCTTCCTTCCTTCTCATACTGTATGAATACTTGTTTACATTGAGAATGGAAAAAACAACCACAGAAACAACAAGAATAACAAAAAGCAAATTCAAATTGCATCAAAAGAGAAGAAACATCATCAATAAATGCTGAATAATGTTTTCACAGTTAAGTAGCCAAAGCACATAAAGAAGAAATTCAAAGGAATATACAAGGTTATGTTATAGCAGTACTTGAATAGTCTAAATTTTCTGAATGCTAAGGTTAGATAAACCATGGAATGTCATTCCTACTTCAATCCCTGAAAGCTTTGTATATACAAAATAAGAGTGATGAATATTGCCAGTGTATATTTTATAATAATTAAAAGTAAAACAAATCGACTTTAAAATGCCAGAATTCTTCAGAATGTAAGGAGCAAGAGTGGCTTGGCAGTTAAGAGGACTTCTTCAAAGGACCTGGGTTTGATTTCCAGCACCCAGATGGTGGCTTATAACTGTCTTTAACTCTAGTCCAGGGATATGACTCCTTCTTTTGTAATACACACACACACACACACACACACACACACACACAGGCAGACACAGATATACACAGACATGAAAAACATCCAAACACTTAAAAATAAATACATACTTTTCAAAGCTTAGAAGTCTTCAATAATGTTTAGTGTGTATTCTACTTTTCTTTTTTGTTTTTGTTAAATATTTGGAAAGCAAAGAAATATGTAGAAATAGAAACAATAATTTTAAGGTGAGGAAATGGCTTTTAAAACATTGTTTTATTTTATACAAGTAAAATATGAAAATAAACCAACTTAAGGTATGTCCATCTTGAAAATTGCCTTATCAGGAGAGCAGGTGGGAAAGAACACTAGCTATGCAAACAAGAGGACCTGTGTTCAAATCCCTAGAACTCATATTAAAAGCCAGTTGTGTTTGGGCATGTGTCTATAACCTAAGTGCTCTGTCTGTTTCTGTCTCTGTCTCTGTCTCTCTCATTCTCTTTCTCAGTGAGTGTGTGTGTGTGTGTGTGTGTGTGTGTGTGTGTGTTGGATTAGAGATAGAATCTCCAAGGCTTTCAGGCCACCAGTCTAGCTCTAGGTTTAGTTAAGGGATCATATAAGGAGATAGCTAGAGAGTGGTATAGTAAGACATCATTCCTTTGCGAGTCTCCTCCCTCAAACAGTGCCTCACTCTATCCACCTCCTCTTCTGAGAGGATGGTGCCCCCTCCTGCTATCCTTCTTCTATGGCACATCAAGTCTCAGTAGGACTAGGCACATCTTCTCCAACTGAGGCCAGACAAGGCAGCTCAGTGAGGGGAGTGTATTCTACAGAGAGAGAACAGTTTTAGGGATAGCCCTAATCCAGCTGTTGGGGAACTCACATGAAGACTGAGCTGTACATTTGCTACATAAGTGTGGAAGGGCCTATGTTTCTTTGTGTATGCTCTTTGTTTGGTGGTTCTGTAGCTGAGAGCCCCAAGGGTCCAGGTTAATTGATTCTGTTGGTCTTCCTGTGGCGTTCCTATCCTCTTCAGGGCCTTTAGTCTTTCTCCAGACTCTTCCATAAGAGTTCTCAAGCTCCAAACACTGACTGGCTTTGGGCGTCTGCATCTGTCTGAGTCAACTGCTGGATGAAGCCTCTGAGAAAACAGCCATGCTAGATTCCTGTCTGCAACGATATCATTAATAGTGTCAGGGATTGGTGCTTGCCCATGGGATGGGTCTCAATTTGGGCCAGTTTTTTGGTTGGCTATCCCTTCAGTCTTTGTTCCATCCCCTGTCCCTGCATTTCTTGTAAACAAGATAAATTTTGGGTGGAATGTTTTGTGGGCACATTGGCGTCCCTGCCACTCCAATGAAGTTCCTGCCTGGCTACAGAAAGTGGCCTCTTCAGGTTTACTATCCCCACTGCTTTGAGTTTCAGCTAAGATCACTCCACTAATTCCTAGGAGCCTCCTCCTCCCAGATCTCTGGCATGTCTGTGAGATAACCCTGAGCCCCCATTCCCTGAAGCCGCAGATTTTCTCATTCTCCTGGCCCTTTGGTCTTCTTTCCTGTCTCTATCCACATCTGATCTTGATTCCCATCATATCCATTCCCATCCACTCTTCCACCCAGTTCCTTTCCTCCATCTGCCTCCTATGACTATTTCATTTCCCCTTCCATGTGAGATTTAATCATCCTTTCTTGATTCTTTGGCTCTGTGGAGTGTATGTTGGATATCTTGTTCTTTATGTTTAATATCCACTTATGAGTGAGTATGTACCATGTATGATATTTTAGGTCTGGGTTACCTCACTCAGGATGATATTTTCAAGTTCCAACCATTTGTCTGTGAAATTCTTTGTTTTAAATAGTTGAATAATCTTCCATTGTGTAGATGCACAACATTTTCATTATCCATTAGTTGAGGGACATCTAGACTGTTTCCAGTTTATGGCTATTATGAATAAAGCTTCTATGAACAGAATTGAGCAAGTGTCTCTGTGGTATAGTAGGGCATCATTTGGGTATAAGCCCAGGAGAGGTATAGCTGGGTCTTGAGGGAGAATCAGTCCTAGTATTCTGAGAAAATGCCAAAGTGATTTCTAAAGTTTGCACTCCTACCAGCTATGGAGGGCTGTTCCTCCTGCTCCACATCCTCACTAGCATGTGCTATCCATCACTTGAGTTTTTTTCAACCTTACCATTCTGACTGGTGTAAAATGGAATCTCAGAATTGTTTTTGATTTGCATTTCCCTAATGACTAAATAAATTGGACATTTCTTTAAGTACCTCTCAACCATTAGATATTCCTCTGCTGAGAATTCTGTTTACTTCTATACCAAACTTTTAATTAGGTTGTTTGGGTTGTTGGTGTCTAATTTCTTGAGTTGTTCATTTATTTTGGATATTAGCCCTCTGCCAGATGTAGGGACAGTGAACCTTGTTTCTCAATTTGTATGCTGCTGTTTGATCAATGGAATTGGATCAAAGACCTGAAATAAACTCACATACCTACATACACTTGATTTTTGACAAGCTAAAACCGTATAATAGCAAAAAGAAAGCATCTTCAATAAATGGTACTTGTATAACTGGATATCTGCATGTAGAATCATGCAAATAGATCTATATCTATCAATCTGCACAAAACTTAAGTCCAAGTAGATCAAAGACCTCAACATGAAACTGGATACAATAAATGCAATAGAACAAAAGTTGGGGAATAACCTTGAACTCATCGGTACAGGAAACAACTTCCCAAATAGAACACCAGTGACTCAGGTTCTGAGATCAACAACTGATAAATGGGACCTCACTATAACAAAAAGCTTCTGTAAGGCAAAGGGCATGTTCAAGAGGACAAATTGACAGTGTACAGATTGGAAAATAATCCTTTGCTAGTCTTTGTACATGTGTGCAAGTGCATGTACACTCACTCCCAAATACACACATACATCACATACCATACACACAAAATAAAAAAAAGAAAAGGTGACTTATCAGATAAAGTAAACTAAATGTGATATTTGATTTGCTTTATAAATTTAGTTGTAGTGTAGATTGAACTTTTGATGGGTTCTTGGGTGGTATCTTATCTCTAAAACTGTTCTTGCTCTTTGTCTTCATTATTTTATACCAACAGGACCTCAGCCACACACTGCGATGTACTCTCTAGGTATGTGAGACCTACTGACTATGGACTGAACTCATTGAGCCTATGAGCTACATAAATACTTCTTTACGTCATTCTGCTTTTGACTTGTATTCAGATGCGATAATGAGCAAAGTAACTTATACTTCATCTGTTTTTTTCTTTTATCACTAAACTATTCAGTGTTAACTTCTCAACTATTTTAGACCTTCTATAAGTTGGGTAACAAAACACAGATTGCTGTATTTGTTCTTCTATTTTGTTCTATTTGTTCTCTTGCATAAGTGCAAAAGATTACTTTCTGTACATGCTTGCTATATAAGAAAGTATTTTAAGGTTTTTCTCTATAATTATAAGAAATAATAGCAATATGACTGATGGCAGAGTGTTCTCCATAAAAGGAAGCAAGAATAAAACAACAACAACAAAAAAAACTTTCCAAAAGTGTTGACTACTAATTTGAAAGTTAAAAATATCTGAAACTTACAGATAATTAGTTTTAGAAAGGAAAGGCTATTTTCTTGGCTAATACAAATACCAATGATGTTATATTTTTATATTGTTTCAATTTATATCTGAGAAACAAAAGAGACCTTTTACTGCTAATGCTCCTTTCTTTTTTAACATGTAAGATTATAGAGAAGTTACCACAAACCTAATGTATACTTACAAAAGTTTTAAATAGTTCACAATAAAGTAAAAGTGAAAATTTAAAGCAGGTTGTATTCACTTGACTTGCAAAGAAAGTCCTCTTATCTTTATGTGCTCAGAATCTTAACTGAACTATCACATTAGAAGGAATATCTAGATTCAATCCTTAAAATTTGACTTAAAATTCAAGGCTTAAAATTTGGAAAGACATTTATTTTTTTAGAGAATCCCTCCAAGATGCTGCTTCTTGCAGTACACAGTACTGAACCCCAAATCCACATAGGATCACCTGTGCAAAGTGTGGGAGACTTTAGAGTACTTATCCCTAAATTAAAAGTCTTTATCACATTCCTCCCTTCAAGTCTCAGGAATTTATGTAGAATTGGAGGTAGAAAAATTATAAGAGCAAGAGGTGGTTGATGACTCTGAGGAAAGTATTATCTACAAACCACAGGGCTGAGATACATATAAATCCACAGAGGCTATGACAGCACGCACATGATTTGCACAAGTTCAAATCATATGAAATCTCAGTTGTAGAGAAGGGAATGTCTTATCAAAAAACTAATTTCAATCTGTCTTATTTACTGTTCTATTGCTGTGAAGAGACACCATAAGTAGAATAACTCTTATAAGAGCAAATATTTAATTAGAGGCTGGCTTGCTTACAATTTTAGAGAGCTAGTCCATTATTATTATGGCAGAAAGCAGACAGGCATGGTGCTGGAGAAATCACTATGAGTTTTACATCCTAAATAGACTTTATGTTTTTCTTATTGTTGAAAAATGCCTTTTATTTGTCAGTTCTGTTGTTTTTTAAGGCAAAAGAACATAAAGTTAAATAAGTAGGGAAAGTTAATTTTGGAAGAGATAGGGGAGGAAAAGGAATACGATCAAAATAAATTATATAAAATTTAGGAATTATAATTGACTCTATAAAAAGATGGTAGACACTAATTACTAATAACTGTATTGCTATGCTGATTATCTGAAATAATTGCCTATGAATCAAACCTATAATTAATAGGAAGTAATACAATACTTAATATAAAATGTATTTATAGGTATTTGTTGATGAATAAAAATAAGAATTAGCTGCCTTCAAAATATAATAAAAACAACAAACAAACAAAATCCTTTATCAACAATATTCTCCTTGCATCAGACTGAGGAAACCAGTCGTGAGCTATCCATGAAAGATTATTATGCAAAGACACAGCAGATTATTTACAAAGTAGTATTGCATAATATGTCCAGTGTTCCAAGGCAAAAATATGTAGAGTGAAGAATAAGTACATTAAGGAGATGACACACTTCTGGCTTGTAATTCCTTTTCATGCCAAGTACTAGAAAGGCCACTTAGGCTAAATGTTATCCATTGAAGTCAAGTTATTCATTATATCTCTTAAGAGAGATTGCCATCATGTTTGAGTAAATATTAATGGACTTTTACTTACTGTGTTTTGGATAAATGGATGTGATTGTGTAATTTAGATAGATGTTTTAATACTATGAGTAAATATTACAATAAAATAGTGAAATGAAACTTTGTAAAATATATCTATAATATGTTTTTAATTGAGTACCTACAAGTCATGATTCATATATAAACAATCGCTTTATTTACACAAGAAGACGAAGGTTAATGGTGTGAGATCATCTAGGGGAAGTTTATATTAGTAATTAGGAATGAAAGCAATTTATAAATGGTGAAACCACATGGATTAGCCTTGTCTGTGTCTGTTGAGGGTATAACTGCTGAGATTACTTCTCCTTACTTATGAATTAAGCCTCTTAATTGTCTTCTACACCAGAGTTACTGTAAACTAGTACAGAGACACTGCACTGGGCATTATGAATCTCCTGAAAAGAAAACTCTAATTGATATGGTAACCAAAGGAAAGTGAATATCCAAAACAGGAGGTGGAGACTGAATAGGACAAAACTGCCGTGCACTGACTCATCATCCATTGTCCATGGAGCAAAATTTTTCACACACTTGGAAGAGAGAAACAGTACCTTCTCCTTGAGGTGTAGGAATAGGTATAGAAACAACCCTTACTGGATCAGTTGGCTTCATATTGGGTCCTCTGGAATATCTTTTCTCATGCCTCCTGCACAATTCACTTCAATACTAAATTAGTTCACTAAAAACTGCTAAAAGAGGTTTAAGTTAAAGAAGATTTACAGTTGATTACTAAGGAAAATTTTTGAGTAAGAACATCTCTGGTAAAATCATTAGATAAAAATAAACTATAATTTTATAATTTCTCTTGTAATATATTACAAATAATGGAGTACTTTGAAAATAATTAAATTGTATCATTAGAAAACTAGCTCCACCAAATCTTTTTTATAGTGAAATTTATAAAAAAAATTTCCATGTGATATATTTGTCTCTTATAGGCTTACTTCATCTATATTTATAAGCATGCACAGATGTAAATATATATTTACTTACAAAATCAATATTAGAATGATATAACTAATTAAAGAACATGTACTTCATCCTCAGATTCTCAGGATGGCAGAATAATATTCAAATCATGAAGTTCATTAACCTTTACTCAAATACAGCAGCATTAAGACTTGTTTGACACATGTCTGCATTGACTACTATTTTTCCATGGCTGTAAAAGGTCACCGAACGACATTTCATTAATGTTGCCTCAAATTATTTTATTTTTATCCTTCTATATTAATTCAATGAAGAGAATATTGACATTTCTATTAGTTCTGCTTAAAGTGTATTGGCATTAGTGTTAGCACTGAATGAACACCAGTAACTCGTCAGCAAATGGAGAGACATGGGTTTATTGGAACATAAAACGTATTCTTACATAGTGAAGGGGAATTGTCGTTGACAGTTAATGACTGCATTTATAAAATGTTGTTTTAAGTTTCATATCCTTTAAAATGTTCTATATTCATAAAATTATCACCGAAATACATACAAGAACTGAATTTCTCACTCTACATTCAGGAAATAATGCGCAATTGTGATCACATTTTAAAACATGCAATTTCTTTTTTTTAAAGATGTATTTATTTCATTTATATGAGTACACTATAGCTGTCTTCAAAGACACAAGAAGAGGACATCAGATCCCATTACAGATGGTTGTGAACCACCATGTGATTGCTAGGAATTGAACTCAGGATCTTTGGAAGAGCAGTCAGTGCTCTTCACCGCTAAGCCATCTCTCCAGCCCTAAAACATGCAATTTCAAAATATGCTTTTTGGTACCAACAACTTCTTTGGACAGTTACATCATCAAAGACACAAATTAATTTCAAGCATTAGAAATAGTGGAGATTTTATTCAGAAAATTTTGCGTATATTTAATCTATATCCTGATGTATTTCCCTGTGTTTTCTTTTAACACATTATCATTTATACTTTTAAGGTAGAGTCTTTGGTCTAGATTGATTGTGTGTATGTGTGTGTGTGTGTGTGTGTGTGTGTGTATACACCAAAGGTGAGAGATATAGATCTAATTTACTCTTCTGTAGGTGATTCTTCTCTTTTGCCAGTATCTCTCTGCTCCTCTGTTATTAATCTACATATCTGTTTTAGTTCCATGCTCATGTTCTTTATCATGGTGAATGTGAACTTTAATATAAGGTCAGATAATATGTTTCCTCTGGTTGCTGCATTTTTGCAGCTAAATTTGCTTTGACTATTCATGGTCTTTTAGATCTTGATATTATTGTTGGGGTTGTTTTTTTATAGTATTGTAAAAGAGCATGTTAGAACTTTTCTTTGGATTATACCAAGTTTGTTCATTACTTCTGGTTGTATGACCATCTTCTTAAATACGTGTGCTATTACAGAAGTTTACTAGCACCTAAAAATTCTTCTTTTTGCATATTTTAAAAAATTTTCTTAATAGAAATTGTTTAACCCATAAGTTATATTTGTTCTTACAAGTTTTATTTCTAACTTTTGCATATATTACAGATGGATTATATTTTTTTGGTGCATATAAAATTAATAACCTATGTATGCTGATTTTGAATCAAATTATCTGACAAAAACTGCTTATCACATCCCAAAGTATAAAGTTTGTAAGTTCTTTTTAATCTTGATTCATGTCATTTGTAAATAGATGTTATTTTATTTTTCTGATTTTATAAATTTTATTATTTTTACAGTGTTTTTATCTTAATACTCAAAGACTTTGAGCAATATATTAAATATGCATGGAGCATGGGCACCCTTGCCTCATTCTATATTTTAGAAGAAATGGTATCAGTTCTCTCTCATTTAATGTAATGCTAGCTTTTCATTTGATAAGTATAGACTTTATATTACTCAGGTATGTCTGATCTATTCCTGAATTCTTGATACTCTTTATCACAAAGACATGTTGACATGTCTTAATGTGTTTTCTATCTTGATTGATATGTATTTAGTTGAGAATTTTTGAATCTATGTTCACAAGAGAAATAGGTCTATAGCTATTCTGGGTTTTGTTGTGTGTTGATTCTGTTTGGTATCAGGGTTGAATTTGTTTGAAGAATGAGTTTGGCAGTTTTATTATTGTTTCTACATTTCAGTACAATTTGAGTGGAGTTGAGGTTAGACTTTTCTTGAAAATCTGGTAGAATTCAAGAGTAAACATGTGTGAAGGTTAAATGTATGTAGTGAAATGAGAATGAATATGTAGCAAAGGCAAGAGACCAGAAAGAGGGCCATAAGACAGAATAAGGGAGGCTTTAAGGGAGGAGGTACGGAGAAGGCAATATGAAAAGAGCATGGTGTGAACAGAATCAAGAGAGATATAACAAGCCAAAGGAGGATTGGGACAAGGTAGGAGTGTGGGTAGCATCTGTACCGAATGTAGATATTTTCTTGTCATTACTTCTTTGATACAGCACGTAATTACATAAGATATTATGAGTTAAAAAGTAGTATGATGAAAACATGGACATCAAATTGGTAGATTTTCTGCATCTGTATTGGTCAGGTGCTGGTAGAACCTTTCAGGGAACAGAAATGCCAGGTTCCTGTCAGCAAGTCCTTCTTGGCAACAGTAATAATGTTGGGGTTGGTGTCTGCAGATGAGATGGATCCCTAGGTGGGGCTGTCTCTGTATGGCCTTTCCTTGAGGTTGAGAAAATGGCTTAATTGGTCAGCAACTTGCTGTATAGTCACAAGTCCTAAGATTGAGTCCCTATAATGCACATAAAACCAATTATAGTGGTATCTGACTGTCAACCCAGCAGTAGGAACATTGGAGATAGAGAGTGAATTCTTGTATACGTAGCATGAGTAACAAATGTACCCTGACTCATGCAAGGTAGAAGGTAAGGACTGATACTCTAGTTGCTCTTTGACCATTACACATGTGTTACAGCATACATGCTGTATTTTTGACTATTCATGTTTATTTTCTTGCTTGTTCCTTGACTATTTGCATCTATTGTATTGCTAGTCCCTTAATCTAGAACTGACCTTAATACTTTCATGTAACTAAAATGGTATAAAAGCAAAATGGAGGAGAGGGTTAGGATGGGGATTTCTAGGGAAGGGAAATGAGGAAAGGGGATGACATCTGAAATGCAAATAAATAAAATTCCAATAAAAATATATACCTTCCTTCTCGGGACTCCAAACATGAATACATAGGCACAAGCAGTTGTCTATTCATGGATACATGTACTCATACATGCAAAGAAAGAAATGCTTGAAATAACTGATAAAATATATCTTGTGATTGAGAAATTCTGGTCTATTATGTGTTGGAATTATTGATTTGAAAATTACATGGATGGTACATGGTGGTCTGGAAATAAAAAATTATTGATTACCTCATTTTTAAAAATCAAAGAAAAAAACATGAAAAAATGGATTGCACAGTTTCCTCTTGGGATATGACCCATTATCCTCAGACGTTCTCACATAGAATTTAGATTTTAGTGTGTACTAAGGCTAGGTCCTGAAGACTTCATATTGTCCATGCTACTACTGGGCAGTGGTAGTAACTTGAGGAAGTATGCAATAATAGAAGCAAGTTAAGTCATTCAAGAAATGACCTTTAAAGATTTATTGAACTCTGGCCCCTGATTTCTCCTCTATTTCCTGGTTACTGTGAGGTAGACTCCAAAACATCTTCCCCCACCCCATGATATTCCGAGTCCCACAGTTCACATTCATGAACACAGAATTTCTGAACAAGAACGGTCAACATTGTTTGAAATTATTGATGACGGTAAAGTTTCCTTTTTTAGTTCTTTTTTGGGTATCTTGTCACAGCAAAAGAAAGTTGATTAGCACAAGATATCATATCTTAAGATTTCTACTATCTCTCCAAAACACCACCTTAGGACCATAATACATTTATAGGACATCCGAGATATAATTTATATCATGCTATAAACATCAATTAACTTCTAAAACACTTAGTAGATGAAATAAAACCAATGTAAAGGGATCTAATGTGAATTAAACAGGTATATGGAGGAGTTAGAATCATAGAGACAGAAATAGAGTGAAGGTGACTTAAGGTTGGGAGGTTGGAATTGCGAAAATCTAGTATTAACTATATGGAACATTTCAGTTTTTTTCTGACCACGAAACAATTTTATAGCTGCCTAACCATTGTACCATTACATCATTGAGGCTGTCTTACTTAATGGGACTGAAGTAAACTATGATTGTTAAGAAGATCAATTTTGATTCAAGTATTTTCCTGCCATCTTTAAAAGAGAGCAGATTGTATATTTTGAGGCTCTTTATCTATAAGCCATACTAGCACTTTTCCATAATGAATTCTTTAGGGGTAGTCTGAGGGGCAATAATTAAACAAAGCCATTAAAGTAACCATTAAAATCCTAAATAAAATTTTAGACACATAATTGGATATATAATTAGACCTGTCAGCTTACTAATGTTGCAATTAGAAGAGTAGTGCTTTGAATAAAGACATCTGGGGAGGGGGGAAGGACCAAATTGAATTCGAAGTAACACGAATTCTTCCAATTGCTTTTAGACACTTTAGCATACAGAAAAAAAAAACACAAAACCTGTTCAGATCCTGTATGCATTGATAACTCAGGCAGGTGTTCCCTTTCAATAGATTTACATTTGGCAAAACGCATATTCTCTGGTTTAGTTAGCTGATGGGAAATCTGCTGAAACTACATGTGGAGCTACAACTTGGTTGGAAACTTTACAAACAATGAATGAATTTAACATCATGTTAGGAGGCACCATGGTGATCATATTCCTTTGCCTTTGTTGTCCTGGTGAGTTTCTTTTTCCAGGTCAGTGGTTGATAAATCCTTTTGTACAACATGACTGCATTTTAACCCATCACTGCAATTACGACCTTGCAGCTGTAGTCAACCTTCTTTAAAGTCCTGTTGTTCTCTTCTGTGCTACAAGCTTCTTTGTTTTTAAAATTGTAGCAAAATATTTTTTCAGGCAAGATCATTTTGTTTATTGTTTGTTGCTTCTGATGCTGTTGTTTCAAAAATTGTTTCATGATATTCCAAGATCACAAGAAATACTTAAGTTTATTTATTAGATATTCATTTAATTCTAAACTAACCACAACTTATACTACTAGCATGATGAACATATTTCCTTAAAAGTTACAACAATAACAGACAACATTAATTTACTTATCAAATGTTGATAGTCACAGGTGGACCATGATTAGCTTTTAGCTACAGGGCACGTCACTTCTGACAAATATGAACTATCAAACCTTCCATCAAACTCTCAATTATCCTCGGAAAGCATTCTGGAAAGTTCACTATACTTTCTTGTAATGCTTAAGTCCATTTCAAAGTTCAAAGTGAGATTTTGACATTTCTTTTGAAATTCTTATATGCGAAGCTTTTTTGAAAGTATTAAAGACGTACCCCCAGCTTCCACAGCAACTGGGAGATACATATTTATTTTTCACAAATATCTTCTTTAAAAAAAAAGAAAAAACACTAATAAATAATAATAACTTCTCTCTTCTGTTCTGCTGTTAGGTGACATGGGATGATGTCACCACTGTATGATCAAGGCATGGCACCTCTGTTGCTTTTTGCTTGTAAGACTCATGAGCACACTAGCAAATAGAATTTCTAGGACATAGCATTAATGAGGGCATTATGGTTAGAGGGAACTCAAAGCATAACTAAACAAGCAAAAAGGAAAACATGTCATGTCCACAGTCATATGCTGGCTGTAGTCTAAGGCCCCCTTTGTTCTTTCCTTTGTGAAAAACTACTTCCTTAGTCATTTACAGATTAGTAAGATCAAAATCATTCTATTGTAAGACCATTGCTATATATGAGCTCATCACTGCTTTATGAAACACACTGACCCTTTGTTCAAGAATCTGTTTTAGTGTCAAATTAGCTTCCATATGTGAGGTGAAGTTCCATAATAGTTCTCCATTTTATTCACTGAATATGTTTGAAGTTCCACATAATGGTAGAAACCAAAACTCTTATTTGCTTATGGTGTCTATAGAAGACACTCATTAGTCTGTGTGCTCATTTTTTTGTGTCTGTGTTATAGGAAAAAAGGTTGGCTTCTTTGACTGTTACTCCTTACATTTGTGCTTTAAATATGTGTGTTTATGATGGAGTTAATATGTGAGTAATGAATAAAAAACCTTAGTTTAGTGTTCAAAATTGACAGTTCAAGAATAATTTATAAATATTGATATCTTTCAGATAACTTTTTAAGAGAAAAATGTGTCAATTTGGAAAAATTACTTTGTAACTCTAAAGTAAATGTTTTGCAAATACCACTTTGTTTTGTTAGCCTAGTTTAGAAGACAACTTGGATATGTAATCCGCAGTACCCAACATCTTTTGCAGTCTCAGGTACCAAAGAGAATGGGCATGCCAGGTGAGATGTGATCTTGAGCCATCTTGTAGTCTATAAAATCCAGCTCTATATGATGTCTATCTCTAAAATGAATGCCGTCAATGTTACTGCTATTGCCTTGTACAAGATTAGAACAAAACATGGTTAGATGCTTGCACAAATAATGACTTTCATTAAAAAGTAAAAGCATGCTTATTTCTTTTTACATATTTATTTTTATAAAAATAGTGGCATTTTCCTTGTTTTTATAGTTTTCCCAAATGAAACTTGATTAAGATTATACAGGGTACTCTATTTACGAGGGACTGTGTTTTTAAAATGGAACGTTATTGGTCGAAAGACAGCTTTATGTACTTGGTACAAATAATGCAGATGTTTTAAAACTAAATATTTTTTGTAAAGATTAGAAAACTTTGCATGTCAGAACTCAAAAACATTTATATTAAAGTGAGTAACTAAAGTTAACAAAAGTCTTGCTATTTAGTAAAGTTTGCACCATGATTTGTAACTTGGTATAACTCAATTTATCTTTTTCATCTATAATGGTAAGTACAAAAATGTCTTCTTTAATGTCATAGAAATGCATTCAAAGCACTGTAGTTGAGAATATAACTCAGTGGTAGAGCACTTGGCTAGTAAGTACTCCTGAGGGCAGGTGAAGATGGGAACAGGAGGGATCAGGTCAGGGAAACAGAGGCAGATAGAGAAAATAGGAGGAGAGATGACTGCAATAGGTAGGTGGACTTTTGGGGGTGTTGTGGGGACTTAGTGTAGTTAAAACTTCCTAGAACTTATGAGAATGAATTTAGTGATGACTCCTAGTAATAAAGAATATGGAGCTTAATTCAGTCAGATTTTGTAATCAAGCTAGGCTTCCAATGGTAGGCCTGGGACACCAACCCAGCCATAATCATCAGCCGATATCCCATCTGCTAAGATGTGCTTAGACAATGGTGTCTCAAAGTTTGTAGGTGTGGCCACCCAATGTCTGGTGTAAAATGTGCTTTAAGCCACAAGAGGGAACCCATGCCTGCCACTGCCTGGATAGCCAGACAAGAGGCAGGATAACCTAGGGATCCAGTATAGAACCAAACAGGAAAGAAAAAACAACAAAGAAATGATTCCTAAAGATTCTGCCATACTCTGAGATTGGTGCCTAGCCCAATCATCAGAGAGGCTTCCTCTGACAGCTGATGAGAGCAGAGGCAAAGACGCACACTCAGTCATTAGACAGAGCTTGGTGAACCCAAAGAAGAGGAAGAGAAAAGATAATAGAAGCTAGAGGGGTTCAGACCACTGGATCACTGGCTCATAGAATCAACTAATCAGTCCTCATACAGACTCAGAGAGTCTGAAACAACAACCACAGAGCCTGCATGGGAGTGGGGTAGGTGCTCTTCATACATGCTATGGTTGTCTAGCTTGGGGATTTTTGTGGGACTCTTAACAGTGGGGTGTGTCTCTAATTCTTTTTGCCTGATGGTGAGATTCTTTTCCTCCTCCTGGGTTGCGTTGTCCAGTCTTGATAGGAGGTTTTCACTTAGTCTTATTGCATCCTTATATGCCACATTTGGTTAATATCACTGGACGATCTGCTCTTTTTTGGAGAGAAATGGAGAGCAATGAATCTAGAGGAGAGAGGAAGTGGAGGCAGGGATGAGAGGAGGTCTTGGTTAGGCTCTATGAGAGAAGAATAAAGAGAAAGAAAAAAATGCAACCCATGAACTGCTCTTCTCCCAGATAGATACTGAGTTTGGATACAATATTTTAGGAGTCTCCATACTGAAATTTTCATGTTAGCTTTTCTCTACAAAACATGCCTTAGTTGCTGACAGGCACTTCCTAAGATTCAGAAGTGTTTTTGATTGCCAGATTTTATGCATGAACCGTATGGAGTGCCGCTGTTGGCACCACTAGTCACTCACTGTTGTCTGATGAGCAGACTACCTAACAGCACAACACTATCCGGCCCCCAGACCAGTGGAGCTGAGGATGAGATAGCTACTCTGCCATAAGTTTCCCTCCAGTTGATTTCTTAGATGTCAAAATAGTAATTAGCTTCATTTATGCCAACTCCATTTACTCAGCAAAAAAATGATTGAGAGCCGTTTGTTTGGATGGAGACGGCACGGGCATGTTGTGCCCGCTCAGAAAAATGGCTTTACAGTTAACTGACCTTGAAATTCATTTGCAGAATAATTCATCCTTTAAAAATGAGTGTCATGGCTGCTGCTCCATTATGTTGACTTAATAATTTCAGCATTTGTAACTTCTGAAAACTTGTCTCCTGAATCCCTATCCTAAAAAGTGTGTGTGTGTGTTTGTGCATATGTGAATACATTATAATTTGGCATTATTGTTGTTTTCAAAACAGAATCCCAATGATTCAAATTGACCAAATGAAGACTCAGGAGCCAGATGCTGGGGTGAAAGCCTAGTAGCTTAGAGAGGCAGAGAAATCACCCAGATGGTCTCCTTCTCAGTTGATGTCCCAGAAGGAAAAAGCCAGTTTTCCTTCTCACCAATGGCTTAAAAACTCTCCAAACTGAATGTCTGTACTTCATCTCTATCCATCCTCTGTCTTTCCCCAACTCTTCATACTCTTTTTTCTATGTTCACTTCCTGTCAACTGGTTGCTTGCTCCACCTCTTGACCTATTGTTGACTTTATTTAATCTTGTTTACAAAAAAAAATTAGAAAGCTCATGGATTATAGATGTGTGCTAGTGCTGAGCCACATCAAGACTAGAAACAATTTTTTCCAGTACATGATATCACAGTGTGCTCACATATCCTGCAACATCCTTGGATTAGGGTATGTGCTAGGGCTGAGTCACACTACAACTACAGAAAAGTATTTCCTGTATACACTCTCGTGGTTCGCAGTATGACCATACATCCTGTAACAAAGGTTCATACAGATTACGAAAATTGTACGGAAAAAATTTAGAATACTTTTATCAAATTAGGTTTCTTTAAAGATGACTTTTCTCCATAAGTGTACTTCTAAATGCTTATGAGTCAAATCTTTATAAATATAAAACTGGGAGAAATTATGCAGACATATACACTCAATGCCATATTTTAGAATTATTACTCTCTATAGAAATCAATGAAGAGATAAAAGAATTTTTACTTTTTTTAATAGAAGTTTCATGTTAGGGTTAATATGTAAATATTCAATCAATTTAGAGTTGGGAAAAAGAGAGTATATGCATATGTGATATATATGTGTGTGTGTGTGTGTATGTATTTATGCATATGTATATATTATGTGGGAGGGTGCATAGTGCATGCTCATGTACATGTAGAAGTCAAAGCATGGTATCTTGTATCCTACTCTATCAGTTTTGGCCTTGCTGGCAACCAACAATCCCATGTCGGGAGAAAAATATCCCCTTTCTGCACTGCTCAGATAACAGGATTATGCAGGAACCTGCTCCACCTGTTTTGTGCGGATACAAATTCTAGTCTCTATGTTTGCACAGCAAGAGCTCTACTCTCTAAGACAATCCCGTGACAGCTGAGTTCTTTTTTCATTAAACATGTAAAATAGCCCTTCGGCCCCTGCCTGGTCCCTGGGACTGGAGCAGACACAGAGTCGGTCTGCTCCTGTCCTGTGGAGAAACTGAATCCTGAGTCATCCAGGAGCCACTGCACTCAGAGCAGCTGGTAAGAACTCCATCTCACTCCCTAAGCCCCAGAAAAACATCTGGGAGCCAGGGACATCCTGGGCACAGCAGCTACCCAAACCCCGCCCCTCCGGAATTCCACTTCCCTTCGGCCTCTGCCTGGTCCCTTGGACTGGAGCAGACACAGAGTCGGTCTGCTCCTGTCCTGTGGAGAAACTGAATCCTGAGTCATCCAGGAGCCACAGCACTCAGAGCAGCTGGAGCCACTACACTCAGAGCAGCTGAAACTGAATTCTGAGTCATCAGGGACCCACTGCACTCAGAGCAGCTGGAGCCACTGCACTCAGAGCAGCTGAAACTGAATCCTGAGTCATCGAGAACCCACTGCACTCAGAGCAGCCGAGGAGCCACTGCACTCAGAACAGAAGGATTACCAGATCCAAGAGGTGGCCTGAGTCCCAGGAGTTCTTCCACCCGGGAGATTAGGGGCATAAGACCACAGAGACCTCTGGACTCCGAGGAGCTCTGCAATAAGCAAGATAACTGGAAATACAGATTCCAATCTTACACAGAGAGGGCAGGTACCACTAGAGTTACCCAGATGGCGAAAGGCAAGCGCAAGAACATAAGCAACAGAAACCAAAGTTTCTTGGCATCATCAGTGCCCAGTTCTCCCAATATAGCAAGCCCTGAACACCCCTTCACACCTGAAAAGCAGGATTCAGAATTAAAATCACTTCTCATGATGATGATAGAGGATTATAAGAAGGAATTAAGTAACTCCCTTAAAGAAATACAGGAGAGTACAAGTAAACAGATAGAAGCCCTTAAAGAGGAATCACAGAAATCCCTTAAAGAAATGCAAGAAAACACAAAGAAGGAATTAAACAAAAACATTCAGGATCTGAAACTGGAAATAGAAACAATAAAGAAAGTTCAAAGGGAGACAACCATGGAGATAGAAAACCTAAGAAAGAGATCAGGAGTCACAGACGCAAGCATCACCAACCGAATACAAGAGATAGAAGAGAGAATCTCAAATGCAGAAGATACGGTGGAAAATATTGACACAGTTGTCAAAGAAAATGAAAAAAGCAAAAAACTCCTAACTCAAAACATCCAGGAAATCCAGGACACAATGAGAAGACCAAACCTAAGGATAATAGGTATAGATGAGAATGAAGATTCCCAACTTAAAGGGCCAGTAAATATCTTCAACAAAATCATTGAGGAAAATTTCCCTAACCTAAAGAACAAGATGCCCATAAACATACAAGAAGCCTACAGAACACCAAATAGACTAGACCAGAAAAGAAATACCTCCCGTCACATAATAATCAAAACATCAGATGCACAAAACAAAGAAAAAATACTAAAAGCAGTAAGGGAAAAAGGTCAAGTAACATATAAAGGCAGACCTATAAGAATTACACCAGACTTCTCACCAGAGACTATAAAAGCCAGAAGAGCCTGGACGGACATCATACAGACCTTAAGAGAACACAATTGCCAGCCCAGATTACTATACCCAGCAAAACTCTCAATCAATATAGATGGTGAAACCAAGATATTCCATGACAAAACCAAATTTGCACAATATCTTCCCACAAACCCAGCACTTCAAAGGATAATGGATGGAAAACGCCAACACAAGGAGGGAAACTACAACCTAGAAAAAGCAAGGAAGTAATCTTCCAACAACCCCAAAAGAAGATAACTATACAAACATAACTTTACCTCTAATAACAAAAATAACAGGAAGCCACAATCATTTTTCCTTAATATCTCTTAACATCAATGGTCTCAATTCCCCAATAAAAAGATGCAGACTAGCAGACTGGATACACAAACAAGACCCAGAATTTTGCTGCATACAAGAAACACACCTCAGTGACAAAGACAGACACTACCTCAGAATAAAAGGGTGGAAAACAATTTTCCAAGCCAATGGTCCCAAGAAACAAGCTGGAGTAGCCATTCTAATATCAAATAAAATCGACTTCCATCCAAAATTAATCAAAAAAGATAAGGAAGGACACTTCATACTCATCAAAGGAAAAAGCTACCAAGGTGAACTCTCAATTCTGAACATCTATGCCCCAAATGCAAGGGCACCTACATACATAAAAGAAACTTTACTAAAGCTCAAAACACACATTACACCTCACACAATAATAGTGGGGGATTTCAACACCCCACTCTCAGCAATGGACAGATCATGGAAACAGAAACTAAACCGAGACACTTTGACATTAACAGAAGTTATGAACCAAATGGACTTAACAGACATCTATAGAACATTTCATCCTAAAACAAAAGAATATACCTTTTTCTCAGCACCTCATGGTACCTTCTCCAAAATAGACCTTATAATTGGTCACAAAACAAGCCTCTACAGATACAAAAAGATTGAAATAATCCCTTGCCTCTTATCAGATCACCATGGAATAAGACTGGTCTTTAATAATGACAAAACCAATGGAAAACCCATGTGCACATGGAAACTGAACAACTCTCTACTCAATGATGACTTGGTCAAGGAAGAAATAAAGAAAGAAATTAAAGACTTTTTAGATCTCAATGAAAATGAGGACACATCATACCAAAACTTGTGGGACTCCATGAAGGCAGTGCTAAGAGGAAAACTCATAGCTCTAAGTGCCTACAAAAAGAAACTGGAAAGAGCACACACTAACAAGTTGACTGCACAACTAAAAGCCCTAGAACAAAAAGAAGCAAATACACCCAGGAGGAGTAGAAGGCAGGAAATAATCAAACTCAGGGCTGAAATCAACCAAATAGAAACTGAAAGAACAATACAAAATATCAATAAAACCAGGAGTTGGTTCTTTGAGAAAATCAACAAGATAGATAAACCGTTAGCCAGATTAACCAGAGGGCACAGAGAGAGTATCCAAATTAATAAAATCAGAACTGAAAAGGGAGACATAACAACAGAAACGGAAGAAATTAAAAAAATCATCAGATCCTACTACAAAGGCCTATACTCAACAAAACTGGAAAACCTGGATGAAATGGACAATTTCCTAGACAGATACCAGGTACCAAAATTAAACCAGGAGCAGATAAACCATCTAAATAGTCCCATAACCCCTCAGGAAATAGCAGCAGTCATTAAAAGTCTCCCCACTAAAAAAAGCCCAGGACCAGATGGTTTTAGTGCTGAATTCTATCAGACCTTCAAGGAAGACCTAATACCAATTCTCTTCAAACTATTCCACAAAATAGAGACAGAAGGAACACTACCCAATTCGTTCTATGAAGCTACAATTACTCTCATTCCCAAACCCCACAAGGACCCAACAAAGAAAGAGAACTTCAGACCAATCTCCCCTATGAACATCGATGCAAAAATACTCAATAAAATTCTAGCAAACCGAATCCAAGACCACATCAAAACAATCATCCATCATGATCAAGTAGGTTTTATCCCAGGAATGCAGGGATGGTTCAATATTCGGAAATCCATCAATGTAATCCACTATATAAACAAACTTAAAGAAAAAAACCATATGATTATCTCACTAGATGCTGAGAAAGCATTTGACAAAATTCAACATCCCTTCATGATAAAAGTCTTGGAAAGATCAGGAATTCAAGGCCCCTACCTAAACATAGTAAAAGCAATTTACAGCAAACCAGTAGCCAACATCAAGCTAAATGGAGAGAAACTTGAAGCAATCCCACTAAGATCAGGGACTAGACAAGGCTGCCCACTCTCCCCCTACCTATTCAATATAGTACTGGAAGTCTTAGCCAGAGCAATTAGACAACAAAAAGAAGTCAAAGGGATACAAATAGGAAAGGAAGAAGTCAAAATATCGCTATTTGCAGATGATATGATAGTATACTTAAGTGACCCCCAAACTTCCACCAGAGAACTCCTAAACCTGATAAACAACTTCAGCAAAGTGGCTGGTTATAAAATCAACTTAAACAAATCAGTAGCCTGCCTCTACATGAAAGATAAACAGACTGAAAAAGAAATTAGGGAAATGACACCCTTCACAATAGTTGCAAATAATATAAAATACCTTGGTGTGAATCTAACCAAGCAAGTGAAAGACCTGTATGACAAGAACTTCAAGTCTCTGAAGAAAGAAATTGAAGAAGATCTCAGAAGATGGAAAGATCTCCCATGCTCATGGATTGGCAGGATTAATATAATAAAAATGGCCATCTTGCCAAAAGCAATCTACAGATTCAATGCAATCCCCATTAAAATCCCAACTCAATTCTTCACAGAGTTAGAAAAGGAAATTCTCAAATTCATATGGAATAACAAAAAAACTAGGATAGCGAAAACTATTCTCAACAATAAAAGAACTTCGGGAGGAATCACCATCCCTGACCTCAAGCTGTACTGCAGAGCAATAGTGATAAAAACTACCTGGTATTGGTACAGAGACAGGCAGGAAGATCAATGGAATAGAATTGAAGACCCAGAAATGAACCCACACTCCTATGGTCACTTGATCTTTGACAAAGGAGCTAAAACTGTCCAGTGGAAAAAGGACAGCATTTTCAACAAATGGTGCTGGTTCAACTGGAAGACAACATGTAGAAGAATGAAAATTGATCCATTCTTATCCCCTTGTACAAAGCTCAAGTCTAAGTGGATAAAGGACCTCCACATAAAACCAGATACACTGAAACTAATAGAAGAGAAGGTGGGGAAGAGCCTCGAATACTTGGGCACAGGGGAAAAGTTCCTGAACAGAACTCCAATGGCATATGCTCTAAGATCAAGAATTGACAAATGGGACTTCATAAAATTGCAAAGTTTCTGTAAGGCAAAGGACACTGTCAATAGGACAAAACGACAACCAACAAATTGGGAAAAGATCTTTACCAATCCTTCATCTGATAGAGGGCTAATATCCAATATATACAAAGAACTCAAGAAATTAGACTCCAGGCAACCAAATTACCCTATTAAAAAATGGGGTATAGAGCTTAACAAAGAATTTTCAACAGAAGAAACTCGAATGGCCGAGAAGCACCTAAAGAAATGCTCGGCATCCTTAGTCGTCAGGGAAATGCAAATCAAAACAACCCTGAGATTCCATCTCACACCAGTCAGAATGGCTAAGATTAAAAACTCAGGTGATAGTAGATGCTGGCGAGGGTGTGGAGAAAGAGGAACACTCCTCCATTGTTGGTGGGACTGCAAGATGGTGCAACCACTTTGGAAATCAGTCTGGCGGTTCCTCAGAAAATTGGACATAGCATTACCCGAGGATCCAGCTATACCACTCCTAGGCATATACCCAGAAGATGCTCGAACATATAATAAGGACATATGCTCAACTATGTTCATAGCAGCCTTATTTATAATAGCCAGGAGCTGGAAAGAACCCAGATGTCCTTCAACTGAGGAATGGATTAAAAAAATGTGGTATATTTACACAATGGAGTATTACTCAGCTATTAAAAACAATGAATTTGAGAGGTTCCTAGGTAAATGGATGGAACTAGAAATTATCATACTGAGTGAGGTAAGCCAATCACAAAAGAACACACATGGTATTCACTCACTGATTATTGGATATTAGCCCAGAACCTTAAAATGCCCAAGATGCAACTCACAGGCCACATGAAGTCCATAAAGAAGGAAGACCAAGTGGGGGTGATTCGGTCCTTCTTAGAAGGAGCAACAAAATACTCAAGGGAGCAAATATGGAGACAAAGCGAGGGACAAAAACTGAAGGAGGGGCCGTCTGAAGACCTTTCCACCTGAGTATCCATCCCATGTGCAGTCACCAAAGGTAGATGCTGATGTGGAAGTCAGGAAGTGCATGCTGATAAGAGCCTGATATGGATGTCTCCTCAGAGGTCTTCAAGAGTCTGACATATTCAGAGGCAGATGCTCACAACTAGCCATTGAAGTGATCATGGGGTTCTCAATGGAGGAGTTAGAGTGAAGACTGAAGGAGCTGAAAGGATTTGTGGCCCCATGAGGAGAGCAACAATACCAACCAACCACAGCTCCCAGGGTCTAAACCACCAGCCTGGGAGCACTTATGGAGGGATCCAGGGCCTTAGCTGAATATATAAGAGTGGAGGGCCCTGCTGGGCACAGGTGGAAGATGAGATCCTTGACCTCATGAAGGCTGGACGCACCAGTGGGTGGGAGTTTTGAGGGTGGGGAGGTGGGAGTGGGGGGGTAGATAGAGGTTACATCCACAAAGAAGAAGGAGGAGGTGTGAGGGGATTGGGGGTTCCTGGGTGGGTGGGGGATGGGGTAAGGGGACAACATATGAAATGTAAATAAAACATCCAATAAAAAAATTAAAAAAAAAACAAAAAAAAACATGTAAAATATAAGGATGAAGATTAATTCTTTTTAAAACTAGTTTATTCATTTACGTCAAACTCTGCCCCTATCCTAGTCCTTCCCCACAGAGTACCTCTCCCCACTCCCTTTCTCCTCTGAGAGGATGGAGACACCCTGGTAAAACAGTCTCTGAGAGCTGCCAGAGGTCCAAGATGGTTGACTCTGTTGGCCCTCCTATGAGGTTCCCATTCCCTTCATGGACTTCAATCCTTCCCCCAAGTCTTCCATAAGAATCCCTTTCAGATCCTTCAGTCTTCTCTCTCACTCCTCCATTCGGAAACCCCATGATCAGTTCAATGGTTAGCTGTGGGCATCTGTCTCTGTATGTGTCAGGCACTGTCACACCTCTAAGGAGACAGCTGTATCAGGTTCCTGTCAGCATGCACTTCCTGGCATCTACATCAACTTCTACCTTTGGTGATTGCACATAGAATGGATAACCAGGTGGAACAGTCTCCAGACAACCCCTCATTCAGTTTCTGTCCCACACTTTGTCTCCATATTTGCTTCCATGAGTATTTCATTATTCCTTCTAAGAAAGACCGAAGCACCCACACTTTTGTCTTCCTTCTTCATGAGATTCATGTGGTCTGTGAGTTGTATCTTGGGTATTGCGAGCTTTTGGGCTTTTGGATATTAATCCACTTATCAGTGAGTGCATACTATGTGTGTTTTTTGGAATTGGATTACCTCACTCAGGATGATATTTTCTAGTTCCATCCATTTCCCTAAGAATTTCTCAAATGCATTGTTTTTAATAGCTGAGTAATACTCCATTGTGTAAATGTACCACAATTTTTGTATCCATTCCTTTGTTGAATGACATCTGGGTTCTTTCCAGCTTCTGGCTATTATAAATAAGGCTGCTATGAACATAGTGAAGCATATGTCCTTATTATATGTTGGAGCATCTTCTGGGTTATATGCCCAGGAGTGGTATAGCTGGGTCCTCAGGTAATGCTATGTCCAATTTTTTGAGGAACCGCCAGACTGATTTCCAGAGTGATTGTACCAGCTTGCAATCCCACCAATAATGTAGGACTGTTCCTCTTTCTGAATATCCTCTCAAGCATCTGCTGTCATCTGAGATTTTGATCTTAGCCATTCTGACTGGTGTGAAGTGGGGTCTCAGGGTTGTTTTGATTTGCATTTCCCTGATGACTAAGGATGTAAAATATTTTTTAGGTGCTTCTTGGTCATTTGAGTTTCCTCAGTTGAAAATTCTTTGTTTAGCTCTGTATCCCATTTTTAATAGGGTTATTTGGTTGACTTGAGTCTGATTTCTTGAGTTTTTAGTATATACTATATATTAACCCTCTATTGTATGTAGGATTGGTAAAGATTTTTCCCAATCGGTTGGTTGTCATTTTGTCCTATTGACAGTGTCCTTTGCCTTACAGAAACTTTGCAATTTTATGAGGTCCCATTTTTCAATTCTTGATCTTAGAGTATTAGCCATTGGTGTTCTGTTCAGGAACTTTTCCTCTGTGCTCAGGTATTCAAGGTTCTTTTCCACCTTCTCTTCCATTAGTTTCAGTATATCTAGTTTTTTCTTTTTTTCATTTTTTAAAATTTTTATTTACTTTTTTAAATCAAATCATAACTTTTACTTATTCACACAGGGGTTATAAACACAAAAAGGCAGGACATGGGGAAGGGGATGACACTGGAGTGTGGGTGTTCAGGGGGAGTACAGATATCTTTCAGAACAGGGTATCCAGCTGGGTGAAAGTTCAGGTTACAGGTCACTATCACTCTGTCTATGATTCACTTGTCCTTATCTATGTTGGTATTATCCGCCAAGGCTACCTATATACAAGGTCTATGACTACTCAGGCTGGTAAATTTCCACAAAAGCTGCCTGTTTACATTAGCTTATAGCCCTCTGTTTCAATTTTTTTCCACAGAGACCCAAGACTTGGTGTTAGTATACGTGTATGACAGGTCTATTGCTGATTTTAGGCCTATGGCTGATTTTAGCCCTTCAGTGTATAAGCAGGGCTGCCCCTGACATCTCCTCCCTTCTCTAAGTATAGAAGGGCTGTGGCGATTCTAATCTTGTGAAGGCAGGTATCCCCAGGAAAAAGATGTCGGGATGGGTATGGCCCTCATTCCTCACTGGACAACAACAGGGGGACCAGAGCCATTACAAAGTTCCCTTCAGTTACTGGAGGTGTATCTAGTTTTATGTGAAGGTCCTTTATCTAGTTGGATACTAGCTTTGTACAAGGAGATAGGAATGGATTGATTTGCATTCTTCTATATGCTGACCTACAGTTGAACCAGCACCATTTGTTGAAAATGTTGTCCTTTTTCCACTGGACAGTTTTAGCTCCTTTGTTAAAGATCAAGCGACCATAGGTCTGTGAGTTCATTTCTGGGTCTTCAATTCTATTCCATTGGTCTTCCTGCCTGTCTCTGTACCAAAACCATGCAGTTTTTATCACTATTGCTCTGTAGTTCAGCTTGAGGTCGGGAATGGTGATTCTGCCAGCAGTTCTTTTGTTGTTGAGGATAATTTTCACTATCCTGGGTCTTTTGTTATTCCAAATGAATTTGCAAATTGCTTTTTCTATCTCTATGAACAATTGAGTTGGAATTTTAATGGGGATTGGTTTGAATCTGTAGATTGCTTTTGGCAAGATGGCCATTTTTACTATATTAATCCTGTCAATTTATAAGCATGGAAGATCTTTCCATCGTCTGAGATCTCCTTCTATTTCTTTCTTCAGAGACTTGAAGTTCTTGTCATACAGATCTTTCACTTGTTTGGTTAGATTCACATTAAGAAATTTTACATTATTTGTGACTTTTGTAAAGGGTGTCATTTCCCTAATATCTTTCTCAGCCTCTTTAAACTTCTAGTAGAGGAAGGATGCTGGTTTGTTTGAGTTGATTTTATATCCAGCTACTTTGCTGAAGTTGTTTATTAGGTTTAGGAGTTCTCTAGTGGAAGTTTTGGTGTCAGTTAAGTATACTAGCACATCATCTGTAAATAGTGAAATTTTGACTTCTTCCTTTCTTATGTTTATCCCTTTGACTTCTTTTTGTTGTCTAATTGTTCTGGCTAGGACTTCCAGCACTATATTGAATCGGTAGGGAGAGAGTGGAAAGCCTTGTCTAGTACCTGATTTTAGTGGGATTGCTTCGAGTTTCTCTCCATTTAGTTTGATGTTGGCTATTGGCTTGCTGTATATTGCTTTTTCTATGTTCAGGTATGGGCCTTGAATTCCTGATCTTTCCAAGATTTTACCATGGAGGGATGTTGAATTTTGTCAAATGCTTTCTTAGCATCTAGTGATCATGTTTCCCCCCCACACACACCCTTTGAGTTTGTTTATATAGTGGATTGAGTTGATGAATTTCCATATATTGAACCATCCCTGCATTCCTGGGAAAAAGCCTACTTTACCATGATGGATGATTGGTTTGATGTGTTTTGAGTTTCTGTATGTAAGAAATTTATTGAGTATTTTTGCATCAATATTCATAAGGAAGATTGGTCTGAAGTTCTCTTTCTTTGTTGTGTCTTTGTGTGGTTTATGTATGAGTGTAATTGTGACTTCACAAAGCAAATTAAGTAGCATTCCTTCTGTTTCTGTTGTGTGGATTAGCTTTAAGAGAATTGGTATTAGGTCTTCCTCGAAGGTCTGATAGAATTCTGCTCTAAAACCCTCTGGTCCTGGGTTTTATTTTGGTGGGGAGACTTTTAATGACTGCTGCTATTTCTTTAGGGGTTCTGGGACTATTTAGATGTTTTATCTGGTACTGATTTAACTTTGTTACCTGGTATGTGTCTAGAAAATTGTCCATTTCATCCAGATTTTCCAGTTTTGTTGAGTATAGTCCTTTGTAGTATGATCTGATGCTTTTTTGAATTTCCTCATTTTCTATCATTATGTCTCCCTTTTCGGGTCTAATTTTTAATTTGGATACTGTCTCTGTACCCTCTGGTTAGTCTGGCTAAGTGTTTATCTCTCTTGTTGATTTTCTCAAAAGTATCAACAAAACTAGCTCCTGGTTTTGTTGATACTTTGTATAGTTCTTTTTGTTTCTACTTTGTTGATTTCAGCCCTGAGTTTGATTATTTCCTGCAGTCTACTTCTCATGGATGTATTTGCTTCTTTTTGTTCTAGAGCTTTCAAGTGTGTTGTCAAGTTGATAGCGTATGCTCTCTTCATTTTTTATCTGTAGGCACTTAGGGCTCTGAGTTTTCCTCTTAACGCTATTTTAATGGAGTCCCACAAGTTTTGGTATATTGTGTCCTCATTTTCATTAAATTCTAAAAAGTCTTTAATTTGTTTCTTTATTTCTTCCTTGACCAAGTCATCATTGAGTAAAGTGTTGTTCAGTTTCCATGTATATGTGGCCTTTCCATTGTTTTTGTTATCATTGAAGGCCAGCCTTAGTCCATGGTGATCTGATAGGATGCAAGGGATTATTTAAATTTTTTTGAATCTGTTGAGGCCTGATTTGTGACTAGTTACATTGTCTATTTTGGAGAAAGTAGCATTAGGTGCTGAGAAAAAGGTATATTCTTTGGTAGGTTAAATGTAATAAATAAATATATCTGTTCAATCCATTTGGTTCATAACTTCTGTTGATTTCAATGTGTCTCTGTTTAGTTTCTGTTTCTATGATTTGCCCATTGCTAAGAGTGGGGTGTTGAAATCCTCCACTATTATTGTGTGAGGTAAAATGTGTGCTTTGAGCTTTAGCAAAATTTCTTTTATGTATGTGGGTGCCCTTGCATTTGGAGCATAAATTTCAGAATTGAGAGTTCATCTTGGTAAATTTTTCGTTTGATAAGTATGAAGAGTCCTTCCTTATCTTTTTTGGTAACTTTTGGTTGAAAGTTGGTTTTATTTGATATCAGAATGTTTACTCCAGCTTGTTTTTTGGGACCATTTGCTTGGAAAATTGTTTTCTATCATTTTACTCTGAGATAGTTTCTGTCATTGTTACTGAGGTGCATTTCCTGTATGCAGCAAAATTCTGGGTCTTGTTTATGTATACAGTCTGTTAGTCTACATCTTTTTATTGGGGAAATTGAGTCCATTGATGTTAAGAGATATTAAGGAAAGGTAATTGTTGATTCATGATGTTTTTGTTATTAGAGGTAGAATTATGTTTGTGTAGCTATCTTTTCTGTGGGTTGTTGGGAGCTTACTTTCCTGCCTTTTCTAGGTTGTAGTTTTCATCCTTGTGTTGGAGTTTTCCATCTATTATCCTTTGTAGTGTTGGGTTTGTGAGAAGGTATTATGTAAATTTGGTTTTGTCATGGAATATCTTGGTTTCTCCATCTATAGTGATTGAGAGTTTTGCTGGGTATAGTAGTCTGGGATAGCATTTGTGATTTCTTAGGGTCTGTATATCAGTCCAGGATCTTCTGGCTTTCATAGTCTGTGGTGAAAAGGCTGGTGTAATTCTTATAGGTCTGCTTTTATATGTTACTTTACCTTTTTCCCTTACTGCTTTGAGTATTTTTTCTTTGTTTTGTGCATTTGATGTTTTGATTATTATATAATGGGAGGAATTTCTTTCTTGGTCTAGTCTATTTGGAGTTCTGTAGGCTTCTTTATGTTCATTGGCATCTCTTTCTTTAGGTTAGGAAAGTTTTCTTATTTAATTTTGTTGAAGGCATTTACTAGCCCTTTAAGTTTGGAATCTTCACTCTCATCTATACCTATTATCCTTAGGTTTGGTCTTCTTATTGTGTCCTGGATTTTCTGGATATTTTGGGTTAGGAGCTTTTTGCATTTTGTATTCTCTGTGACATTTGTGTAATTGTTTTTCATTGTATCCTCTGCACATGAGATTCTCTCTTCTATCTCTTGTATTCTGTTGGCAATGCTAGCATCTATGACTCCTGATTTTTTCCTAGGTTTTCTATCTCCAGGGTAGTCTCCCTTTGTGATTTCTCTACTGTTTCTACTTCCGTTTTTTATGTCCTAGATGGTTTTATTCAATTCCTTCATCTGTTTGGTTGTGTTCTCTTGTAATTTTTTAAAGGATTTTTGTGTTTCCTCTTTAAGGACTTCTACCTGTTTACCTGTGTTCTCCTGTATTTCTTTAAGGGAGTTATTTAAGTCATTCTTAAAGTCCTCTATCATCATCATGAGAAGTGATTTTAATTTTGAATCCTTCTTTTCTGGTGTGATGTGGTATCCAGGGTTTTCTATGTTGGGAAAACTGGGTTCTTATGATGCCAGGTAACTTTGGTTTTTGTTGCTTGTGTTCTTGCTCTTGCCTTTTGCCATCTGGTTATCTCTAGTGCTACGTGCACTCACTGTCTTTGACTGGTGTCTGTCTTTCCAGTTATCTTTCTTGTGTCAGAACTCCTGAGAGTCCAGATGTCTCTCTGATCCTGTGATCCTGAGCTCCTGAGTGGAAAAGCTCTGGGGACACAGGCTACCTCCGGGATCTTGAAATCTTGCTGCTCTGAGTGCAGTGGTTTCTCTGCTGCTCTGAGTGTAGTGGTTCCTTCTAGGATGGCTGAGGATATGGTGTCTTCACAGGAGCAAACCAGCTTGGTTTCTGCTACTCTGAGTGCAGTAGTTTCTCTAGGTTGACTCAGGATATGGTGTCTTCATGGGAGCAGACCAGTTAGGTGTCTGCCCCAGCCAAAATGTGAACATTTCTTTAGGTGCTTCTGTGCCATTCGAGCTTCCTCAGTCAATGTGGAAATCAGTCTGGTGGTTCCTCAGAAAATTTAACATAGTGCTACCTGAGGACTGAGCTATACCACTCCTGAGCATATATCCAAAAGAATTTCCAACATATAACAAGAACACATGCTCCACTATCTTCATAGCAGCCTTATTTATAATAGCCCAGATGTCCTTCAACAGAGGAGTGAATACAGAAAATGTGGTGCATTTACACAATGGAGTACTGCTCAGCTATTTACAACAATTACTTCATGATATTTGCAGGCAAATGAGTGGAACTTGAAAATATCATCCTGAGTGAGGTAACCCAGTCACAAAAGAACACACATGGTATGTACTCACTGATAAATGGACATTAATTCAAAAGTTTGGAATATCTAAGATATAGTCACAGACCATATGAAGCTCAAGAAAAAGAAAGACCAAAGTGTGGATGCTTCAGTGCTTCTTAGAAAGTGAAACAAAATAGTCACAGGAGGAAATTTGGAGACAAAGTATGGAGCAGAGACTGAAGGAAAGGCTTTCCAGAGACTGCCTCACCTGGGGATCCATCCTATAAATAGTCACAAAACCTAGAAGCCATTGAGTATCTCAGGAAGTGCTTGCTGGCAGGAGTCTGATATGGCTGTCTCCTGAGAGGCTCTTCCAGAGCCTGACAAACACAGAGGGGGATACTCCCATCCAACCATTGAACTGAGAGTGGGGTCCCCTTACAGAAGAGTTGGAGAAGGGACTGAAGTAGGTGAGGGGGTTTGCAACCCCATGGGGAGTAACAATGTCAACTGGCCAGTCCCCGGAGCTCTTAAGGACTGGACCACCAACCAAAGAGTACACATGGAGGGCCCCATGGCTCTGGCACATATGTGGCAGAGGCTGGCCTTGTTGGACATCTGTGGGTGTAGTGCCCCTTGGGCCTGAGGGTTTTTGATGCCTCAGTGTAGGGGAATTCTAGGACATGAAAGCAGGAGTGGGTAGTTGGGTGGATCACCCTCATAGAGGCAGGGAGAGGGGGTATGGGTTAGGGGTTTTCTGTAGAGGAGACCTGGAAAGAGGATAACATTTGAAATGTAAATAAAGAAAATATCCAATAAAATAGAAAAATAATATAAAATGAAAGATTTTCTGACCTCCATCCAATATTTGGCTCTGATATCAGTATCTGTTTTGGTCAGCTTCTGTCTTCTCTCACAGGACAGTTATGCTAGGCTCTCATCTGCAAGATAACACAGTATTATTAATAATGCCAGGGTTTTGTTGTCACAGACTGTACACACATTTAAAAATTCAGAAATGAGAAGGGATACATAACAACAGATCCTGAGGAAATTCAAAAAAGCATTAGGTCATACTTCAAAAGCCAGGACTTCACAAAACTGGAAAATCAAAATGAAATGAATGATTTTCATACAGATACGATGTACCAAAGGTCAGTCAAGACCAGAAAAACTATCTAAACAGTCCCATAACCCCTAATGAAATAGAAGCAATCATTAAAATTAAAAATCTACCAAGGGAAAAAGAAGTTCAGGGCCAGATGGTTTTAGTGTAGAATTTTACCAGGCATTGAAAGAGGAGCTAATACCAATACTCCTCAAACTATTCCACAAAATAGAGACAGAAGGAACACTACCTAATTCATTCCATGAGTCCACAATTACCATGATTCTGAACCCACATGAAGACTCAACAAAGAACTTCAGAAGAATTTCACTTATGACATCAACACAAAAAGTCAATAAAATTCTCATAAACCAAGTCCAGGAACACATCGGAAACATCATCCTCCATGATCAACTAGGCTTCATTCCAGGGATGCAGGAATGGTTCAAAATATAAAAATCCGTTTAAGTACTCTACCATACAAACAAACTGAAAGAAAAAATAAAAACGCATGATCATCTTATTAGGTACTGAGAAAACCGTTGACAAAATCCAAAACCCCTGTTGTTTGTTAATAGTCTTAGACAGATCAAAGATACAAGACACATACATAAACATAATAAAACCAATGTTCAGGAAGCCAATAGCCAACAATTAAATGGAGAGAAACTTGAACAATCTCACTAATATCAGGGATGAGATAAGGCAACCCACTCTCTCCCTATCTGTTCAATAGAGTACTTGAAGTTCTAGTTAGAGCAATAAGACAACAAAAGGAAATAAAATGAATACAAATTGGAAACGAAGAAGTCAAGGTGTTTGTGTTTGAGGATGATATGATTATATAAGAAAGTGAGTCCAAAAATTCTATCAGAGAACTCCTATAACTGATAAACAATTTCAGCCAAGAGGCTAGATGTAAAATTAACTCAAAGAAACCAGTAGCCTTCTTTTATGCAAATGATAAACATGTGGAGAAAGTAATTAGAGAAACAATGCCCTTTCTAAAGCCACAAATGATATAAAATATCTCAGTGTAACTCGAAGCAGGCAAGTCAAAGTTCTGTATGACAAGAACTTCAAGGACCTGAAAAAAGAAATTAAAAGATTAATTCTTGGTTGTTATACACAATCTTACATACTAGTGTTGCTCTTATTATTTCTTATCAGTAGTCTTAATTTTTTCTTTATATGTATAGCTGAATTACTGCATGTATGTAATTGTTCCACATGTGTGAAGTGTTTGTAGAATCCATAAGAGAGTGTAAGATTCCTTATAACTAGATTTACAGATAGTTGTGATCTGCCCTGTGCATGCTGGGAACTTGACTTGGGTCCACTGTGAGGGCTTGATGCTCTTAACCATCAGTTGTTCTCTACAGCCCTATCATGTGTTGATACACTCAGTCTTCATTTCTATTACTTAAATTCATTTTTTTTGCATTTTTAATCATTGTTTTCTCCTCTTTAAATTACACAATCCTCCTTTTCTTTACTGATGACTTAAGATTTGTTTATATTATCTGAAATGAGAACACTTATTTCTGCTTTCTTGTGGATTCCATTTGCTTGGAATGCTTTTCTTTACTCTTTCACATTCTGTCTAAGTGTCTGCTGTAACAAATTATCTTATGCCACCATCATTATAGCATGTGTGACTATTTTCAGGATACCCTAAGATCAGACCTGTTGACAGCTGACATTTCCTCAAGTAAGCAGGGAAGAGTGGATCATTTAACCTCTGCACTCTCTACAGGCTCTGTGAGATTCCGTCCCTAACTGCACGTGGACCCTGGTGGTGCCAGAGTCCATAGATTATGGAAGGTTCCCTGAAGTGGAGTCGCCAGTACACATCTATAGAAAAGTTATCATCCATACTGGAAATGAAAAGAGGCTGCTTATCTGCAAACTGCAAAAGAGAGAAAATTGAAAATATCTGGCTGGCTTTCTCACATTCTAATATTTACTATGTCTTTGAAGAAATAACTTATTTTTGACTGATTAAGTATTTATAAGTTAAATAATATGCAAATAATCAAAACAGGGAATCTAAGATTATGCCACAGGGTTCAAGTAAATATTAAGTGATATCTGTGTTTTGTCTGGCATAGTGCCCAAACTTCGTCACCTTAAATATGTTGTGGGATATAAGAATGACATCTCTTTACCATAAAGATAATAAAGAGTGTTAATGACAACTTCCTTCCTTACAATCAATAAGGAAATAACATGAAACCATTACAATGTAATACGGTCTATAAGGTTGCTTACACCACAAATTAATGGTAATAAGTACATAAAATTCCTAAAATACATTTCACAGGTTTATATGTGTATATCAAAACTTCACTTGCGTCAAATAATTAGTTGATTTTATTCTTAGAAAATTTATTTATGTTATGAAATGAGGTACAGAGTTATATGAAACAATATCAACAATTTTATGCAAATAAGAATAGATTACATTTCTAAATAATTGTTTATTTCAATACATTTTTTGATTTATAGGTTAAAAATATATAAGGTATAGGACTGGGACTGTAGAGATGCATCAGTGGTTAAAAATACTGGCTACTCTTGTAGAGAAGCAAGATTGATTTCCTAACAAAGAAATGGCAGCTCATAACCGTCTGTAACTCCAGTTACAGATCCAGGAGATCTGTTACCTTCAACTGGCCTGTACTGGCACCTGCATACTCATGCATTCAGACAAAACAACTGTACACGTAAATGTGAGTGTGTGTGTGTGTGTGTGTGTGTGTGTGTGTGTATGTGTGTGTGTGTGTGGGTGTGTGGGGGTTTGTTTGTATATGTGGTTGATGGTATGTTTATGTGTATATGTTTATGTTTGTGTTTGTGTGATTGCGTGTTTATATGTGTGTGTCTATGTGTGTATGTGTGTGATTGTGTGTTTGTGTGGGTATATGTGTGTGTTTAGGTATGTGAATATTTGTGTGTATTTGTGTGTGCATGATTGTGTGCATGTTTGTGTGTGTATGTGTGTTTGGTTGTGTGTGTATGTGTGCATTCACATATGTGTGTGTGTAAGTGTATGTGGGTATATAACAGTAAATATCAGTGAAACAATGGGAACTTTAGAATGCTAAGTGATCAATTTCAAAATAAATGACAAAATAAAAAAGTCAAAAAATTTCAGGGAATGTGAGACATTCTTTCTCCTCAGTATTCCCAAAACTGTTAACTGCTTCATCAAAGGCAGGAATGAGGGAAATGTAAGTGATAGAAGAGATGTGAGAGAGAGAGAAAGAATGTGAGGATGATTTCCCTTCCAAAAATGCAGAAAGAGGAAAGTCAGCCTAGAATACAAGACTACTATAGAAATGGACACTACCTGTACAGTCCTCAAGGAAGAACAGAGAAACATGGTATCAGAGGTGTCATTGTAAGGCCTGGGAGAGGGAGGCACAAGGAACAGCTAAAATCATTGAGAAAAGTTCTTGTTTTGTCTCTTTTTATTGTAGGTGTGCTTGTTTAAAAATACTAATACTGCTTTTCAGGCATTCTAAATTCAGACTTCCAGTGAACGAAAATATAAAACCTGGTGTAAATAATATTGTCAAAACAGACACAAAGAGTTCCATGTAATACATGTTTAATGGCTTATAACAGAAAGTAGAGTAGCAACACAAACTCCCCCGTGCCATTCAAAGCCACAGTTGATCAATAACCTTCAAAAAGTTTGAAGCAATGTCATGGGATGCCACCCACAGGCTCCCATGCAAATGAATAGAGTCTTGTGAACAATTATGGGTCATGTGTGTGCTGAATATAGGGAGAATTGAACAGAACTTAAAGTTTCAGCTTGTTCAGTTACATTTTCATGAGTTAAATGGCACCTTCCACACCATGAAGTAAGGCTTTCATAGGCATTTGTGATAAATGCTGCTCTTTCCAAAAGCATCATCTTGCTGCAATGTGTCTCCGAATGTCTTGTTCTACCCCGTGCACAGTATTTTACTTGAGAGATACTGTGAAATGGCAATGATTACAGTTTCCTTTGACCGAGAACACGCAGCATTTCATTGGTAAATGTCATCGTTCTGGCATATGGATTTCTCCAACACGTAAATCCTAAAAACAATATTCATCTCTCATCCTGAGCTAGCTTCTTGCATTTTGTTGACATATAATCAAGCACAGATCCTAAAGATGTCAAGAAACCATATGTGGAGATCTGTGCAAGTGGGTTCATGTACCCTGGTGTCACAGGGGTGAGGTGACCTGCCTTTCTAGTATGTAGCAATATTCACTCTCTATTCCATAAGAGCAGATTGATATAATATCTCATCATCCAATTGTCTCTTCATACATTGTTCATTTCAAATCTTTCTTGTGAATGGGTACCACGGTCATTTGTGTGTGTCAGAATATTTAACTGTAGTTATTTTACCTCCTACAAATGTCATCATTTCACATATATTATGTATAGTCCACTTATAACAAGAATATCTGGGTAAAGTACATGTGTCCTTTCTCAAAAGGGTCATATGGACGATAAAGTGTATTTTGTGTGAACTGTGAGAAAACACAAACAAACATTTCATTTATTATATGTTGAAAGCATTTTTCCAATTTCATAACTTGTCTTAATTTTTGTAGTACATTTTACTGGATAGAATTGTACTTTGTGGTAAAGAATATGTTTCCTCAAGGCTTTATAAAGTTTTCATTCTGGCTATTAATTTTCAAAAATGAGAAAAGGAACTTCCATGAAGTATAATGCTTCATATGTTAAGGGGCTAGGGCTGGAGAGATAGCTCAGCCGTTAAAGGCTAGACTCACAACCAAAAATATAAGGGGCTAAAAGTAAATAAGAAAGTTTTTACGCTCACAGCTTACAAATGATGAAAGACAAATCATGGGCTCACAAACATCTGTGTTCTAATTCCAGGAACTTAGGCATATGCTATTTTAATTGTCAAAAAATAACTTTGCAAATATAATAAAATGAATGATTTTTATGTTTCAGAAGGTATCCTGGAATATTCAGACAGGCATAGTTTGGGTGAGAGGATCTTATAAGTGAATGAATGTGGCCAAGAAGGTAAACAGCAGAAAGAACATTACGGTAGAGTGGGGAGACGACTCAGTTGGTCAACTGCCTGTCATATACACATGAGGACTTTCATTTGGATTCTAGTACCCATTGAAAATGGAGATATTGGCATGTGTACATAATTTCATCATTGGTGAGGCAGCGACAAGAGAATTCTGAAGGTTACTGTCCATGTATTCCACCCAAATTGCCAAAACCTCTAGACAATGGAAAATTCTTTCTTTCAACATAAGGTTCAGAGTGGCTCTTGAAAACAGATGATGTAGACTTATAGATTTCTCTCTCTCTCTCTCTCTCTCTCTCTCTCTCTCTCTCTCTCTCATCCATACTCACTCCCACACAAATAAAAGAGAATGAACAGGAAATCCAGAGCTGTGTGAGAAAATTAGTATTGATAGTATTGCGTTTGTGAAGTGGACAGACCATGAGTCATGAAATTCAGGATGTCCCTGAAACGTGAAAAACTGAGGAGTCTTCCACAGAGGCCAGTAATGACTATGGTGTCATTCTCACATTGCTGTGACCTCAGCAAGACTCACTTCCCAGCTCCAGGCCTCTCCACTATGAAAAGGATTTCCATGTATGTCACTGATTTTCCTAATGATTTATTCTATTATTTTTTTATATTCTTGAAATTTTCTGTACTTTTCTATATTTACTGACTCAGCAATATATCCTAATGCACTTATTCAATTTCCCAAAAGGAAATAGTAAACATATTTACTAGGAAGCTAAGGTAAAAGAAATTGAGAAAAAGCTAATGTACATCATAGAAAAGATAGATACCTAATAAAGTGTTTATGGCTTCTTCCTGAGCTACACTCAGAGCTACATGCTTGAACTGAAATTAAGAATAGGTCTCTCTTAAGACAGAAAGAACATTAATAACAACTCTTCAGTTAGAAAATACAATAAAGAAACATCTAATGAGAACAACTTTAAAGGTTTATATAGAATTATTACAAGTATTCCCCATCAGATTTCAAAGTGATTCTCAATACTTACAACATGACAATATGATCTTCATTGGAAACAACAAAAAAAGAAAAATATTAAAGCAGATGATAATTCTAATATATTAATATGAAAATTATGATGTATAATGTGAAAATTGTAACATACACTGCAATTAAGAGTTTTTATATGCAGTAAGTTAGATTGCCTACAAATGTAAATGAAACAAAACACGAAATAAAAATGACAATTAAAAGAGGTATATTCATATCAAAGACATATTCTTGAATAATTACAATTGACAAATAAATATCTGGAAAATGCTAACCCTAATGGAATACCTAACTCTATATCTGAACATAATCTTTAACGTAATGCTATATTTAATATTGATTTGTGTTGCATTGTGGAATAGTTTGTAGCATGTCTAAAAATAAATGCCTTCATGTAGATATTACAGACATTGTAGGATAAAACTGTAGACATAGACATTACTGTGTGATTGCTCATTACTTAGAATCTGTGAAGAGTGGAAAGATAAAATTTAATATTAAATTTATATATTATTTAATGAAAACCTTAAATACCCACACGTAAGGCTCTAAACTGAAAAGTTGAAAAATTTTTATCATTGGTTTTAGACAAATTTTAATTTAATTAAATTTAAAACACACACATATTAAATGTGATAATTCTTAATGCACATGTAAACTCCTTGCATAAATATTTTATTTTAGAATAATTCTATGGACAATAAAAAGATCATTTATCATCGATACATGATTTTTCCTGGAGTTCTACTGTTCCTGACACTGTATTAACCAGATTCATATATTACAAGCCTATTGCCCAACATCATTTTTTCTGGTTGTTATTCTATAAAAGGAGGAGTACTTCAAAAATGAATTCAATTCTTTTCATAAGATCTTAGATATTATACTAGGGAACCTTTTCCCACTTAATATTTCCAGAAAGATCTTTTATTATGGTATAGTGCTGAATTTTAATTATAGTATTTTGTATTAGTTAAGATTTTTATAAATGTTTGTCTTAGTCTTTAGTATTGAAAACAAAGGCGATAATAATAAAAACTGTAAAAAGGTGATTTAAAAAATCAATTCGGAGGAAAAGTGTCCAAGGATACAGTGTCTAATTTTCAAACCTCTAACAATTTATCCTTTTGCAAATGATAAATTCAGTTAGCTTTAGTCTTTCACTTTTTATGGCTTCAATTTTTTAGATAAGATGTTTGCATTGAGGGTTAAGACAGTGATGACACTATAACATGGCTGATTTGGTGTCTTGTTATCAGTAGTCATCAATTATTGCTAACTTCTGATGCATTTTACATTTCAGAGTCTCGCCAGGGATTCCTGTTATCTGATTGTTCAGGATCTTCAATTTTTTGTATGTAGAATTTCATGTCCAAAATAAACCTTATCTCTTGACCTCAGTGACTCCTGTGTGTACATTTCTTTTCCCAAGGTCTACATTCGGTCTGATGATTACAATTCGTTTTTCACAATCCCTTCATGCCCTCTTTCTTTATCCATGCTACAGGAACAATCAGTGCTCCCATCTGGACATCCAAAGACCAATTCTCTAAACTGCATTAAAAGTGCTATCTCATAGCATAACAAAGTCAAGATGAAAATGTTGTTAATCTAAAGCGAAATACTTAAAAATAAAGGAAGAGCCAATTTAGTAAAGTTAAATGTAAAAATGTGACATAGAAACACAGGCATCTACTACTCAGCCAGTAAAAGTTGCTGCATGATACTGGTAACAGTTTTGTGTTGCAGAACAGTTGCATGCTTTTAGCTTATGCAGATTTTTACAGCATATATAACATCTATACTTAATACTTGCAAAACAATGTGTACAGATATTTGTTAGGAAAGTAACCTAACTGCTGTTTGACCTTAAGCACTTGAGAAAGCTATGATTCCCATTAACTTCACTTGTATGATCCACACACAGATTATCTGTGACTTCGTGATTTACAGAGTTCTTTTAAAGAGTGGCCTGTTGAATTTTGACAAATTTAGTCATCTACTTTTCACAACCCACCCACCTTCCAACCACCTCAATTCAACAGATTATAGAAGAGAGCTTGAGAATTCAACCTAAAGAATTTCAGAGAATTTGTTTTGTACATTAACATTGGACAGCCTTGAGAAATTAAGTACTTATGTATATAAAAGACTTGTTGCCAAAGCATAAAACCAAGAGGATTGAATTAAAAATTTGGTTTTCAATTAGGCTTTTTGTTTGATTGATTTCTTTAAATGAAAGGTGAGTCAAACTTAGACTTTAGTATTACTTAACAAATGTACTAGCACTCAACAGTTTATTAGCATATGATGCTGAGCTAAGAAAGTGCTCCGTTACTAGGCAATGCACTTTGGAGTATGATCTTCACTCATTTCATCTTATATATTGCAAGGAATTTGTTTTGTATCCAATG
The DNA here is from genome assembly GCF_004785775.1 of Grammomys surdaster. Classification (NCBI taxonomy): domain Eukaryota; kingdom Metazoa; phylum Chordata; class Mammalia; order Rodentia; family Muridae; genus Grammomys; species Grammomys surdaster. The sequence goes on from NW_021621048.1 coordinate 3,601,244, forward strand.
AATGGGATTTGCAGACTATGTGATTTCATCCTGAGTGTTTTAAACATGTAAACTTAATGGCATGTCTTTACATGAACTAGTCATGAAAAGGAAGAATAAACATTTAGAACCTACTATGTATAGAAAGAAAAGGCAAAGTCAATGTTTTTTGACTGGTCACCTTCAGTGAAGTATAAATAAAGAGCTAATTGCATATTTCAGAAAGTAATTGCTTCATGCACCAGTTCTCTGAGCTCTTGTTTTATAAGGAGGAGATATGAAGCAGAGAGGAGTGGAACAGGGGAAAAGTTGGGAGCCCTTAGCACAGAAGTGTGATTTTGCATTCTGCATCTCTTGGTGGGTGTCAGGGGCAACCCTGCTTATACACTGAACGCCTAAAATCAGCCATACGCCTAAAATCAGCAATAGACCTGATATACATACCTGCTAACACAAAGTCTTGGGTCTCTGTGGAAAAACACTGAAACACATGGCTGGAAGTTATTGTAAACAAACAGCTTTGGTGGAAAATTGCCAGACTGAATACATAGACCTTGTAGATAGGTAACCTTGGTGGATAGTACCAACTTAGATAAAGGGAAGTGAATCATAGGCGAAGTCATAGTGGTCTGTCCCCTGAACCTTCACCCAGCTGACACTCTGTTCTGGAAGATATCTGTACTCCCCTTGAAAAATCTGTATTCCCCCTGAACACCCACATTCCTGCGCCATCCCTTCCCCACATCCTGCCTTTTTGTGTATATAACCTGTGTGTGCATAAGTAAAAATGGTGATCTGATCAGACTATAGACAGATCATCTTTCCTTTCTTCAGCCTGTCCTCCACTTTCTCTTTCAGGTGATCTCCACGGACCCCTGTTTAATGTCCTGGTGGACAGTACAGGTGGAGTACCTGGGTATGTCAATACAGGAGCTCAGAGAGGGCAGGACAAAATCCTGAATGATGGAGTAGCAGTCCACCCCTTCTCTCTGGAGTGTCAGATTTCCTATACTTCAGACCAAGGAGGGCGAAGTGGAGTCCTGGATAAATAGGGTCTTCAGGGCTCTGGTCTGGCCAGGAATCTTTTAGAAAAGGAATAAAGAATATTAGATAGTCAGCACAGGGAAGGTGGTCAGGATCCTGGTCTCACAGAGGTGGTGGAAGCAGTGGCTGCTGTAGCAGTGGGTGATATCAGAAGCCAGCAATTAGATGTGAACCTCTACAAGCAATGAGCTTAGACTGGCAGGCAAATCTCAGGGCCAACCATGAGTGCTGTGTGGGACAGAACCTTATCTGAATGTTATCGTTCAGTCCAAGCAGTCAGTCTCAGATGGTCCTTGGTAAAATAACTTGTGTACTTTATTCCATGTAGACAGGGAATATATGAACCTTGAGAAGTGAAATAGGATTTGGGGAGTAAATGTGGCTGAGGTTAAGATGGCTGGTGATGCTCTATTTCCATGGGCAAGAATTCCAGCTGCTATGCTACATAACTACCCATGATCACTCGGAAGTGGTGAATACATCCCCCAAAGAAGGCATGGAAACAGGAAGGGAGTTTGTTCTACTTCTGCCATTTTAAATTATGAGATTTCTGGGGTTTGAGCATGTCCCACCTCACCTGTCCCATTCTTCTGATAGGATGGTCCACATGCCCTTTATAGAAGAATCTTTCTTATTGTTTTAACTTTTTTATTGATTTTTTGTGAATTTCCCATCCCATCCCAATCCCATTCTTCTCCCAGTCCCTCCACTCTTGCAAGCCCCTAACTAAAGAAACCAAAACATAAAAAGTAAAAATAAAAACGCTTTTAAATTAAAACATTTGTCTGTGGAAGCTGATTTGTGTCATCATGTGTCATGCAGTGTATCCTTTTGACAAAACAACTTTACTTTCAAATAATCACTGCGATGAGTCATTGGTAGAGTTCAAAACTTCTGATTTCTTCTAAACCATCAATATTGGATCTTCAAGAGGACTCCTCTCTACTCTCCTATTGATGCCATGTATCATGGAGCTCCTGCAGCTTTTGTTCTACAGAACAAGCCCCTTCAAGTGCTCGAGCAGCTCATAGATGAGACAGATGTTAAAGTGAGCCAACTCAGAGCCCTGGATCTGGACCTGGGTGGGAACTGAGTTAGTCAGCTCATCAGCTCTCTCACAGTCGAGCTATAGGTGCCAGCTCTCTGACATCACCCAGTAGAGGGGTACAGCCAGCTCTCCTGTGCTTGTACCATCCAGACCAGTATCACAAGGATACACAGGTGAGAGGCAGGGCAAACTCTCCTATATTCTTCTCCCAGTGAGTGATGTGGCCAGCTCAGCCCAGTCTTCTAACAGTAACATAGTCCCAGGTCATAGCCAAGAAGATGGAATTTCACATGGTCTTTGGTTGTAGTAACATGGGCCAGACATTGACACAGATCCCTTCTGTGGCAGTGTCACAGACACAGACATGGGCTTTGGTGGTAGTAGAGGCCCAGACATTATCATGCATCAGGTGACAGCACAGGCTACTTAGAACAGGGTGTTCCATCTCTTCATATACATGGCCAAACTCTTTATTCTAGGACACAGGGCTATGGAAATATGAGTAAATGCCCTCAATGGCATGCCTACAACAGTTTAACAAGCTGTTAGTGAGGAAGTAAAATTCATGTCTCTTATTGACTAAAAGCATTTAACTCAAAGGATCCAAGATATTTTCTTTCCTTTTTTTCTCTGCTTCTTGTTTTATTATTTTTTTTTCTGGAGACAGTTGATTCCAGTGCAGAGGCTTGGGTCTGTTGAAGGAGGATTGTATGGTAGGAGCTCTAATAGAATCATGGACCTTGGAAAGATTCTAAAAAGGCTCTCTCCTCTTTCTTTCCAGTGCATCTGTACTGCCAGCCAATCTGTTTCTTTTGTCTTTCCCATCATTCTTTCATTTTCCCAAGTGTGCTTAGAAAAGGGGATCAAGTAGCCATGAGAACAATGACAGTGGCCTGGCAGCAGATAGTCTCATCCTTTCCAGCATGCATTTTACCTTAACAGGCCTCAGACAGTAGAGAACCAAATGTTGGACATTGCCTTCCCAGTGTTCAAACACCAAGTTCTGAAGAAAGATACAAAGGACAGATAATTGGGAAAAAAAGAGAACTCATATCCCTTTTAGCTACCAAGAGCTACCTCATTATTGTAGGCATATATATATATATATATATATATATATATATATATATATATATGTGTGTGTGTGTGTGTGTGTGTGTGTGTGTGTGTGTGTGTGTGTATATATGTATGTATGTATGTGTGTGTTTGGGTCTGTGTGTGTCTGTGTGTATCTGTGTGTATCTGTGTGTTTATACATACATATATATCATACACACACACACACACACACACACACACACACACACAGACACACACACCACCCCTCTAGCAAACCATCCACAAGGGGCAGTAACAGAGAAAGATTTTGAGGACACTGGGGGTGGGAACTGGACTTGCTTAGAAATAGTTTTGGGGCGATACTAATTTTCATTGTTCCTAGTCTAGTTCACTAGCAAACACCAAACATGGATCAGCAGCTGCAGTCCACTTAACAGATACCACACATGAATCATTAACTGCAGTCCAGTCTACTCAGCAGATATCACAAAGGAATCAGCAAGGGCTGTTTAATCCAGAAGAAACTGCAAGGCTCACCAACCAGCCCAAGTCCCATGGAAGTGGCAAGAAGTCATAGGAACACTATGAGAAGTTCTTTGGCGAGTTTCTCTCTATGAAGTCACCACAAATGAAGTTCAGCAACACAATGTATGGTGAATCAATATATGCATGTTGTTAGCAAAGACTAGTGAGGTAGAGCAAGACAAACCAATGCTCAAGCTCCTATTCTCTGTGGGGTCATGTTTGTATTCCTTCTAAACAATATATATCCCTTTGCATGTCTGTTATAGCAAAATATTCTTTCAGCTGTGTGTCCCAGCAAAACATCATTTGACATAACTGACTTTCCCAGGAAATCAGAAGTTTCTACTTCACATTATCCCTTCTATAAAGTCCTAGATATCAAAGTACATACTGTAAATGCAAAGATGCAGGTGCATGAGCAAGTAAATGCACAAGATACCCCTGAATCCATGTAAACTATAAAAAAAACCCACACACACAAAGAGGTCAAACATTGGAAGATGGATTGACCAATCTCCAGAGAAGAAGGGGACCAATCCTTAATAAGACTGAGATGACCTGAGGAAATTTACTGGTAGAAAAAACCAAAACCAAAACCAAAACAAAGAAAGCGTTATAAATTCCCAGAAAGTTAATTTTTCCCCTCTCAGTTACAGATAGAAATTAAATTTTCTACTTTGTTTTTACTAAATACACTTTGATTTAACATAATTGTGGTACTTGTGTACAAATAAGTGTTTTCAGACAAATGTTTATATGCGGTTTTGTATCCAAAGCAAATCTAGCCTTGGGAATTTCCCTATATATGGCCCAATAACAAAACATAGTATAAAGACTACTAATTAAAAGAATGGGGATCATCCATAGACCCATAGCTTACCTCTCCACTTAGAATCTATAGTGTGTGGTTAGCTTGGCTACTTACAAATTATAGTTCCTAAACAATGTTGATAGATGAGTCTTGCCAAAGGTATAAATTGATTCTTATGTTATCATTCATCCCATCTAGATGAAGTTAACTCAAAAGGTTATTTTTTTTACTGCTTTGTGTCTCCATGGCCTCAAGGGTATCTTTAAGATAAAGGCAGTTTACACCTTACAAACTATTATAAGACTAAATTAAAAAAAATCTACAAAAAAACAAAGGCTGGCTGTCTCAACTTTCTAAGTATAAAAAGGAAGGTCTATTAATAAATCTGCCAGTAGTTACAAGTTTATTTTATGTTTTGGCTTTCCTCCTTGCTTTTATCACTATTGATATCAGTGGCTACTGCTTCACAGTTTGTTTCTTTAAAATTTGTTTCAAATTGGATTTAGTCTTAAAACTCTTTTCTTATTTTATCAGATTTTCAACATGCGCCCTTTAGTAAAATTTAAAAGCCAAAACAAAACCCAGCAACCAAAAATCCAAAAAGGTGTATTAAATCTCAAGAAATGAGATACACAAGGATATGTCTTCTAGGTACAATCAGGGTAGGTGCATTTTTAGGCTCATGGTCTTTCTGGGAACAGTGATTGTTTAATTATATAATCTTGTATATAATACAAGACACGACTAGAATCTTCATCATTACTGACTATAGATCACAATTCTGGAAGTATTCTAGCAGAAAAGAAGAATAATCATCAATCCAGGTACAAAGCCTATAACCAACAACAGTGACCTGTGTGCAAGATATACTGGTAAAACAGTGACACAAATGTTATAAGAATAAACAACCTCTTTCTAATTGAATTTGCAGCCCACTCCATAATATACAAACTATACTGGACACTGCTAGTGTCCAAGACCCTGAAACCACAGAGGTCAATGAGACCTATTGAAAAGCCTACTATTAGCATTCTGATAAAAGAATTTAACAATAAAATAAGAATAATGACATTGCATTACCCATAAATAAGTGCATTGCACAACCTTCATCAGGGAAGCTTCTTCTTGCATTAGATTGTATTTAACACAGATAACCACACCTGGGCAATGCAGAGAGTGAGAGACTTTGGTGAGCTCATTCATTATGGATTACCCTCTACAAATCTCTCTCTTCCATACTATAGGATCTATTTGGAAAAGGAAGCAAAAATATTGTAAGAGCCGAAATTTTTGGATGACTCCAAGGAACCAGCATCATCTTCCATACACAATAGGACTGAAACCCAGATGATCACACTGAGATTGAGGCAACACACAGAGGATCTACTCAGTCTAGACAAACTCTTGGCAGTTAGATGGGGAAGGTGAAAACAAAGTCCCACCCCAACACAGAAAATATTTACAATTGATGACTTCTGGAAAAGGGAAAAGGAGTTCTCTCTCCAGTGAACTGTCATTGGGTATATAAACCACACTCCAGGCAGGCCCTGTACCCAGGAGTTATTGGCCAATACAACGTAAACTTCATGTATTTTTTGTGCACATGCTTTTATTTTGCTATTTTTTGCTTATTGATTTTCATTTTGAATTTTTTTGAAAGGAGATATGGAGAGGGAGAACATGAATTTAGATGAAAAGGGAGGTGGAAAGGATCCGAGAGAAATTGGAGGAAGAAAAATAATACAATCATAATTTTCATTAAAAAACAAATTAAATAATTAGCTTAAATATTTTAAATAGAAGTCAAAAAGGTATCTGAATTTGGTAAGCATAAACTGCTCATTGTGATGATTTTAAAATAACATCTCTCCCCCTACACATGAGTTTCCTTCATACTCAATCAGAGAATAACCATTAAGGTGTCTTGAATAAATTCTCTTAGAATTAATGAACATAAAGTATTTTATTTGCATGAGGACTAATTTCTATTCTATTTTTTCAAATGTAATATTCTGATTTTTCTCTTTTCATTAAAGTTAATTTAGGAAAAGAACAGAGATTGCTGATGGAGTTCTCTTCAATAAGCTATTCATATATAAGAAGCAATTACATTTGGTCATGCAATTCTAATAAATGGCTTTATATTGCTTTATAAATCCAATCTATTAGTCAAATTTGTATACTATTTTTAATAAGCTAGAGGGAGAATAAAGTTGTACTTAAAATAATTTCTTATCATTAGAATAAGAAAATAATTAAGTAGGCAGTATATAAATATGTACTTATTAATTACCATCTGTTTACTTACATTATGTGAGACTCTAATTCTACTTAAGTAAAATAATATTTTATATGACAGGTATATGCTATAATAATTTTATCATATATTTTGCATAAAACCAAGAACCTTATTTCACTGGAATAAAATGCTGTTGACAAAGATAACTAAATGTTCATTCACTGTTTGTTTATCTGGATATTGCTGGTTTATCTGAGCCATGGCCAGCTCCTACTACAGGCCATGACAAACCTTACCTTACCTGCTTGTCAAATTAACCCAATACCTATAATAATAAACTAAATTTTTTTAATACTAAGACTAAACATAATTCTAAAAAATACACTTTGTGATGATATTCTTTTTATTCCAACACAGAGTTGGATGAATCCATCAGTCCTTCAGTCATATATCCATTCATGGGTTAGTAATTCTTCATTAAAATGTTTTTGAGCATCATGTTACAGAATATCTTCAGTTAATTATTACATAAAATATGATATTTTCAAAATGCTTATGCCTTTCTTTCTGTTTTCTTTAACATGTTGTTATTGTAGCTGTTTGTAATTCTCAAATGCATTTTGCAATTCCCTATCTTTTTAAACACACCCTTCTCTCTGCTCAGAATTGTCTCTTATTTTTCTCAAAAAATGTCTTCCAAATCCTACACTCATCTTCATTGTCTCTGTGAAGTGTTCTCAAACTCTTCTTAATAGCCAAATCTTCCTTTATCTCATCATTTACAGTTTTTATGTAATTCAACCTCTGTGCCTCTCTATTTTGTATACATTCTCTAGTCTGATATTCATCATTGACTGAATATAATCTCATAATATACAAGCCTTTAGAACATGCACAGTGGGCTTAAACAGATACCTTCTAATTTTGACTTCTTAAGAGCTTACAGATTAGTGGATGATAGGAATACTGGAATAACTACAATGAGTTGAGTACCACAAAAATTAAAGCAGTCTGTTTTCTAAAAATTATATAATTTTCAAGTACTATGCTTGAATAATATGAGCAAATTATTAAATGATTTAATTATGTTCATTAGAATGTATATTGATTTACATATTTATTAGAAAATTTGCTGTATTATTTATTTATTTATTTATTTAAGCATGTGTGTGTGCGTGTGTGTGTGCATGTGTGTGTACATGCATGTGTGTGATATGTAGAGTTCATAAGACAAATAATGGGATTCATTTTGCTCATTTCAAAATAGGGAATCACACCAAAAACACCTTCTCATGCACTTACGTAATGTGAAGACACTTCAAACCTGTTCTCTCCTATTTTAAATTCATAAATTACACAGTTGTCTGTTCTTTCCATGTTGTACAATAGATTTTGTGAACCTATTCTCCTGTCTGATTAACATTTTGTTTCCTATACTTTCTAGATTGCAGTAACTTACTTTTGTTCCCATGCTGATTTTAGATTCCAGATTTATGTTAGTTTTATGCTATCGATGTACCTTCTTGGGGCTGCTTTATTCCATTGAGCATTATCTGAGATTATCTTGAGTTTTGCCAGGTAAAGAATTTCCATGATTTAAAAAGTCAAATTGAATTCCTCTGTCAATATGGATTGTATCAAGGATCCTCTTTCCACTCATCCTTATCTGGGAACAGATTGATTCCTTATTTTGGCTGCTATGCTGAAAACTATAATTGTCACTGTACTACAGCTATCTCCATGACATACTAACTTAATTTCTTTTGGATATACTCAGTTGTAGGATTTGTGTCTCATACAGTAGTTCTGTCATGATGTTTTGAAGACCGTTTTTTTCCATGATGGCTCCCATGAAAGCCAGGGAGATTCCTTCCTGTAATATAAACATTTTCCTCACCCCTATCAATATTTCCTACCTTTTCTTTTTTATTCTAACAAGAAAGGATTTAAATTTCAATTATGTGAACTTATATTTTCTCTTTTAGTGGTTTCATCAATTTTGTGGACTTCTTAGAATAGACTCCTGTGTGTCTTATTTCGAAATCTCCTTTTCATGTCCTTTATCTTTTTGAATCAGATTGTTTATTTTATAGCTAGTAAGTCCTTTCTGTTATCTGTATTACATTTTAACTCTTCATCAGATAAATGTTTGCAAATTTTTCAATATTATTCACTCAACAAAATCCCATGTGTCTATTTTTGTTTTTAACCTGTGATTTTTGTGTTCACACTTAAAAATATCTTTGCCCAGACAGAACAACATCTATAGAGAAAATGCCTTGTGTCTGTATGGATGTGGTATCTGCCAATAATAAAATTGATGGCTTATAGCTTAGGCAGGAAATAGGAGGTGATATACCCTGTAGAAGGAAAGGATTCTGAGATAGTGCCAGGTGCAGGAGATTTGCCTAGGAAACTGTGACAAGACAGATGCATGGTCCCTGAGCACAGGTTATCAGCCATGTGGGAGAATGTAGATTAGAATAAGTGGCTTATTTTAAGTTATGGGCTAATCAAAGAGGAGACTAGCTATATGGCCAAAGTATTTGTAAATATATGTTGAGTCTGAGTCTTATTTCTGGAAGCATGGTGCTGGGAGGCAAACTATCTAACTTTGACAAATGCCACATTCCTCCCCTTTCCTACTTTCATAGCTTCAGTTTTCAAAGATCAGGGTTTAATCCATTTTCCCTTGCTATTAATAGATAATGTGACCCTAAGGGTTAAATTTTACTTGAACTACAAATCTTTAGTTTTGTACAAATTTATTAAAGATACTATTCTTTCCCTCATCCTGTATTCCTGGTATCTTTGAGGAAAATGGTTTCATCATTAAAAGGGGGAATTTATTTCTGATTTTAAAAGTTATGTCCTTGCTCTACATAACTGTTTACATATGTTTTTATTGACATTTTGATTACTAAAACTTTGTAATGTAATGTCTCCAATTTTCTTCTATTTGATTGAGGTTCCTCTATTTAGAGTTTTGGTGGTTTGAATAAAAATGCCCTAAATAGCTCACACATTTGAATGTCTAGTATCTAGGGAATGGAATCATTTGAAAGAATTAGAAGGATTAGGAGGTACGGCCTTGTTGGAAGAACTATGTCACTGGTAGTGGGAGTGAGGTTTTGAGGTCACTTAACTTGTGGATCAGGATGTAGCTTTCGCCTACTCCAGCACAAAGCCTGCCATGGTAATTATGGACTAAACCTCTGGAACTGTAAGCAAGCCGTCAAGTAAATGCATTTTTTAAAAGATAAGAGTTGCTTTGGTTATGGTGTCTCTTCATAGCAGTAGAACAGTGACTAAGACATTTTTATTATGTAGTTCCTAATAAAATTTAAATTTTTTTCTATAAAATCTATTCTGAAAAATATCAAACCGATTTCATCTGTAGATTATTTCAAGTAGAATCAACATTTGAAAATGATTATTTATTTTATTTCCTTAATACAATATAGGATATCACTTATTTATGGCTTTTAAGATTTCGTTTGTCTATAGTTTTTAGGAGTTAATTCTATTTTGAATAATTTGGGAGTCTCTAAATCATTACAAAGAATAATTTCCTGGCAATATACTCAATGTACAATTTTGGAGATCATGTGATATATCCAGGGGAATATGTAATCATTTGAAGTATATAACTGATTCATTAGTACTTCCATATTCAGCCAATTGATTGACATTTTCTAGGAGTTCAAAATGAGGAGGGCCTTTTCATAGGCTATTAAAAAACATCACATCATTACTTTACACTCTTTTATACTTTTGATAATTTTATACAAGTAGTATAATTACATTGTTTCTCCCCTATCCATACTCTACGCTTCAACAGAAATGCCATTACTGCACATTGGGTATATCTTGTCTTGCTGGTCACAACTGTTACTTATAGACTTTATTAAGGAGCATTTTTAGGAAATAGAATAAAGCTGAAAATTTGGAAAGGAATTTCCTTAAATATAAGAGCAAAATAAATTAATAGAATTTATGTGTAAAAAGAAACCAGTGTAAGCAGAAATCTAAGAAAATTGTTAATGATTTTTCTTAAAAACCATTACGAATTACCTTTATGTTTCCATGATAATTGACTATCTCTGAGTCTCTGTGACTCAGAAGCGGAATCGTTAGCTATTGAGTTTTCAGGCCAATACCCAACCTACATCGTATTCTCCTCTGGAGAATATGAACATTTGCTTCATTAAGTGTTATACTGAGTAAAGGATAGTCATTTCTCTTCTAAGAATAGATAAATCAGAGATATCCCCAAAAGGCTTGACAGCATCCATTCCATGAATGATGGATTAAAGTAAGGCAACGTAGATTTCAAGAAAGATTTTGCTATGTGTCAAGAAATAATTGTGTGAGTGCAATTATTTGAAATGAATATACAATTATAGAAAGAAATATAGAGCATACATAAAAATCATACTTGAGTTCCAATTTAACTTTTATCATTGGGATGTATTAAAGTACCCAAAAATAATATCATTATTGAACCATACCACAGATATGGCTTGTTAAAACTTATTTCTGATATCAAGAAACATTTCCTGAGCACTATCTGCATTGCTTTATAAATGTGTGCAGCTTTAGTATTTTCAGAATTAATCGGTTGATACAACATTTTTATTTAAGGCTATAGTTAGCACTCAGGAAGACAACTTTTAGGAAGTCACAAGATGTCTTCTCAGAGAAATATCAGTCATATCCCACTTGTTGGTATTTACTTTTTAATTTTGCAATAAATATTATTTCATCACAATACAAGTTTTGTTAACGTGTATGTTAGAAGTAGGTCAGAAAAATAATTTAACCATGTAACTTACAAGACTTTGTAATATTGATCATATACCAACAGGCATTTTTTTGTATTTACAAATTCTTATGTGAATATTTCTTATTCGCATTTTTGTTTCATGTCACTGAATAAGCAGAGTGGCTATAGCAACTTGAGATGATGGTGGTAACATGGAAAGATCAGGTATTTACAGAGTATCCACATGGGTTTTACATGAGTCATTGAAATAATCAATTAGGTCTCTACAACATTACCTAAACCTCACATCTTTCTAGATCACATTGACCTTCCCAGTGGTGTTAGGGTGGTGATTTGTGGAGTCTCAGTATTCAAAGCATCCCACCATGAACTAGACAAAGCTTTGTTATCCAGAGACTGCCTTAGTATGTGGCCAAAATTCAGCTTCATCTTCCCATCCTACTCATTAAAACCACTATTATTTAGTACTTGTTTGGCCTGACATTTTTATTCCAGATGGATAAATAAATACCTTTCAAACAAATATAAGCTGTAATCTTTTAAGGGGCAGATTGTACTCTTTTTCTGAGCTTAGAGCAGAGTTCATGGTTCCATTATAACCCAGTGTGGTATGCTTGTGATTTCTAGAAAGAGATGGAATACTACCCAGGCTTTTAGAAAATGTAGACATGTGACATACTTCAGATATTTCATATAAAATTTCACTGTGTACTATTTCGGGGGATTATTAAAAGGTCACAACCATCCTGACACCTTTATTGTAATACTTAAAAGATTGATAATAACCCCAAGCCTGTCTTGTCCTCTGTTCACCTCTACTGATTTGAGTGAATGACCCAGACATAGACATAGATTGTACTTGTCCACTATGGAAACTAGAAAACAAAGCTAAGGAAAGAGCATGGAAGATGATAAAAAGACGTAAGCTTGTCATAGCCAAGACAAAGGTCTTTCTGCTTTGCTTGTTAACTTATAAATAGCTCGTCAAACTTATGATGAAACCAGTACCCTGTTCTGCCCTGGACTGAGCTGCTGTCCTGGTCTGCGGGTCAGGGTCTACCAAGAGAGAGTGGGGATGGAGGGGCAAGAGATGCAAAGAACGGAGACAAGACAGAGGGTCTGATCAAGCCTCTTTTATTGAAAGGAAATCCTGGGTATTTATACGCTTTTCCACTTGCCTTGTCCTCGTGAACAAGCAGGGGAACACAGCTGAAGACACTATGTCACGTGCCTTGCAACGTGGATACCACGTGCACCTTGCAGCTGGGGGCACTAAACAGCAAAACAAGATATGTGAGAAAAACAAGATGTTTATCAGAGTGTGCTCAGCTGTTGTAGGCTGTTGAAAACAAGTCTCTTGTCAGGGTATATGGCCTGAGATGGCTGCAAAGATGATAGCCACTTTCTGCTAGAAGTTGGCTCCCAACACTGTTCTGTGTGACAGCAATGACTCCTTCCTGGAGATGAGACTTACCCCTTAAAAAGCTTCACAGGTAAAGGGATGAGTCCTCTGTTCAGCTCTTAGTGGCCTAGTCTCAGTGTATAGAAAGCTCTGGGTCAGTGAGAGGAACACTCAGGACTGTGGCGTGGCAACTTGATTTTCTGTTTAAATGTTGTAAGTCAGGTTGACTTCATGTATTAAAGTCAGGTAGACTCTATGTACAGAATAAGGTTTTCCTTTTTTCTCTTGAGATATTGGAAGTGGAATTGCCCTTGCAGTCATGTGGTGTTTGAAATCTGATATCACAGATTGTCATTGCCACTGTGGAAACCTGAGAACGAATTCATCCTTCCTCCCCTTCTCTTGATCAACACACAAATCAACCTTCATGTAAAACAAGCTAGGTTTTTCTCTTACATTTACTCATTGTCAGCCCATTCTGAAGACTCCACACTAGGACAGACAGGCTTGGGAATCAGTTGGTGTTTAGTTAATCTTGACAGTTACCTCAGAAGTCCTGAGAGCTTCCCAAAGTCGGCCAGAAGGTGGCTTCATGCATAGAGGAAGTCCAGTGAAGCAAGTTGCATCTTTTATGTATCAAGAAAATTATCAGAGGGCAGAAACTTTCCAGATAAGGTACTATATATGCTGATGCATTAAGAGTTCACACTATGCCAGCTGGACTCCAACATCCTCCCTGTTGGTTTTACTACAAGTGATTATCAAAATCTTTAAGCTATGATTTTTCTTCCCTTGTTTTTACTGGAAACTCTTAACAGAAAAAAACAGCTTTCATCTCAAAGGGGTATAGGAAATAGTTTATTCTAGAGCCAAATATGAGTGACCATAGCCCAGGAGTGCAGACCAAGCTGCTCTCAATTCCTTGTTCAAAAGACATAGTAGTTTCATGGAGTATTCATAGTCACAGAAGAAAGGATTTTAAAAATCAAGGCAATTTTCAAATACTTTAGGTGAAACACCAGGTAAGCAGCTTTCCAAAAACTATGGAAATCTCAGCTGTAGGTCACAGGTGAAATTTGATTGCATTCCTAGCCTTTTGATGAGTGGAAGCTGGTTCTCTGTTCCAAAGGATTTTCTTAGCAGGCACAAACATGTTAGGTCACATACAGAGGAGGACAATGTATGGCTATTAAGGAAACTAACAATAGTTTGCCTCTTGACTTTAAACTTTCAAGTTCTCAACAACACAAAACTTCTAGGCAGTTAATCAAGCTTTTATTCACAGAACAAAGGCTTCCAATGAGTTTTACTCAGTATGGAATCACTGGCTTTGAAGAAACATAGGAATTATAATTGTAAATTCTCATTTTAATTAGGTTCAATCTTACTTCCTTTTCTTTTCCAGTGATAGTCTCTGTATGCACTCAAAGGAGCCATATCTCATGATGCCAATAACTACATTTCACTAGAAACCCTGCACCCTGCGTCTCCTGGGCAGAAGGCAAATTGCTTTTAATCTTAGGTGATTTTTTTTTTTTACCAATAATCGTTAAAAATATTTTTAACAAATAGATTTTACTGTCCTACATATTAAAGCTGACACTCCACCCAGCATCCACTTTCTTAAAGACTTGAAATTCTTACTGCAATTGTTAGAGCATCTTCCAAGGAGGCCTGTTACATTAAATCTACTGTTTATAGAATACCATTGTCTCTCTCACCTTCAATCATGTCTATCATCAAATAGGCTGATTTGAATGTAAAATTAAATATTTCAAACTGTCTGCCAGGCATTATATTTAACAAAGAATGAAAAAAGAAAGGAATGAGTTCTGGGTACTGGTATAATTCAGTAAATTTTAAAATTTAAATGTATTCATCCATGCACCTTAGGCTCATGTAATGTCTATCAGGCATGTGAAAATGTTTTAAGTTTCCCTTCCTTTTTATGCACACAAGTGTATAGTTTGGGGTCACAAAGAGCAGAGATGTTACATGTTCAGTGACTTTTTGGTGATGCCCTCAGAGGCTTTTTGTCCAATATTCAACTTAGCATCTCAGATGAAAAGGTTTTTTATGGCAAGCATTATACATTATCAATTTTAGAACAAGAACTTTCCAAGGAAATGAACAGTCTTCTTCTGATAATATGATATTACTTATAAAAGTAACACACTTCCCCGAAAAGCAACTCCCCTTCAATTTCCATTGGTTCTATTGTACCTTCTGCAGTGTAATCTATGCATGGGTCAATGGAAATGGGACAAATTAATTAAGGCTTATGTTCTAAGTGTAAGCTTTCTTACTACATAAATTGTTGGCAGCCGACTCCTAGCCGAAAGCGGCTATCATCTTTGCAGCCATCTCAGGCCATATATCCTGACAAGAGACTTGTTTTCAACAGCCCACAACAGCTGAGCACACTCTGATAAACATCTTGTTTTTCTCACATATCTTGTTTTGCTGATTAGTGCCCCCAGCTGCAAGGCCCATATGGTATCCACAGCTACAAGGCACACTGCAAAGCACCTTCAGCTGTGTTCTCCTGCTTGTCCATGAGGGCAAGGCATGGTGAAAAGTTTATAAATACCCAGGATTTCCTTTCAATAAAAAGGACACTTGATCACACACCCTGTCTTGTCTCCATTCTTCGCATCTCTTGCCCTTCCTTCCCCACTCTCTCTCTTGCTAGACCCTGACCCACAGACTGGAGCAGCAGCTCAGGCTGGGACATAGTGTCCCCCAAATGTGGGGAAGAATAAATTATTACAATAAATGTTGATGTTAAGTTACTTAAAGGTTGCAATTCTTGTGTTTTCTCTCATTTCTAGGTAAAATTATACTGAGTAACTTGGTAAATTCTCATTCATAACAAAATAAAAAACCAAAACATTTTGTCTTGCTACAAAATTTTACTTTCATTTAAAAAATGTCTGTGTATGTAACTCTAAGGAAGAAAATGTACCATGGAGTAAACTCACACTATTGTGAGAGAGGAGAGAGTTTGGAAGGAATACTATTCAGCCACAATAAAAGTAAAACCTACTGGAAATAAGGCAGATGGAACTGGAGATTGTGTTATGTTAAGTGAAATAAACCAGACAAGAAAAATATCATTGCTTTCAGGTAAGACTAGAAATGAAATGTAACCTGCCTATTGACAGTAGGAAAGTAATATCATGAGCTGAGAGGGCTTGGCGTTGACGGGCAGATGGAGAGTTTGAAAGTAGGATACTGTTTAGCATGTACAGGAGGAAGTCCTGGTGGCACTGTGTAGTGCCATGTTTACTGGCATCAATAATGTATTATACATGCTAAATAGTAAGAAGAAAGAAAAGCTGGATGCTGGTGCCTTGAACCTGTGAGACATACTTAGAAAGAAATGCATTTTAAACTTTATACTATATCCACAGTGGTCAGAGTTTCACAAGAAGTCCTTAAAATGTGGAAGATTAATTTTTCCATAGCAAGAAAAATATTTATTTAAATTTTAGAACTTGGCAAACAAAAATAGATGATCATGCCATAAAATATTGTACATTTTAAGGGTTAATGATACAAGCTTAGTCACTTGCAATTTTATACTTCTTGTGGCATTCTTGACCCCTCCAGCTTGCTTAATTTCATCCCTGATACTTCCATAGTACTCCCCAAGCTCCCACTGATGATTGGCTGTGAGTCTAGGCCTGTTTCCATCCTCTGCTGGATGAAGACCCTCAGGATCAATTATGTGAGGCTCCTTTTTACAAGCTTAGCAAAGTATAATTAGTAGTGTCAGGGTTGCCTGTCTCACATGGGATGGGTCCCTATTTGGTCCAGTCATTGATTGGCCATTTCTTCATCTCGGCTCCATCTTTATCACTTCACATCTGTAGCAAGACAACTTTTGGGTTAAATGTTTTGTGGGTGGTTTGGTGCCCCCCCCACCACTGAAGTCCAACTTGCCTATAGGAGGTTGCCACTTCACTTTCTGTGTCCCTTGCTGCCACTTGACATTCCTACTAACATTAACTTAAACTGTATTTCAGGTTTTTTAGAGAAAAATGTATTAGTTTTTATAGTCATTAGTGAAACAAAGGCCTATTAAAGGAAAACTTAACTTCTGATCAATTGAACAGCATCTCCAGCCAGAGTGAAACCAAAAATTCCAGTTAAAATGGTTAACTCACCTGGCCTATTATATTGGCTGGTTTTATATCAACTTGAGACTAGCTTGAGTAATTATAGAAGAGAGAGAGCCTGAGTTGAAAAAAATACCACCATAAGATCCAACTGTAAGGGAATTTCTTAATTAATAATCACTGGAGGAGGTCCCAGCCCATGGTGGGTGGTACCATCCTGGGGCTGTTAGTCCTGTTTTCTTTAAGAAAGAAAGCTGTACTGGACGGTAAGTAGCACTCCTCCATGGCCTCTACCTCAGCTTCTGCTTTCAGATTCCTGTCCAGCTTGAGGTCTGTCTTGATTCCTTTGATGATGAACGCTGATATGGAAGTGTAAGCCAAATAAGCACTTTCTTCACAAGTTTCTTTGGTCATGGAGTTTCATCATAGCAATAATAATCCTAACTAGGATACCTAGTGACTGGAACTCAGGAGGACAGGCTTATCTTAAGACTTGTGAAAGAAAGAGACAGTATCTTTCTTTATATAATGGGATCCTATATGCTCCCTTTTTTGGAAATTCTATCCTCTTGGACAGATCTTATGAGCAAAGGTTCTGGGTCTGCCCACATTTTTGAGTCAGAAGTACAATTTTTCTTTGGTCTATTTCTTTGAGATTCTGGCCAGAACTTGAGTTTGCACTTTATACCTCCGGTCCTCACCATGTAGCTGCTCCTCTGACCTCCATGCTGGCTTTTTAAACAACATGGTTTATACCTTTCGCTCCTTCATTCCCTTCGCTGAGCATGAGCTGAGATTCATAGCATGCTTTTTTGAGAAGTATTCTTAAATACTTCTAGTAAGATTGCCCTCATGCTGAATTTCTGTTGGAGTTCACTCTCAAATTCTTTTACAAGACTAAGAACCCCAAATTTACCCAGATTTCCATGTAATCATCTGGCAATCATAAGGGACACTCCTAAAGACAAGTTAGAATCAGTATTATTTCTGTATTCTGTATCATAATTATTATAATACATCATACCATCTAAAATCCCTGACAAATATTTATTGAGATTAGACCACTGGGTTCAAAAGCTAGGATAAGCTAACATATTTGTATATTTTTCTTTCATAAATATTTCTTTTATAAATTCACCTTTTTACCCCATGGCTATATCTTACTAATCCAACTCCATGAGTCATTATGATAGTTAATTACCAACATTCAGTTTAAAAAGTTATTGAGATAGCTTATATAAGAAACTTAAAATACATGGATGGGAAAATCAGTACATTTTAATTGATACTAATCCTTCAGGGAAGGTGTTGTCTTCAAATTACTTTCAATATGGACCAAAACTAAGATAGCACAAGCTATCAAACTGTCAGCATCCTAGAAAACACACATACATAGCAACAGCAGCCGAGGCTTGCACATTCTTAGAGCAAATAAAGGAAGAACATTGTAGAATAATGACATGCAGCAGTTCTCCACTGTCCTCTTGTTTCTCTTCCTGTATAGCTGTCTCTTTAGCACTCTTCTTTGTAGCTTGCTGTTTCTCTAGAATGGAATCACAATGGGTATAATCAAGACTGTGCAGGAGCTATACTAGACAGAAACCTCTAGTGAGGTGAGGTGGCCAAACTGATGAACACTTTCAATTGGGGCCTTTTTTTGTCCTTTAAGTAGTAGAGAGCCAGAATTAAAAGCAGTGGTTAGAGATGATTTGAAGCCTGGAATATTTTGGGACTCATGTTGAGTTACATCCTAGCACCATCAGTGATAATCAGGCCATAGCCAGTGGTGAGTCCCTACTAGGAAGTTATGATCTCAAATTCTTATGGAAAGGAGGGAAATGTGAGAACAAGTCCATCATTGAAAGTAATTGCTAACAGAAAAGGAATCAGCCAGAACAAAATTAACAAGTGATACTGCTTTTAAGTGGATGCTGCTGCTTTTGAACCTTATTCACAAGCATGTTCTTAGGGTAGGAAAAGGCCACAAATGTAAGTGGAACACCAGTGAGAAGACCCAGGCTGATGTGTCACTGGAACCTTGCCCAGTGGTGACATCTCCAAACATCAAGACTTGCTGCACAGTCTGTATGTTGGCCTAGCTTGAAGCACCCTAAATTATCACAGCACACACAGAACAAACTAAAATATGACATCACACACAACCCATGAATGTCCACGTATCCAGTCCTCATCATAAAAACACAAACTCTATAAAAGGCCAAAATAGTATAACTTCCTTCAAATCCATTAGCCCTAAACTATACAAATGTTCTTCTATGAGAATAAATATAAACCTCAGGGCACAAAGCAAAAAAAGAGAAGAAGAAGAAGAAGAAGAAGAAGAAGAAGAAGAAGAAGAAGGAGGAGGAGGAGGAGGAGGAGGAGGAGGAGGAGGAGGAGGAGGAG
>NW_021621048.1:3620673-3671151 GCF_004785775.1 Grammomys surdaster
AGGAGGAGGAGGAGGAGGAGGAGGAGGAGGAGGAGGAGGAGGAGGAGAAAAGAACGAAAGAAAGAAAAGTACCTGATAGATGCCCCCTGTCAAATAACAAAACCTAACAACAACCACAAAACTAAATCAAACGTCTAGGAAAATCCAGGATTTGAAAACTGGATTTGGTAACTCAACAACCCACTTAAAACAATCCAGGGAAAGGCTTCCAAGCAGAACAGATCAATTAGAATATAGAATACTAGGAAAGCAATCTCTGACAGCACTAATGATATTCTGCTATGCTTGCATACAGGAACCTTGCATAACTGTCCTCTGAGACACTTCATCCAGCAACTGATGGAAACAGATGCAAAGACTCAAAGCCAAACAATAGATGAAGTTTCAGTAGTCTTCTGGAAGAGTGGGAGGACGGACTGAGGAAGCTGGAGGAGTCATTGAAGCCAAAAAACTTACAAAGTAAATTAAGCTGGACCCATGAGGGCTCACAGAGACTGAAACACCAGCCAAAAAGCATGAATGGGTTGGACCTACCCCCTCACCCCCTACTCATATGTACCAGATGTACAGCAGGGTTAGTCTCTGACTTTGTTGCCTGCCTTTGAATTCTTTTCAGCTACTTGGGCTTGTCTGACCTCAGTGAGAGAGGATGCACTGAATTCTACTGTGACTTGATGTGCCAGAGAAGGTCAGTATACAAGTGGAAAGGGATAGAGAAAATGGTGGAAGGAGATGTGAAGTTGGGTCTGAGAGGAGAGAGGGTGGTGGCTACAATCAGGATGTAAAGTGGATACATACATAAATCAATTAATAAAATATAAAAATTAGAAAGAAAACAAATAGATGATGTAATAATACAACTCAAAAATCTGTAAAACCTGTTTTTATTCAGCCATTGAGTCTCTGGCATAACTCTAAGTACCGCAGATTCCAAAATCTAATAATGTGGAAATATTGGAATTAAAATTTTATGGCCAATTAGACATTTTTAAAATGTTTTAGACTTCTTCTTGTACCTCATAAAGATCAACCTTATTTCATTTATATGACCTAAAATAAATTGGTATGCATAAAAGTCACAACTTCAGCTTTAACAGTAGTAGTCAAATGTGTATAGTTTAGAGAAAATTTTAAGTTAGATTTCTATATTGAATTAAAAACTTTTCCCCATTTTCCATGTTAAATTAATCTCATCATTGTCAAATATGAACTTGGGGCTTTCAAGCATACTTTCTTATTCAGTTAAATAAAAAAGAGGCAAAGCAGAACGTTTCAATTATTCTTAGTTAACAGTCATTTTATTAATGCAGAATTAAAGTGTCTCAATTATGAAACATGAACGGGAAGCTAATGGTTACAGACTTAATTTCAGGAAATAGTGACTGGTAAAACTTCTGTTGCTTTTCCAAATTGTACTAAACATACATTCCCTACTTACTATAAACTATCTCTTGAAAAACTAATGACAGTACATTTGGCATCCATAATATAGGTAAACCAAGATAGACAACTGATGGAGGTTGGTTCAGATACTGATGGGGACTGCTGCCTGTAGCAGCCAGTGATTAGAGAAATATTCAGCAGAGTTTTCTCTGAGGGAACAAAGCTTAATTTACTGATGCTAGCACTCCCTGTGGCCAGTAAAAAATTCTGAACTCTTTTTAACTACTTGGGGCTGTTAAAAAAGAGAGGAAAGAGAGAAAATTCACACACACACACACACACACACTCTCACATACACACACGCACACACATACACACACACTGAGTGGATGAAATGAAAGGCAGAATACAATAACTTTATACATATAAGTATATACATACATAAATATGGACAGACATATACATATTCACATATAGAAGTATTGGAGCAAAGCTCCAGCAAGTAGGCTCCAAGAACTTTACACACACACACACACAAACACACACACACACACACACATATGTATATATGTATATATATATATATATGTATATATATATATAAACATGTATGTGCATATACACACACATACATGGTGGGTGAATGGAGCAAAGTTCCAACACTTTACATATATACATACATATACATAGTTGATCATTGCCAGTCCAGCCTCAGTGTGAGTCACATCACCCAGTGGTGCCATTGTTCTTGTTCCCTGTCAATATAAAGTCCCTAGCTTAACTATTAAGAGTACACCTTTCTGAACTTCAAACTGTTTTCTAAGAGTTTCTACACTGGAGCCAGTAGTAAAAGCATCTTCATAAACATTTTTATTTTTCCAAAAGTTTTCTCAGGGTGGTAGACATCGCTGACTATCTACATCACTGAGCTACTTATCCCCTTGCTGTCTTCCCCTGTCTTTCCCATCCCTTCTGCACACTTCCTTCTCTCAAATAGTACACATTCTGCTGGTATTCTGTATGTGTATATACTTACACATATACTATAGATTGTTAAGTCTAGATTCTGCTTGGAAGGGGAAGCAAACCACTCTTCATCACTTTGCACTCTCACGCTCCTCTTCATCTCACTCTCCCTTTAGATCTTAATTGCCCACTATAATTTAAGATGATTAACCCCTTGTCACATTTGATCAGTCCTTCACAGGTAAATAGTGCAGGATTATTGCAAACTAATGATATAATTACTGTTTAATCAAATATTCATGTGTGGAATGCTATAATGCAAAAATTTAAATATTAAAGCAGGGCTGGGTCTGTCTAATTTTCTTCTTTTCTTTCATTATCCTTTAACCCACAGCAACATGACAGGAGCAAACTATTGGCCATAACTGTTGGATGGGGAGTGTACATGCACATATGTACATGTGTATGTGTCTGAGAAAGAATATCAAGGAGAATAAGCAGAGTATTAAAAGTTAAATACAGAAAAAATTATGACATTTAAACTAGTTGGTCTCTTTAGGAAACTTTGTACGAATATGGATGCACCTCAAGCACTAAAAATGAAGTAATCTAAGCAATGAATATTAATTCATGAAGAGATTTTTGAACAAATGAGGTGACATTTTAATCAACCTTGATTTTTACTGGATAGACACTTTTCACTAAAATGATTTAAATACATATTACTCAGTGATTATCTGTGCTTTTAAAGCTGTTAGACACAATTACAAGACAAGTTGACATAAGACTGTAGAGTTTAAGATTCTTCATCAACACTTCAGAGAGAAAACATTGGTTATTACACATAGACCTAAAAGATTGGAATTTAGTTGGTAAAAAGATAAAGGAATGGGGGATGATTGTGATGAAGTTACCATGAGAATAGTGATGTCATTGTTTTCAAAGATGGAAAGAAGAAATGTTGTCTGTCTGTTACCCTGGGAAAGTCCCAGTAAAATCAGACATTACATATCATACATTACACTTCAATTGATGTTTCCCCCTCCCTCCACCCCACCCAGTCCCCTACCTCTTTGCTCCCCGCAAATCCCCTCTGCCTCCATTTACCTTTGTAAAAATAATCTTTTCTTTTTTGTATTGGTTGTATTATTTACATTTCATATGTTATTCCCTTACCCCATTCACCCCCCCACCCAAGAACCCCCTATCCCATCACCCCTCCTCCCACTTCTCTGTGGATGCACCCTGACCCTCCCACCCCTACTCCCACCTCCCCACCCTCGAGTTCCCACCCATTGGGGCATCCAGCCTTCATGAGACTAAGGATCTCTTCTCCCACCTATGCCCAACAGGGCCATCCTCCTTTACATACACACCTGAAGCCATGGATCACTCCCTAAGTGCTCCAAGGCTGGTGGTTTGCACCGTGGGAGCTCTGGAGACCATTCTACCTGGGTATCCATCCCATGTGCAGTCACCAAAGGTAGATATTGATATGGAAGTCAGGAAGTGCATGCTGACAAGAGCCTGATATAGCTGTCTCCTTAGAAGTCTGCAAGAGTCTGACATATTCAGAGGCAGATGCTCACAGCTAACCATTGAACTGATCATGGGGTTCCCAATGGAGGAGTTAGAGTGAAGACTGTAGGAGCAGAAAGGGTTTGCAGCCCTGTGAGGAGAGCAACAATACCAACCAACCAAAAATAATCTTTTCAAGTGGATATTCTCTTTAGAATTTGACAAAATGAAGAAATATGGGTCATTGTAAATTTCACAAAAATTACTTTCATCTTTTAAGCCAAATAAATGTATATTGATAAGCAATATACTACATAAAATCACAATCACACAAATAAACAATTTTACCAAAAACTGTCAGGGTAATCTTTCAGATAGTTAACTGGGTGCTCCCACTAACCACTGAAGTAGAGAAATGTAATTACCATTTTCAGAGCTTCGTGATTACAGATGAAGTGAATTTATTTTCTGCCTGTTTCTCAGGATCACCATCCATAATTCCAAAAAATCTACAGTAGATTTTCTGGTGATTTGGAGTAATTTTTAAGAACATTTATGCAAGTTATTTTTCCTTCTGCTGGGTAACAATTAGTGTTTTGTTTAAAAGCAAAGAAACAATTTTTATGCCTCGTTGTCCATACAGTGTACAAATATTAAGTATGTTTACAGAGAGCATGTGCACACATGCATTCAGCACATAACTAATTTAAGAGATGTAAAATGTAGATTTTATCTGTGACTCATGGCTTAATTTTACAGTGGAAATGCATTTTTTAAAAACAAGAAATGGATTCCACTTTCCTGCGAGTTGTGAGTGTTGCGGCAGAATCATGGTGGACATAATGGAACTTCTGAAAGCGCGTCAACGCCAGCATGATAACACAGTCTATTGACCGCCCGTGTGCTTCGTGGGGAAGCTAGAAAAGATTCATCCTACTGGAAAAATGGTTATCCTTTCAGATGGAGAAGGAAAAAATGGAACCATTGAATTGATGGAGCCACTTGACGAAGAATTCTCTGGAATCATAGAAGTAGTTGGAAAAGTCACAGCCAAGGCAACCATACTATGTACATCTGATATCCAGTTTAAAGAAGATTGTAATCGCTTTGTTCTTGAACTTTACAATGAAGCTGTGAAAATTATCAATGAGTTTCCTCAGTTTTTTTCCTTTAGGGCTTACACAACATGAATGAGCTTCTTGAGTTTCCTAAGATTGCCCTTGAGCTACATTGAAGGCTATTAAAGAAGATTCCTTCAGCTTAAGGGGGAAATACCTATCACTTCTACTATTTAATTTTATATATATATATATATATATATATATATATATATATATATATATATAGTAAATCTAATATGATAGTTTACAACTAAGTCTTTTTATAAATTTTTAAAAATTGATACATCAATATATGATCTGAATAATAAAACCAAAATATGAAAAATAAATAAATAAAAAATAAAAGCAAGCAATGTCCCAAATTGTCAGAGACACCAAGTATTTACAGTCTACACAGTACAAATCTATTCACAAAGCTCCCATAAGAAAGAAAATCATTATTCAGGCTAGAAAAATGGACAGAAAATTTTGGAGAAGGCTTGTGGTTATTACATAAAGGAATACTCTTTTCTTGTTTTGCTTACCTGAATCCTATGAATAATATATCATACTTAAAATGCATTGTAAAAATTTTGTCAAATAATACTTACTGAAAGGGTGTTTTTTCCCTCTATACTAGTGAGTGTTTGTTGTTCCTTTAAACCTTACAATGACATTTAGATTTATTTTCTTTATTTTTTAAGGTTGTATTTTTTAAACAACTATCCATTTATTGTTAAACTTGAACATTCATTAGATTTTTCTATTCCTACAGCCTAAAATATGAGGAGAAGATAAAAATTTGAACCTGTGTAACTGACTTTCTTCTTTGTTGGTTCCGAAGGCAATTAAAAGGGCCCTAACCATCCTAAGTCCTCCTGTAGCTTTAATCAAGTCCTTACTGTTATTCAATTTCAATGGCTTTCCCAGCAGTTGACAGTAATACAGCCCTCATGATGACCAATTAGGTATTCCACATAAAAATCACAGCTGCTTCAGTGAAGAAAATGATTACTGTAACATCTGGTAGTGTGCTGATAAGGTTATCAAACAGGAAACTAAATCTTGAATATCAGGTGCTCTTGATTCCAGCATCTTTCAATTCCTATAGAAATCATAATTTTATGACACATGCGGGGTGGGTCAGCGTAGGAGAATCAAACAGCACAGCAGCAATTCCTCTTAAGAATATCTGAAAGGCAGGGAGAAGCATGTTTCTAAGGTTGAGGTAAGCTTTGGCACATCTCAAACAATATATCATTAGTCATAAATGTACAGGAAAATGATGTTGGATGCTTTCCTTGGAGTAAGGCATACAGCATTTCATGTCATAGGTGTATATGAACATGTATAGGATCACATAATACCAATAAAGATAACAACAAGAGAAATGAATAAAATTAGTAAGTAAATGTTGAAACTTTATCTCTGATTTTTTTTATTTCTAAGAAAGTAGTGATGCCATCTTAAGAGTACAAAATTAATTACTATGCAATATTCCATGACAAAACGTCAAGACATGGTGATAATGCTACAAAAATGAAAACTATACATAAAATGTTTATACTCATGGACAATGGATGTTTTCTTTAATTTAAGATAAATAGGCATATAACAAAATGTCTTTCACTAGAATACTAGTTAACAGTAACACGATTCACTGACACCTGTGAAGCTCTGGATTACATAGTAAACATTGCAAAATAAAAGGAAATATTTTTACAGTTAATTCAAATATAAACTCTTAGAACACAATATATTCTTACAAACACAACTGAAGTGTGTACAATATTTCATATTACAGTCCAAGTGATAATGATGATTCAGTACTGGTTGATACAGATCATCTAAATTCGTAATCCATGATAGAAAGAGAAATTCAATCTTCCTTTTATAAGAAATGAATAGCAAATCAAAATAATTAAATGCATCATAGGCAGATAGGTTAGATAGACAGATGATAGATAGACAGACAGATAGATAGTAGATAGGTAGAAAGAGATATATGAAGATAAAAGATTGGAAGAGAGATTCTCACATTAAACTTGAATTAAGAAGTATTTTCTTTGTTTTTTTTGATGTTTTCTTGTTTGCATTTTAAAAGAATGAGACATAGAACATAATGTTGGATGGGTAGGGATTTGGAGAGGACGTCGGAGGAATTGGGGGAGGATAACAATATGATTAAAACATGTATGAAAAATATTTAAATAAAAAATTAAAAAAATAAAAGTCCGGTAATGAACCATTGCTATTCTTCTGAGCTTGTAATATTGTAAATCTTTCATAGTCTCAAACAAACTTTATAGCTCTTAATTGTAATTAAAATATGAATATCTAGTAGCCAAGGCATTCTATTCCTTAGTGTTTCTCTTAGTTATAATTTACAGCTGTGTTCATGAAGGAATTTATCATTTAAAACAGCTTGGATATCTGTGTATGTGTGCATGTGTGCCTGTGGCATTTGTGTGTAATATGATATACCAACAGCTTTACAATGTATTTTATGTCAACAACCTCCTGGTGTATAGTTGAACTTTAAAAAAAAAATCAGGGGTATATATATATATATATATATATATATATATATATATATATATATTTACACTTAAATCCACAGCAAAATCCGATACAACTTCATTAATTAATGCATATGTCTGCAAAGGCACAATGGATGGCATCGATGCTAAACAATGTTCTGAAAATGAAGCAATGAGAAGTGTGTGGTGTTAAGACCTTGGTGTAGGTTAACATGACAATTTATTTCAAAGAAAGAGAAAACAACTTTTTATACGTTATCAAATGTTTATGTACTACTCTATCTTTTTAGAAGAATTTTAAAATGGTAAATCAAAGTGGATGAAACCAAGGAAGGAATAGGGGAAAGAAGCAGAGAGGGGAAGGAGAGCTCTGAAGATGTTAGACAGTAGTGACTTGGCTGTAGTGATGCCGGCCATAATTTCAATACCTGCGTGTAGATGGCAGACGATTTGCTCTGAATTCAGTGCCAGCCAGGGCTCCTTAGCTAGAGTTTTGCTTCCTAGCCATTTTTTTTCTTAAAAAAATGAGGCAGACATCAAAGATATTTTAGTTTTAATTATATTATAAAATGCACATACATGTACACATGTACATATACCCATGCATTCTCTAGTATGTGCAGGGAAAATAAATCAACTTATTTGAGTGCCAGAATAAATACAAAGTAAGCAAGGTATTTCGTATTCATTCCAATTCCCAAACAACGTTTATGGCATCCTTTATTATGTATGTTATTCTTTATGATTGGTGTTAGTAAATGTAGACTATGGAAGAAATTCAGTACTACAAGTGAAATACATGATCCTTATGCCTACCATGTATTCATTTGGATTACAGTAGAGATAATGCAGGACAGTTTTTTTCTTTTTTTTTTATTGAGAAAATAAATCATTTAATTATGTCTCACAGCTAGCATCTGCAAACTCAAAGACTAATCTTTGAAACAACAGTCCTGTTACTTTTTTTTTCTGTTTCTCACTTTCTTTTTTCTTTTCTTTTTTTTTGGAGTACTGATAATTTAATCTTTTTTTTTAAATATAATTGTATTTTTTACTTATTCACACAGGGGTTATAGACATAAAAAGGCAGGACATGGGGAAGGGGATGACACAGGAGCATGAGTGTTCAGGGGGAATACAGATATCTTTCAGAACATGGTATCCGTCTGGGTGAAGGTTCAGGAGACAGGTCACTATGACTCTGCCTATGATTCACTTGTCCTTATCTAAGTTGGTATTATCTGCCAAGGCTACCTCTTTACAAGGTCTATGACTACTCAGGTTGGTGTCACAAAAACTGCCTGTTTACAATAGCTTATAGCCATCTGTTTCAATGTTTTTCCACAGAGACCCAAAATTTGGTGTTAGTATACATGTATGACAGGCCTATCGCTGATTTTAGGCCTGTGTCTGATTTTAGGCCTACAGTGTATAAGCAGGGCTGCCCCTGACATCTTCTCCCTTCTCTAAGTGTAGAAGGGCTGTGGCTATTCTAATCTTGCGAAGGCGGGGACAGTTTTTTTTTTTTTAAATAATATTGTCACTGTGACAAATCATTTACTTAATGAAAGCATGTGAAGAACATATGCGGAACCACATGGAATAGGTTGCTTCTGTGGCACACTCTTTTATGATTTCAGGCTTTCTAGTCAAGCCAATTCAGTCATTGTGTTGAGAGCAAGATGTGTTTAAGTTGTTAATTTAAAGCCTTTAGTAACAAATTTTGTTTAATAAAATGAATACTAATAACCTTTATAGAGATTGATTGTATATATTTTATATGTCTAAATGGAAAAGTCTTTGGATTTGAATCTAAATTAGACAACCACAGAAGTAAAAATGTTAATGTGATTTTCCTTATCCAAGGTGATCATTCACATTAACTGACTATCTTTGGAATGAGACCTGTCGATGCTTTCATCTCCTTCAGATTTCACACTGAGGGTTGAGAATTACTGCATGTCAACATGTCAATGTGTTGAGGGGATATCAAAGTCTGAATGTTAGCGAATGTCTGCTGAACTAAAGAAACTTCAATATAGAATGCTCAGATTTAAGAGAAGATGATGTTAAATTTCTAACTCTCCTGACAGTAGCTGAATTACAGATGTAAGTCACAACAACACAGTCAGGGAAATAATACTGTCTATATGAAATTGATGCTTACAAAGATTTATGTTGAAACCATGTACTCAAATATTAGCAGACCTAAGCAATCCTGCAGGGATTTTTTATTTTGTTGCAATTAATCATACTCTATACTCAACAAATCAACAAAAGTCCTGACTTTTAAAAATCAAGATTGATTTTTAGACCTCAAGACTTTCATTGTTTTTTAAACTCTTGAGAAAAGTGGTTTCTTCCTTCCCTTTCTTACAATATATATTCATTTTTCTTCCTCTCAAGAACGATCAGAGCTTTGCTGCCATGGCAGGAAATGTTTTAACTTCCCTTATATGTGTCATCAAGACAGCTTTATCTAGAACTTCAATACTTTCTGGAATATTTAAGCCATGAATATAGAAAAGTGTACATCTCTTTGAGCCTCAATGACCCATTCAGTTCCTGGAGATTCATTTGAGTGAAAGGTCTGTACTTAGCTTAATAATCAAAATAAGAAAAGTTGTTTGTTTATTGAATAAAGTTTTACATTTTAAGGCATTTGGAGGTCCAATGGGAAGAAACACAGGTGAGTGTCATTAAACACAATTGCAACTCCTTGAAAAGTTTCAAGGTAGTGTCATAAGCAGCATACTGGCATACCTTCCAAATGTTGACTAGTCACACCTCACACACCCATCCTCATATCCATCACCCCTCTGGTCCCATGCCCTTGACAGTAATCAAGTTTGTCTCTGTTTCTTTGTTTTGTATTTTCAGAAAGTTTCATGGGTTATTAAGAAAGAACATTGTTCAATGGCTAGTTGTGAACATCTGCCTCTGAATATGTCAGACTCTTGCAGACCTCTGAGGAGACATCTATATCAGGCTCTTATCAGCATGTACTTCCTGACTTCCACATCAGCATCTACCTTTGGTGAGGTGGGAGGTGGGGTAAGGGGACAACATATGAAATGTAAATAAAACATCCAATAAAAAAAATTAAAAAAGAAAGAACATTGTTTCTGCTGTTTACTGTACTCTCTATATTTTCATATGTCATGCATGTATGTAAGTTACTCCTGGTGTTTATATCTGTATCTCTGGGGATTTTCCATCTGGAAGTTTCTGTGAGGAGGTTGAAGCCAAATTTGCAAATCTAAATTGATTCAATGACACAAATGAGTGGTACTCTGCCATTTTTGGCAACACAGATAGGATTGAGATCATTATGTTATGTGAAATGTGAGGCTCAGGAAGAGAAAACCAATAAATTTCATACACATGTAGACTCTAATATAGCTGATCTCATGGGAGTTGAGAGCATTCATACTTACCAGAGGCTAGAAGGAGTGCAGTAATACATAATTTGGTGAACAGGTGCTAAGATACAGTTGTGTCAGAGAAAGGAGCTCTGTGCTATTATTGCTCTATATAATGAATATAAGAATAATTGTGTACTATACATCGAAGAATTAAAAAACAATGATCTTCAAATTTTCCATGCAAAAATTAGTAAATTTTGAGAAGGCAACTCTATCAAATTTGATTTAAACTCTACTCTAAGAATCTAGGTATCAGATATTATTTATTCATTAATTACTTCATTAATATACACACATTTTAAGGATTGTAACAGTTAAAATAAAAATAAATAGATAAAACTTATTTATCTTTTTTTTGTCTCCTTGACATGTTCTGAGGTGGGATGTATGTGCATACTTGTTTTGTTTGTTTTGTTGAGAAATACTTTTTCTTTGTAGCCTAAATTTGCCTTGAACTCACAGTTCTTTCTTGAATCACACATAGGTCAAGAAAGAAAAGCGTATGAATTAACCCTTATTACAGTTATATCTGTAAGATAAAAAGACAACTTCAACAGTATGAACATTACCATTGCTTGTTACTCTACCCTGTAATGAACATCGTGAAAGCTCTCTGTATCTTATATTCATTCATTCATATCTCACCTCAGGGATAGTTCCTGGGATGTGATGTATTTACCAGATAACCTAACAGTTTATAACCAACAATATATTTTCAGAGCTCTGTTTGAATCTGTTCCACCCATTTAAAAAGCAAGGCTTGATTATCAAACTTGGTGGAGGTTGTTTGAATGTCATATTTATTTCAGATTTGATGAGAATGTGTATAACATCCATGAGGTCTATGACTATTTTTTACAGTCTCATTTTGTAGTGATGATTGGCCCTGAATTTGCTGTGTAGACCAGACTAGCCTTAACCTCACAGAAATCCTCCTGCCTTTGTCTCCTGAGTGCTAGTATAAAGGACATACACTATGACATGTGTTTTAAGTTTTATTTATGAATGTTAATTTCATGGATTTCATAATTTCATTAAGGAATGTGCCTTGGTTTTAACATAAAAAAATCTGGTATTCAATATTCTACCTAATACTGAGAAATTGTTAAAACATGTTGTAGTTTTATCATTGTTGAATTTTACGCTTTTCAAAGTACTTAAAGCCAGTGTCATACAAAACTGATTCACCACTATAGTAATAGTTTGTACCCAAACTGGATTCTGAGAAAAATGGCAGTCCTGGTTACTTAAGAAGTAGTCTTTAATTATCCTTTAGATATTTCATTTTGAGTCTCTATTCATCTAGTTTCAGATAAAATTGACTGATATAAATATGATAATTACTGTCAGGTCAATGATAGCTGTGGGTTTTGCTTATTTCTGGGTGTACAGATCCATGTATATAGTGCAAATATTAGGACAGGGAAGAGTCAGGTGTGACTCAGAACTTTGTCTGGGTCATTACATATCGTGACATGGTTAATGTTTCTCAATTAACACTGTATCACACTGTGCTTTAATTATTGGATGTATTTATATCTTTCAATGATCTTTTGAGAGTGGTATATCTGCCACCATTTCATAGGCAAGAAATATGAGGAATCAAGGTTGTTTGAGGTTCTACACCATAAATAATAGAGTGAATGTTTGATTCCCTGCGGCCTAACTACTAAATCATTTTGGTTTCCAGCCTGGATTCATGAGGAATTTATTGATACAGAGACAATGCTGTGAGTTTTGGGAAGAAAAACAAGCTGAATTTTGGAGTTATTTTGAGGAGCTCATGCTGCAGTTGAATGAAGATGTCTGCTGTATACTTGGTGGTATGGATACATCTACATACATAACTGCAGCTGAAGAAATTAGATGAGAATTTTCAATAAACAGATGGGCACTGAAAGTAAATGGAGCCAGGTAGAGGAGCCCTGCTTTAGTTCTGCATAAATATATTAAAAATGCATATTAAAAGATGTATATTCCTCCATAAGCTTTCACCTCACAACAATATATATGACCAAACACAGAGTATGAAATGAAAAGTGCTAAGCAAAAGCATCAAGGAAGACTGCCCTCCTGTAGGAGGGCGGAGGCAACATCTGTGAAGCTCCATCCTAGAGGCCGCAGCCTAGGAAGACTTCAGGACTGCTAGAAAGGCTTGGAGAAAATGGCACTTATGATTGAAAGTCAGCTTACTTGGGAAACAACTCCTCATCAAGAAAAGATAGCTTCACACCCAACTATCCAGTGTGCATGTTACCTAAGGAAATATGACTTCTCTAGCATAGCTGAAGTGTTCAAATAGGGAAGGAATGCTGGGCTTTGAGGCAGGGGGCAGAGCTGGGTGGACTGGCTGCAAAGAATCTCACACATTACACTTTAGCTTGTCTTTTTCCCAGCATGTGTTGTAATGTAAAGAAATGCCATATGGATATGAGAGTACCACATAACCTCTGTGTTTCACTGTTCAAACGAGGTATATAAAAGTTTCATATTTAAATAACCTGATACTAAGTGGCCTGCTTGCCTCCGCCTTTTGAAACATTTTACTTTTGGACACTGGCTTTCATTATGCACAGATATCACCATGGCAGAAAGAGTTACAAAAGCAGTGTGCCTACCCCCACCCCAATGTAAACTTCACTGTCATTATGAATATCTGTATGTCCTTTGCCTTCTATATTCTAAATTCTGTTGTCATAAAAGACTCTACCAGGTAATTGGAAATACCCACAAGCAAAAAGCATTAACTCACATACCTGATTGCATACAAGAGGCCAGCCACCACATTGCTAGTGACATAACAGCTTTCAACTTCAATTCTGGGTATCAAAACAGGAGCAACATACACACCTTCTGTAAACAGATTTTTATCAAAATTAGATTCTGATGGGTTCTTTACAGACAACCTTTGCTAAAATGATAAAGCTTAACCCTTAAATGTACAAAAGACAAATACATAGACGTATGAGTTTTTTGGTTTTGTATGCTTGCTGAAGAAAGGATCTTATCGTGCAACACAGGAAAGATTTAAATCCAGTCTTCCCATCTCAGCCTCCAGAGATTCAGCTGAGATTTGAGGTGTCAGCCACTATGCTCTGCTTAGAGGTTATAATTACTCTTTCCTGTTTGTCTAGTGTTGTAAAATCATATCAACTAACAGGTATTCAGCCTGGTAGTAGCTAGCATTCAGTGAGAACATTCTAATAGGATGAAGAACCTGGGTAAAACAAAGAAGACTTTAGCGAACCAAATTTATGTGATTTTCCATATATATGACAATGTATTATATCAACTGTTTTTGTAACTTCTCATTTGGAACACAGTCTATGATTTTAGTATGATTGACACATATATTTCTTCTCCTGCCATGTCTCTTTGTTTTTCTAATGCATGTGTGTGTTATAGTATTTCCCAAGAGCTAACAAGTCATCAATTATGTGTTTAAATTTGAAGCTAAAACTAAAAGGCTCATCATCTGATGTATTGCTACATCATCTAAAAGTTACATATGAAACAAAACTGAAGCTCAGCAGAAATTTGGATGCCCCTGTTCTAAGGAACATATGGGTTAAAATATTATGTTAGGGTCAGGTTATAACTCAGTGGCAAAGACTTTGTCTAGAATACCCAAAAATTTAAAGCTATATGCCACACACACACACACACACACACACACACACACACACACACACTTTCATAGAATTAGATATACTTTACATTAGAATTCATAAAGCTTCCTACACAGTGACAAATTACATTCTATTTTATAGGAGACAAGAAAGCTGTATGTTATGTGTACAACACTTGAGATGAGGTATAGCAATAGTGCATTGGAAAGTAAATTTTGATGTAAAAAATGAACTGTGTATCACATCATAGGGATAAAGAAATTACAGCCTGATATAGCTGAGTCACTGGTGAACAACAGGAACATAAGAATTGCTAAAGATATCTCTTTTCTGGTGTTTTATTCATTTTGAAATACACACTTTTTTTTTCATGCACTTCTAGGACATATTAGTGAAGATATTGGTATGTGGTAAAAATTTCTTCCTCTAAATCTTGCTTCTCATTTCATCTCCTTGAATGTCCCCAAAGAGGCAGAGGAAGAGATAGATACCTGGGTGGGTTAAATGAGGGGAAGGGAATAGGGGTAGGATCAGGTATTGAGAGAGACAGAAGAGAAGCCGTGGGCATCAGATAAATGGATATAAATATCCAGCAGTGTCAGGTGGGGGACCCACCCGCTAGGGATGCGAGAGGTTTCCAGTACCCAATGGGGATAACATTAGCTGAAATGCCTAACAGTGGGGAGATGAAACCTGAAGAGACCACTGAGAGTAGAGGGTAGAGTAGAGGGAGAGAGTAGAGGGATGGCGCTACCCACCTACATCAAAATTTTTAAAACTGAACTGCTCCTCTTTAAAGGAAATATGGGGACAAAAAATG
Source organism: Grammomys surdaster (assembly GCF_004785775.1). NCBI lineage: Eukaryota > Metazoa > Chordata > Mammalia > Rodentia > Muridae > Grammomys > Grammomys surdaster. Next base: position 3,636,055 of record NW_021621048.1, read on the forward strand.
GAGCATAGACTGATGGAAAGGCCATCCAGAGACCACCCCAACTTGGGATCCATCCCATGTGCAGACACCAAACCCTGACACTACTGCTGATGCCAAGATATGCTTGCAGACAGGAGCCTGGCATGGCTGACCTATGAGAGGCTCTACCAGCAGCTGACTGAGACAGATGCACATACCTATAACTAACCATTGGACTAAGCCCAGGGAACCCTATGGAAGTGCTAAGGGAAGGACTGTAGGAACGGAAAGGGATTGCAACTCCATAAAAAAAGAAAAAAATGAAACAACAACATCAGTATCAACTAACCAGACCTCTCAGATTTCCCAGGGACTAAGCTACCAAACAAAATCATACGTGGACTGACTTGCGGCCTCTGCTACATATGTAGCAGAGGACAGCCTTGTCTGACCTCAGTGGGAGGGAACATGCTTGGTCCTATGGAGGCTGAATGCCCCAGAGAAGGGGGATCATACAGGGGTGAAGTAGGCATGGATGGATGGGTGAGGGAGTACCCACTCAGAAGTGAAGGGGAAGGAGAATGATACGGGGGCATGTGGAGAGGTGACAGGGAAGGAGGACAACATTTGAAATGTAAGTAAATAAAATCATTAAAAAAGAATTCCTGTGCAACGCATTTGAAAGCAACATGCAAAATCTTTAATTAGAATTATACCTCATCCTGGCCCCCTTTTTAATTTTTTCAGACTTTTCAAAGTTTTCTGTAACCTTTCCACAACAGAAAATTTTGGAGGCAGCAATAGTTAAAAAATATCCTTAAACCAGTGAGAAGTATTTTCCTTGGAATACTTAATTCCTCAATCTTAGCATACTTATTCTTAAAACACATACACCAAAATGTTGAAACATAATGTATGCTAAAGTCTGAACTTGCCAGATACAACTTATTATTAAACTTATTGAACACTCCCACTTACAATGCTCTCTAAGCTGATTGCCATGGAAACACATATGCTTTTCAGAGGATTTTTCTACATTGTAAATCCTTTATTGAACATTCTTTCTCTTGGCAATTATTTTATAATACAAAATCTTTCATTGCCCAGTGACTCATTTGGATGTGAGTGATATTAGTCCAATGCTTCTTTCAAAATTATTACATGCTTAAATATTAAATATGGGATTCCTCATTTTTCTTCTACAAAGAATAAAATTGAAACAGTAAGGAAACAAACTTAGATGCTTATCAATGCTTTTGGTTAATATTTTGAAACTTTTACATATATACCAAACATTCACATGTTTAATGCACATATACATACAAATATCTTTTATATACATTATTGCATATTACCATAAGTATCTATGTCATTAAATATAAATAAATAATTACATGAAATCAGCATAGTTGCTGTTATTTATCTTGAGCTAGAAACGAGTTCATGCAATCACAGTAATGTGGCTTATTTTTCTGGCATAATTTTTCTATATGTTAGCCTTTGTATATATGTTTTGCTAGATTTATATAACATTTATAAAAATAATGAGTCTTGCCCAAACTGTAATCTATTTCTGTTATGACGATCATTTATAGAAGTGTGAACCTTGTGAAATATAGTCTATAAGGACTTTCTCAGTTGTAAAATGTGGGAAGAGACACTGCAATACTCATATTTATTTTTATGTTATAGAGGCTAAGAATGAGCCATAGGCTCTGGTTTTAATCATTGATCAACTCTTTCTTACATACATAATTTTTCTACTTCAGAAGTGTCTAGATCAGTGGTTCTCAATTTATGCTGCATATTAGAATCACAGGACTAAATCCCTAGAACCAACCACATCAATTCTAACTTAATGGGTAAATCGTAGGAACTGAGAGTTTTTAAAGTCACCCAGGAGTTTCCTACACTAATAAGCAGTTTGGATTGAAAAATATTGCATCAAATGCCTCACTAGACTGACATGAGTACTCTTATTTCCTCCAGCTGTTCCAGCATCCTTTGGCTATATAATCAAATATCTTACTTTTATAGGTTTCCAAATCTACAAACATCTTAGACATTCATAACCAATTTGACTTGTTCATTTATAGGTTATCCTACCTTCTCTCCTGCCTTAACAAATTCAACGTCAGCTGTTGTAGTTACAATGTGAAATGTCCTCCACAGGTTTATGTATTTGAACGCTTTGTTTCCTGCTGAATGAATTATTTGGAAAGTTTGTGGAATCTTTAGAATTTTCTTACTTGAGAGAATGGGTCAAGGGGAACAGGCCCTGTTTGATATCTAAATTTTTTTTCTTCTTAACTTTCTGTTTCTGGCTCCAGCCAGGGTATCATGCCTTTTCTGGCATGACAGATTACATCCCTTTGGTTGTACATCAAAATTAATATCTCCTCTATTATGATGCCTTTTGTAGGGCACTTGCTCACAGAAATGAGAAAAATAACTACTACAGACATTATGACTGAGGATTATGTCCAAAGCTTTCACAAACCGGTGCTTTTAAAAAATTGTATGCTTTGTAACTCATCTGTAGGAAAAACGTGAAAGAATATGGAGAATACTCTAGAATACACATGAGTTCAGGAAGCAGAATGAATTGTGCCATACTCGTGAGAGTTGGGAGATGAGAATGACAAAAGATGTTCTTAATGTTGAGGTCTGCTCAGGAGGCTTCAGAAAGAAATAAATACCCTCTCAGGAAAACTGATACTGTGACAATATTCTTCTGAATTATCTGCCTGTCTTGCTGTTAATAGCCTGAGAATCAGAGTAATTCTGAATTTTAAAGTACTGGATTTAAATGTTTAGGAGGCAGAATTTCAAGGCAGGAGAGCATTCATGATACATTGGGAATATGTATTACTTCTTCTCTCCAAGGTCTACAGTGTGAAAGAGCAGCTGGTCCAGGACTTTGGTATGGAAAAGAGCAGGAGCAAGACTAAAGAGGCAGGCACAGTGGGTGAGGAATAAGAGGCTGCAATAGTTAGAGGCTAGTAATATCAAGAAGAGAGCACTTCTTTACCAGATCAAGAGAAATAGTGTTCAGGCAAGAACACACTTATCAAATGGTTCAACTTTAAAAAATACAAATCAATTTGAAAGGAGAACACCTGAACTGAGAATGCAGCTAAAGTGTCCACACAACTCAACTCACCCACATGCACTCAAAGCAACTGTAGAATCAGACACACGGTTCATAGAGGCAAATACAGTTGTTGCTAAGTTTATTATAGAAACATTGCCAGTTTGTGACTAGTTTTACAAGCACGCAAGATAAAGACAGATTCACAAGGTCACATAGTATTTCTCTATAGTTAAAGAAGGCTGATAAGGTTAGATAATGTGTGTCAGGGTTAAAGTCTGTACAAGAAGGCCCTAGTACACTATTGATGAAATTTTGAGGTGTGAAACCTAAGTTGGAATGGAGACCTCAGTATATTGTAGATTCTAGAGCCATGGGTCATTTCCAAGGGAAGGTATACGCACATAGTAGAGTTTATCCAAGCTAACACATGATACCTGTGACAGAAACTTGGGTAGGCCAGTTTAAACCTCTTGGAACTGGACTTATTCACCCAAAATTCCAGCATATCAGGTATGGGGCTGTAGGATTTGTGTTCTGCCTGTATGGTTACCATGTTGACTTGTTCTCATCTTCTCGCCTTTTCCTCCATTCACTTTTTTGGTATGGAAATATTTTTTATTGGTATTATATGTTAGAATCATGTAGTTTTATTTTAATGTTATTGGGAATCACAGACCTTCTCCTACTCAGAACACATTCCAAGAGATGGTAAACAATTAACCAAAGGTTATAAAGGGGGTACTAATGATTTATTATAGGTGCTAGTACAGAAGATAAAATATTGATTGGATATATCTATACAATACTTCACTAATAACTTGGTTAAGGTTTTCAACCTTCTATGAACCTGTGGAGCTGTGATAGGTGATGGATGTTTAGCTAGATAATTATTCCCAATGGATATGCATGTAAACATTCTCTATTGTAAACTTCTATTTCAATTTATATAGCGGGATTTTTCCCGGCTAAATTTGCAATAAAGCTCAATAATTGGGGAGTAGCTAATGTGTCAGAAGCCAAGAGTGGGAAGGAGAAGGAAGAGGAGGAGAGAGACGGGGAGACTGGCAACCATGGAAGAGGATGAATTGGTCAAGAGCAATCCTGGGCAACAATTTATATCTAAAGGTTACATATTGGATAACAACTCTAATTGTATGGGCATCTTGTTAATTGAACATTTCCAAATATATAAATCCTTTGGATAATCTTTAAGCATTAAGAGTCTTCATTCTACTGGGAACTGTGAGCATGGCAGGTATCATCAGGGGCTTAGCAGAGAACCATGAGAGTGAAGCGGTTGGCCCAAAATCTATGCTTTGGGCCATAGTCTTTGTGGAGATGAATGGTGGAACCAGCTCCCTTGGTAACATCTCCTGGGGTACTCTTTACCTCTGACTACTTCTAGTCGGGAACATGGAGGGTGGCCCAGATAGCTAGCAGAGCCAGACTGAGCAGTGGGTTTTCTAAATATTAACCTCTGTAAATTTATGATTTGAGTTTTTCTGTGAACTTGTGCTGAACATTTTAACATGTGATCATGTGTTTTGAAAGATGTATAAGTACTGAGGACAAAGAGATGAAAAGGGGGAGAAGAAAAATTTTCCGTTTCCCCACCTAGAAGAATTTTCCTCTGTCCCCACTTAGGATCTTTCTGCTTTTCCCCTTAGATAGCTTTCATAGGAAACTTTTTACAACTTAGTAATAAACTATAATCACTTTTCACATTGTCCCTTTTTCACCCTGAGACTTCTAACGAGCAGTCTTTTACCCAGAGGAGTAGCAAGAAAGTTTTTAGGATTTTTTTAGAAGTTATCATCAGCATTTCTATATAGTTAAAGAGCTAGAATGTCCTGAGACCTTGAGACTTTAAAGTCACATCAAAGACCTACTCTGTGCCCCACCCCACTACCCGCTCCATGCCAGGAGGCTCCCAACATTTTGGCAACTCCTTCTAGATTCTCCCAAAAGCTTGAGTCATCCAGAAAAGAAGACAATGTCCTTAACTGCTGAGCCATCTATTCAGTCCTTCTGTAGATGGTTTAATGATACACTAATCTATGTCTATAACAAGTTGTTAGGAGTTTAATGTTTTGTTCTATTAAAAATATAATGATAGTTTGTTCATTCCCATAGCCTATGACTTGTCTATCCATTGGTTCTTTGCCCTAAAATATGTGTCAGATATAGTGTGCTGATTAGTTTTGTTTTGTTTGTTATTTTGTCAGCTTAAAAACAGAATGGATTCATCTGGAAAGAGGGCACTTCCTTTAAGGAATAGCCTGCACATAAGGTTGGGACTGTGGGTAAGTTTTCAAGCATTTTTTTTTTTTTTATTGAGAATTTGTTGGGAGTCAACTCCTAGCAGAAAGTAGCTATCTTCTGTGCAGCCATCTCGGGCCATAAATTTGAAGGTTGATAATTTTCCACCCTGACAAGAGACTTGTTTTTCTAGCATTATGCCTACAACAGCTGAGCACACTGTGGCTTGTTGTTTAGTGTCCCCAGCTACAAGGCACATGTGGTAAAGTGTCTCCAGATGCACTCCTCTGCTTGTGCTTATATACCTATGATTTTCTTTCAATAAATGAGCTTTGATCAAAAAACCTTGTCTTGTCTCCATTCTTTGTGTCTCTTGCCCCTCCATCCTCTCTGTCTCTCTGTCTCTCTGTCTCTCTGTCTCTCTGTCTCTGTCTCTGTCTCTCTCTGTGTCTGTCTGTCTCTCTCTCTCTATCTATCTATCTATCTCTCTCTGTCTCTGTCTCTGTCTCTGTCTCTCTCCCTCTCCCTCTCCCTCTGTCTCTGTCTCTGTCTCCCTCTCCCTCTCCCTCTCCCTCTCTCCCTCTCTCTCTCTCTCTCTCTCTCCCTCACTTGCAGACACTGTTGACTGACCCACAGGCCGAATCAGGGTTGATTGGAGAAGATTCATTCCATTGTGAACCATGTCACTCCTGGTGAAATTGTTCTGTGTTGTGCAAGAGTGCATACAGTAAAATTCATATAAATCAAAGCAATAAATAGCATTCGTCCATATCATCTTAAGAATAGCAGGGAGACCATAACTCAAGCAGTGTACTATATCTTCTGAAGAACAGCAGGTAGATCATAATTCAAGGCAGTGTACCGTATAGACCATGACATGTTTCAAGGCACAGGCCAAGAAGATTTTGTACTTTTCCACCACCTGGCCCCTCTTACCCCCTCCCCTTGTAAAACATGCTATAAAAAAGCATTTCATGTTCAAAAAAAAAAAGAAATAAAAAAAATAAAAAAAAATAAATAGCATTCGTCTGTAATCTCTGCTTCAGTTCCTGCCTCTGGGTTCCTGCTTCTGCCTGACTTGCCTCCTTTGTGTATTTAGATTGGGACATTTAAGTCAAGTAACTTTATAAAATTTGTTTTTGATCATGGCTTTCATTAGAGCAATAGAAGGAAAATAAGGACCTATGAGTCCCGTCCTGGGGAGCAGGCTTTAAATCCAATCTGAGAGTAATTGGTTATTCCCAGAATAATTGTGCTACTTTTGCACAAATGAATGCATATTCCTAGGCAGTTTATGTTTGTGGTACAAAGTTCACAGCTCACTAAGATCATTTTCCCTGTTAGCACTGGGAAATGCCAATGCCAGCTTGGTTTCTCTATGTTCTATGACTCAAGTATGTGGTGTCTTCAGCAACATAGTCCTATTATCCACCCTGGAAGGTAACCAAGAACAGTAATAATATCCTATAACCTTTAAAGGACATGTGTGCTACAGGATTGAATTAGTCAACAACTAAAATGGAGATAACCCATTCCTGATATTCAGCTGGTATTAACCTGGAAGCTTCAATTTATTGGGCTAGCTAGTTATATTTTGGTTTAAATGGTTTAAATGTCTGAGTAAGGCTTAGTTTCAGAGCAGTGTTTTAGGGAGGTATCCTGGAAAGTGCAGGTAAATCTTTTCCCATTCATGTTATCTTATGTTTTCTTCCTGCCTCATGAAGTGAGTTATTGTCTGTATCATGTGTCCTTCCAGTACATGCTACATTGTCTTAGGCAGAAAGACATGAGGTTAATCCAATTATGTGCTAAAACTTCACATATTAGAAAGCCATAATAAACCTATTCCATATATGATTTATTTCTATCTGGTATTTTGTTATATGACTAAAATAAAGTTGGCTAATCTAAACATCTCAGTAATATTTCTGGTAAAATGTATTATCCTATTTTTCTATTGTTCTGTAACAATACTCTAACAATGTAGCAATATTTATTTGAAGGAGACAATGAAGTCAGTCTATATTGCAGGTCAGAGGTGATGTAATTATTTTAAGATTTAATTTAATTTACTGTATTAAAGTATGATTTCATTTGCTAAAATCATTACATAAAAATCCAATAAGAATCATCACCAGTTCATTAATGAATGTATTTCCTCTTTTATTTTCAGGTTTTTTGTCTGAGTATATTGTTAAATATAATCTTACTAAAAAAGTAAAACATGATCATTTTAGTCATTAGTAAATCTTGTTTTCCTTTCTTCTTTTCCTATTATTGAAATTGTTCAATACAAACTTGGAAACATGTTATTTAAAAATCAACTGTTTGCTCTTCTTCTTTTGATTTTTCATTCACCCTTGAAAATATCTGTTGATCACAATCTTTGATTAAAAATGCTTCTAACAGAATTTGAAACATTTAGTCACATTGTTCAAGGGAAACATGTTTCTATCTATGTGTTCATTCAGCATTTATGACTGTAAAATAAGGCTATAGTGTAGAATTAGTACTAACATCTATGCCTTTCTAGAAGGAAGTTTACTCACCTCTATGTAACTGTGATAACTAGAAATCCCCCCAAAATCTGTTCATATAGCTAAAAAGTATTTTAAATTTATATTGTAGTGTGCATTTAAATACATTTAAATTTATATTGTAATTAAATTTCATTTTATAATTATGCACCACATTTTACATACACATTTTTGTTATGTGTTCATTCAGTATGTGATGAGCAATAGAGGGCCTAGAGTTTTTTTTGTTTTGTTTTGTTGGAAGGTGCATGAAAACCATAAAGCCCACAAAATAATTTGTCTTTCTTCTGCAGTGTAATACTAAATGTCTCAACATATAATTCCAGAACAAAAATATCCACCACTTTTTTTTCCATGTGTATGTACAGTTAATAAACAGCTCTACTCACCTGGTTATACATGTATACCTGAGTACATATGGCATCTCAGACCAAGTGCTGTGTATCAGCTGGGCACAATCACAGTTTAAGTAAGGTTTCTATAGTGACCATCTTTGAAGTGATGAGTTTTAAGATTCTAAGAACAGGCTTGTCTTTTCAATGAACAGTACAGGTGGCCTCCATCTCCCCTAGTCATACATCCATATTTTCAGGCAATCTTTACTGGAAAATTGTATAAACATCTTGTTTGGACTGAAAGTACATGGACTTTTTAAGAACCATTTTTCCCAAAATCAAATGATGAAATCAATTTTTCCACAGCATCCATACTACATCTTCTTTTTACTGTGCTAGAAATACTTTAAGACACATGCATGGGCACTGGAGTTATGTGCAGATAATATTCAATTTCACATTGAAGAACACAGTCATGGATTTGTTATGTGCAAGGAATGGAAGTCTTGGAATAATTACTCATCAATCACTAAAGATTACTTTAATATTTGTGCAAACAATTTCATAGATTTCAACAATTAACTGTGTCTCAGTGATTTGAGATCGACTGGTCATTGCGAAGCAGAACAGAGCTGGGATTAGCTGATGTCTCCAAACCTCTATCTACGAGGAACATACCTATGATTTATCTAAGAAATTACATTTTCAATAGTCTTTCACCACAAGCCTTCCAAACTTCATCAGTCTGACAGATTCATCTGTGTGGCATTGTAGGTGGAACATCCAGTTCTGAACAGCCCTTGACTGAATGCTGCAATTCTGTGCTCACCATTGGAATTCTATTGTGTATCTTTTAGATTTGGAGAAATGCTCCAGGGGCCCATTCAACAGGTGACGTGTCACCTTTTATCCTCTTACATGAAGTAATTACTGTGGCCATTGAAAGTCACTCTTAGTGACGGGCTGATTATTATCATCAGTTTCCTGAGATACCTATCCAGGAAAACGGCTGACAGAGGAAAAGACAGAGACATTTTAATGGCTCTCAAATTGATAGACTGATACAATTTAATCCACGCAATCAAAGCTGTAAGGAAAGCAAAGGCAAACCTGGCCCCATGGCCTTTGAGAAGCTCATGCTTGGACAGATGCCAACACCATCCTCATTGGATTGCACTTTGTGTTTCTAAATCATTCCTTCACTTCCAAGTCCTTGCAGAAAGCAGCTCCTTTGTTATTTGGCAACCATTTCTCGTACTGAACTATTCAGAGAAATGCTGAATTAACCTCCTGTCCTCTCTCACGCTTCAGGTGTCTAAATCTCAGAAATCAGATTATGCAGGGGAAGGTGGCAGGGGTTGAAAGGGGACATCTCAGCCCTGAGCAGACAGGAGTGCAGCCAATTTCTCACGCAAAATGGCATGAGCTGTGTCAGCCAGTGACCCCACTGAGCAGCAATGTCCCCCACAGGAGGAAAAGCCTGCCAGCCACACAATGTTCTCTGACTCCCTTCTGTGTGAGCATGTCAGATCCAGGGATGCTGAGTTTGCTCTGAAAAGGGTCTGCATCATGAAGCATCTAAGAGGCAGCACACTACCTGTAACCATGCTGACAATACTTTACCTTTAAATGCTGCAAAACATTGTTAAACAATGCAGGTAAGCCTCTAGAAAAATATTGCACCTTTTTTTTATGTGGTAGACTTTTGAAAACTCTTGATAGTTTATAATTTTGCTTCCTTTGATCACATGAACTCTACATTTCATTCATGTGATTAATTTCTGTATATTATATTTTTCTATTAGTTACTAATATTAGAGTTTTCTTAATAATAGTGATTTGATAATATTTCTGTAGTAAGAAAGGAAATTTTAAGCATTGAGTGTATAAACTAAGTGCCGTGGTGCATGTTTTTAATCTCAGCATTCAGAAAGTAAAAATGGATCAGGAGTTCAAGGCCAATTGAGCTATGTAGTAAGTTATATGTCAGTCTGAGATCCTTGAATCTGGTCTCAAAAAAATAAATAAATAAAAGAAGCAAACAAAGAGAAAATTTATTTAATTCGATAAAGTAGGTGAACTGGGGAGATGGCTCAGTTGGCAAAGTGCTGTGTGATTTAAACCCGTAAAACCCGAATTAAAAAAGCAAACAAACAAGTTCAGCTGTGTATGTAAGAGCAGAGGGCCATGCTGGGCATAGGTGAGAGAAGAGATCCTTGGCCTCATGAAGGCTGGACGCCCCAGGGGGTGGGAATTTGAGGGTGGGGAGGTGGGAGTGGGGTGGTAGGTAGGGGTACATCCCCAGAGAAGCAGGAGCAGAGGTGAGGGGGTAGGGGATTCCTGGGTGGGTGGAGGATGGTGTAAGGGGACAACATATGAAATGTAAATAAAACATCCAATAAAAAAAAAAGCAAGCAAGCATCAGGCTCTTGTCAGCATGCACTTCCTGGCATCCACATCGGTGTCTGACTTTGGTGACTGCACATGGGATGGATACCCAGGTGGAGCAGTCTCCAGACGGCCCTTCCTTCAGTTTCTGTCCCACACTTTGTCTTTATATTTGCTCCCACGAGTATTTTGTTCCTCCTTCTAAGTATTTGGTTTTCCTTCTTCATGAGCTTCATGTGGTCTGTGAGCTGTATCTCGGGTATTTCGAACTTTTGAGCTAATATCCACTTCTCAGGTGAGTACATACCAAGTGTGTTCTTTTGTGATTGGGCTACCTCACTCAGGATGATATTTTCCAGTTCCATCCATTTGCCTAAGAATTTCATGAATTCGCTGCTTTTAATAGTTGAAAAGTACTACATTACGCAAATGTACCACATTTTCTGTATCCATTCCTCTGTTGAAGAACATCTGGGTTCTTTCTAGCTTCTGAATAAGGCTGCTATGAACATAGTGGAGCATGTGTCCTTGTTATATGTTGGAGCATCTTCTGGGTATATGCCCAGGAGTGATATAGCTGAGCCCTCAGGTAATGCTATGTCCAATTTGTTGAAGAACCTCCAGAGTGATTTCCAGAGTGGTTGTATCACCTTGTAATCCCACCAACAATGGAGGAGAATTCCTCTTTCTCCACATCCTCTACAGCATCTGCTATCATCTGAGTTTTTGATCTTAGCCGTTCTGACTGATGTGCGGTGGAATTTCAGGGTTGTTTTGACTTGCATTTCCCCAATGACTAGGGAATGCTGAACATTTCTTTGGGTGTTTCTCAGCCATTCGAGTTTCCTCAGCTGTCTCCTTAGAGGTCTGCCAGAGCCTGACATACACAGAGTTGGATGCTCCCAGCTAACTCATCATGGGGTTCCCAATGGAGCAGTTAGAGAGAAGACTGAAGGAGCTGAAGGGGTTTGAGGCCTCATGGGGAGAGCAACAATATCAACCAACCAGAGCTCCCAGGGCCTAAACCACCAGCCTGAGAGCAAATAGGGAGGGACCCATGACCCGAGCTGTATATGTAGGGGAAGATAGCCTTGTTAGGCACAGATGAGAGAGGAAGTCCTTGGTCCTATGAAGGCTGGATGCTTCAGTGTGGGGGAATTCATGAATAGGAAGGTAGAAACTGGAGAATTCTGAGGCCTTGTGAGTTAGACAGTGTAGCTAAATCAATAAAACCTGTTTCAAAATAAGCTGTATGGTAGTTAACGGAGATCCTTGAAACTAACTTCTGGCCTCCATAAGCATATGTACATATATGCATACATGTATACATACATACATACATACATACACATGTATATACATACACACAAATGCACACATACATGAACACAAACGCACTGTGACTGGAAAAAAAAAACTCTTAGAATTAGTAGTCCTTAAAGGTAAAGAGAAAAACATAACCAAAGAGTATACATGTGGTTGTCTAGCAAAATCAAGAGAAATGGACAAAATTTGAATATGAGGAATTAAATTATGAAGAAAAGGTATCATAATTATGAAAGAGACTATACTAATTAAAATTTGACCAATTCATCCCAAGAGAAAACTGAAAAGGGAATAAAATTATTAGATAATATTTTATGGAAATAAAATCCAACTGACACATATATACACACAATAAAAAAAATCAGATATCTCTTGCAATAGAAATTCAGACTCTTTTATATTAAGGAGCCTTCTGAGCAACATATTTAAAACATAAATGACAAGAATGCTGTTTATAACTCTCTATATATATTTAAAAAAAGCACTTTAAGTTCTGCTGCTTTGATGATTTTTGTAGGCTAATTTTCTTGTGATTTCAGTGAGATTTTTCTCTTAGGATCCTTGGTAGTGTTTTTTTTTGTTTCATGGTTAAGATTGTCTGCTTTTTTCTTTTGGGCTGAAAGTCACACTGACGGCCTTGCACGTGTGAAGCAGGCACTCTGACACTGATTATGTCCCGAGGTCCCATGGCCTCTTCCTCCTGTAACAACATTCAAAATCATCCTACAGTACTTTTTGAAATATACTTTGAACTGTTATTAATTATATCCTCTGTACTGTTCAAAAAACCATTAGAGTGTATTCCTTGTGTCTGTGAACCCCATTATATCTTTAGACTAATTTCTACTCATTTCCTAATTCTGGTGACTCCTGTCATTCTTGGTTTCTGTTAAGTCACACTTTTAGATCTATATACAGATGGATTCGTGTGGTGTCTGTCTTTCTGTCCCTGCTTTATTTCACTTCATAAATGTTCTCCAGGAGAAAAAAACGCAGAGAGGAAAGAGTCAAATGCAACCTTTTCAACTTAGAAAGAAAGGGAAAGGAACAATATTGATTTTTTATTATTATTTTGTAACTTATTTAAAAAGAAGAGAGAAATTCAAAATATAAAGTTTATAAGCACTGGAGAATATTTTGGCAACCATTTGCTTGAGTAGTTTAAAAACTTAAGATTTGTTATTTTTGTTGGATGCTGTCAATGGTGATAGTTGAATATATCTTAGTTAACAAAGAAAGCTGAGATGGCAGAAATGGCCATGTAGATGATTCTTGAGTAAAAGGAACTTTATTCACTGGAGCAATAGAATTATAGTGATATTTGCAGTATCCAAAATTTGCCGATCGCAACTATGTGTGAAATACAGAAGTACACAGTAAGATTTGAGCATGAAGTGGGAAATGGGGAAACGGGATAGCATCTGAAATGTAAATAACATATCACATATATATATATATATATATATATATATATATATATATGTGTGTGTGTGTGTGTGTGTGTGTGTGTGTGTGTGTGAAAATTTGAGCATGAATTCAGTACTGCAAACATAAAGGCATTACAAAACAATAATATTAAGATTGCCTCATTGATAAAATAATAACAGAGCACAAGCAATAAAAGCTTTTCATGAGATATTAAATTGCACATTTGTCCAAATATATATAAATAATAGTTTTAAAGCTAAAAAATTAATATCCAATGCTATAAAAGTTTAAATTTTGAAGTAGTACCATAAAAATTGGATTAAGAGCTAAAGGCACTGAAGGACTGCTGAGAGAAAAAATTGCTCTTCAGAAATGATTCCTGTAATTGATTGTCTAACTCCAAATGGTGAGCCCTAAAAACATACATTGAAGCACACTAAACAGACTCATGGGTTATGTTTACATCGTTATTCACATATATGTAATTACTTTGTATGTTTAGATGACATTAAAGGTTATCCTTTTCAATGCTACATTTGAGAATATTTGAATCTACTATTGCTAAAATTGTTTAAGATAAAATTTCCAGATTATGCTAGACCAGTGGTAGCAGTAGCAGGCCAGAGAGGTTCAGATGATGCCAATAAAGCTTTCTAATAAATCAGTGATTGAGTCTATAATAATATGTTTATATAAAAAGGATGTTTAATATTTTGTTTCTAAACCATATCTCTCTTTGTCTGTCTGTCTGTCTATCTATCTACCTATCTATCTATCGACTATCTATCATCTATCTATCTATCTATCTATCTATCTATCCATCTATCATCATCAACAGACACGCAGAAAACATCAGTGTCTCCTGTGCATCTTTGCTGCTTGGCATGGTTGGCTTGGTACTGAGAACTGCTGCCAGGACTCTGTCACTGAGCTGTATCCTTAGCTACAAAAAAAAAAAAAATTATTTAGCTAAATTTAAAATATTTAGGCCAAAGAATAACATCTTCACAAGCTTATATTCCATTATATGCAGCAAAGCTATTAAGACTTACAATTATTTACAGTTGAAATAAGATAATCCTTTTAACTTTATAATGGCATGATACCTCACACATTGGTGATGGCATACCTTTTCATTGAATCCACAACTTTATTTGGGATTTAAGAAATAAGCAGGGATAAGTTAAATGGGAAAAACAGTATAAAGCTCATATATCACAACAGCCTTAAAGGAATAATGCATGTAAATGCTTGGAAGTTTAAGGAATATTTGTCAGTTAAAGTAATATCTTGCATTTCAATATGTGTGACTACATCAGGTTATAGCATATTTATCAAAGTTCTCTTCACATTCAAGGAAAATCTCAATTATTAGAACAATTTGTCTTTGTAGATATCCTGTTTTGTTCAATTCTTTTATACCTGTAACAGTTCCATTGAGAAAAGAATATTTTTAAATATTTATTATTTCTAGGTTTGCAATTTATTCCCGTGTAGTTTGACATGATGTTTATTCTAGACTCTGCTGTAGTATATGACATTGAATTGACAAAGAATATCAAATCCTGTGCAACGAAAAGTGCTCCTAATCATTTATTAATGATGTATGAATCAAACATGATGGATAAGTGACCTCAGTAATGCATTGGCTGTTGAGATCCTCTTCCTATTTACTATAGTCATTGTGCCAATGATCAGGGGTGGGTGCTAAGTAAAAGCAAAGAGTTAACAAATAACTCCTCAGTACTCAGCTACAAGTACAGTGCTCTGGTCTGAGAAATTCAAGAAGAGTTTATGTTTTACACTTAAACATAAACTCTTTGTTCATTTGAATTTGAATTCTTCATCTGAGAGCTAGAACATCTGCCTTTGTCATAGTCAGTGGCATTCCTACCTTTCCAGCCTCAGGAGGAAATACACACTCTGTGAAAGCATTCAGATCCATCTGTTGCCTCTTTAGATTATCAAAACACATGGAAATACATGGGGATGGTAGCACTCTCTTTGTTCCAAGTTGCTAGGTTTTATTTGTTTGATTATTTTGGTTTTGACTGTGTGTCACTAAGTCAGTATGTGATTGCCATTTTTTTTTAACTGTAGAAAGAAAATCATAATTGGAACATCATAAGGAAAATAGGCTCCCTGAGAAAGTTTGGATCAGAAATATCTCCTGACAGAAAGCTGCGGCTCAGTAATAGACAAACTGAGAAAGAATAACATGACTAATCACAGGTCAGGCAGAATGGGTTTCATCCTAATAGCACATACTTGCAGCGCTGTGCATACTTGGATCCTCCAGGTCCAGGTCAGCCAGGACCATCCTCATTTACATAGCTTCAATTCGTTGATTGAGAGTTGCATTTATAGTGGATCGTTCTACCTGATTAAGAATTGGACCGAAGTTTTCCAGACTCAGACATTTTACCTATGTGTCTCTTCTATGTCTATTATGCTTACCGTGTTCTTTGTCAGGTACTATATATGTCTTTTTTATTCTTATGTGAGGATTGAACTCTTTCACAGATCAGTCAATAAATACCTCCAGCCAAATGAGTGCCCCATATTGGGAACAGGAATTTCCTCTCTGCTTCTTGCTCCTCTCAACTCAGGAACTTTGCAGAACTTGAAGACACCTCAAAGTTTCTGGTTATGACATCTCCCAGTGTTACCAGAATGTCCTCTTGCCTCAGCTATAGACTTGGGAGGTCTTAAAATACTTGGAGTAGGGCTTTGAAATTCCAGAAAGCTTCTGACTTGCATACCCCTTGCTTTTTTGCCACAAGACCTGCCTCCTTTGGGCACATGCTCATTACCCCCACAAAAGTAAGAGACCCAGCTATCTGTACTGCTCTGATAGGTGAGGGACTCAACCTGGGACCATTGGGAGACTCCATCGTGGTTAGGGTCACTTTCTGTGAGGCAACAGATCTAATGGCCTGCTTTATAGAAAGCTACTATAGTCTCAGCAGCCAGGAAAATTGTTTTTTTAAACACATTGTTTCAGTAGAAAGTCCCTTCTATATTGCAACTGCAATTCTCTGGCCAAGCTCACTCTTTGGTGAGATTCTCCACTTCATTTAAGTATTCAGGACCAAGAAGCAAGATATTTTAAAACATCTCTCTCCATAGCCCTAAGTTCACAGTTAGAACTTCTAACCCTAGTTAGAGCTTGGTTATCAGAGTCTGCAATATCAGCATCAGGAAGGTCACAGAAGTACAAAGGTTGGAACTTATTGCTCTCACATACACCTTTCAGGGAGGAGAATTACAAAGCTTAATGTCTAAACCATCCCAATATCTGCCTTCCTCATGGGTTCTGTACACGCCATCTCTGGGAATAAAAGGTGAATAGTAACAAGAGAAAAATATCTCTTCCAAATATATCCTGGAAAATTATGGTTTGCTGAAGGCAAGGAAAATCTCAAAGCAGATAGCAATTATTCACTCTAAAAATCACAAAATAATTATTTAAATGACTTAGTATCAGTCAGAAAAATAATGCTGGTCAAAAGGACAGACCAAGAAAGTGGCTGTGCTACAGCTCTTGTGCAGTTTTAATCTTTTGTCCTGTATGGAAAGGCAGCTGAGCAAACCTTAGGGAGCAAGACACTAAGCAACATTCCTCCACAGCCTCTGCATCAGTTCTTGTCCTCAGGTCTCATGCCCTGCTTTCCTCCATGTTAGACTTTAATTTTTAAATAGGACAATTTTTTCCTCCCCAAGCTGCTTTTGGATATCATGTTTGTCACAACAGTGGAGACTTAATTGGGACAAAAATTGATTCCAGGAGTAGAAGGCTGCAAAGACCATGTCTTTGCTGGGAAGGGGATGGGTGGAGCTTCGGACTAGAAAGACCTGTTCAAGGCTTAAAGCTTAATGAACTTCAATGGAAACTTAGATTGTAAGAGTGTTGAGACAGACATATGTGATGGATCCTGATCTCTAAGGGAAGTAAAAAACGTATAAGGACAGTTCATGTGCTATTTTGAATTGAGAATTTATGATTTAGGGTTAGCTGGGACTAATAAATCATCGATTTTAAGAAGAGACAAACATCACTGAGGTCCTCCAGAAAACATCCTTCCTGGTACTATAAAGATTATTTTCAGAAGTTGAGGCTTTGCAGTGCATGCCATGAATTGCCTCCTCAGTACCTGAGGAGAGGCAAGTAGAGGACATTGCAACGTAAGCAGAGATCTCTATGTATTGCAGATGCCAGAACTGTGGAGGGACCATCCAGGAGAGCAGAAGGTAGTATGTTCTACCCAATAATAAATTGTGTGTGCTGTATGTTGCAGAGCCAGAGAAGTGCAATTTTTCAGGCCATTTGGAGCACAGAAGATCAAGAGTATGTCCCAGGCATACACAGTGAGCTATTTATACTGCTGGACTTTGAATTTCATAGTGTTACTTTTTCATGTGCTGATTTTTCTTTTAAATATGAATTATATAAAAAAGTTAAAGGCACTTGACATGCTTGCAGAGGACCCAGGTTCAGGCCCAGCATCAATATGACACCTCAGATCCATCTGCTACTTGATTTAAGGAAGTCAGACATTTTTTTTTTTTGGCATCTAAAGATAACAATACATGTATGGTACATATACATACCTTCAGGCAGAACACTTGTTCAATTAACATTTTTAAATTTTTTAAATATATATTTTACTCAACAGTGAGTCTGAGGCAACATAGAAAGCTATCCTTCATTCTTTTAAACAGAATTACTGAGAGGACATTAGAATTCTAAACATAATCATTCCCAAATTAGGCATATTGGCATATAAGAAAAAAACAAACATTAAAATCAAAGTAGATTATGTCAAAATTTATCTTTTACCAATAGAAAATTCATCTAGAAAAAAACAGAAACATGGGAATTAAATGTGACCAGAGATGAAATGGACCTAATAGATTTTTAAAGAATTTCAGTTTTATCAAAACACTATTAAACACAGGTTCTTTTCAGCAATACATGAAAGTTTCTCTAAAATAGACCACATATATGTGTACAAAGGAAGTCTGTAAATCCCATCAAAATATTCTGGCCAAGAAAATCATAGGCCATAGTGGGGAAATTCATTACTATTGTTCAGCTAAATAAATATAACATCAAACTGCCTTCTAAATATCTATGCTTATACTCAGAGAAATGCTATTCTTGTTCTTGATCAGAGAAGCCAATCTGCATAGCAAATAACAATGAGTGCAGAAACCCATGCTGGTAAATGATAAGGGAGAGACGAGTGCTCAGGCTTAAACAGGCCATTCTCAGAGAACATCAGGGAAGATGAGACAGAAAGGATGTTAAGAGCTGTAAGATGGGGAAGAGGGTGGAAAATGCTCTATTTTTGACATAGAATAAACCATTACAGTCATAATTTCACAATGGATGTAGTGGCGTGAATTCTGCTTGTACAACACAGGACCTGACAACAACTAAACATGTAGGGTGAAGAGGTACACAGAGCCCTACTGCTTCTTGTTGAACTTCTGGATTGTGATAGATTATGGGGAAGACACCTTCCATAAGAAAGGGGTTGACTGAAACAAGAGAGAGACTAAGATCAGCTAGAAGGGGAGAGTAGTTAGAACATGTTATATACATGTATGAAACTTTCAACAAACAAATTTAGCTAAAAAAGCATATTTATAAAATAGTCAGGAGGCACTGGAGAAATATCTTCGTGGTTGAAGCCTTGGCTGTTCTCCCAGAGGACCCAAGTTGGATTCTCACCACTTACATGATGGCTTACAGACCTCTGTAATCCCAACTTCAGGGCACCCAATGTCCTTTTCTGGCCTTCACAGCCACTGTCTTCAAGTGGTTCATAGAAGAACAAATGGGCAAAGCATCCATGTACATAAAATAAAATAGATAATATTTTTTAAATATGAAAACAATGCAAGATTTGATAATGTATGAATGTAGGAAGAATTTTAGATAATTATATAATGGGTTATCTAAGCAGAAAAAAATGAGAACTCAAGAACTGTTACATGCTTCAATTCTGACAAGCCTTGATAGCCTTAGAACTAAGTGGATAGTAACTGTCCTGTGTATGATTTCACTTATTTTAGATATCTATAATAGGCAAATTCAAAAACAGAAAAATTGCTAATTGCTAGTTTATCAGCATAAGAAAATAATGGGGGTTGTATTAGTTAGGGCTGCAGTAAAAGAACCAACAAGATTAATGTGCTGTGTGTTTGTGAAGTGTGTGTGTGTGTGTGTCCATCTATGCATGTGTGTGTTCAGACCTTGAGGTTGGATGGCTCAGCACCCAGCATAGTCCTTAATGGCTGTTGAACATTCGAGGTCACCCTGAAAACTGGTAATTGTTCAGTCCACTAGGGTGAGTGCCTTATTTGTTGCCCCAATGTTTGTGTGCATGTGTGTATACATATATATGTTTGTGTACATACACATGTAGATATGTATTCACACAGTATTCACATACAAATATGTAATAAAGATAATCTAAAAAAGAGAGAAAATCTGTTTGAGAGTGTGGAACATGTGAAGAGTTTGGGGGAAGGTAGATAAGAGGGGCTGGAGGGAGGAAATCAAGGAGGAAAGTGATGTAATTCTATTTTAGTTAAAAACATTTAAATATGCAGTGTCACACTGAAGGGAAGGAACAAATGGTATTTCAGTTACAATTGTGAAGTAGGAGGTACAATTTTTATCCAAAGACTCCTGTAAGTCCTTCAGAGTTGACAAGAGTGCCAGTAGAACTGAATTAGTCTAAAGTGGCAGTACACAGAATACAGTGAAAACAACGCAGCGTCAGCACCCTGAAATCTGAGGCCCAGAGAGGCGAATCAAGTATTTCGTGTTTTTATTTATGTGTTTCTGCATTTTTAGTCAGCAAGCAGCTGTTTTATTATACAGGAAGAAGCCAAATACCAAATTTGGCAAGGAAAAAAAGTCAGCAAAAATGAATTCTAGAGTTAATTTTACTAAGTGCACACAAATCATGCGTTCTTCACTCTGCACTGAATATTATCAGGATTGCAAAGACAATTAGCACTGAAACACAGAGGATTTGGTCAGCAGAGTTTTCAGGCATTTAAATGTGCTTTGTTGATGTAAATCCTATTTTCTTCACTTGATTAAAATAAGACTATAAACAGAATAACAAGTGTATATGCTGGAAACTGATACTAAGCAGCCTGGTGTTATCAAATATGGAAAGAACATTGGCAGCAATTTGATATTGGCTCTGCCAGGATTAAAAATCTTCGTTCTAGTTCTATATATTTTATAATAAATGTGAAAGGTAATCTTCTTTTCTCTCCAACTTTTATTACCTATATGTATGTATTTATGTATGTATATATGTGTATATATCTATATATTTAAGTGTATATAAATACATATGGATTTATATTATAATATATAAAGATAAAAATTTTAGCCATTTTTACATAATTTCAGATAAAGCATAAAATAGTCACTAAAATCTATTATCATCATAAAGTTCAAAAATAGGATATGGCTTACTTTGAAACTACAATTATTTCAAAATAAAATTAAAATTCATTGAATAGATGCAATAATCTTTAATTGAAGCATTTCAATTTATACTTAGGATAATTTAAATAGCAAAAGATTTCTCTTATTATTAGACTATAGCAATTTTATACATTATTGTATTATTATTTTTGGTGATCCCTATTATCAGAGAGAAATTATTCCCTCCATTGATAGATTTGTTTGCTAAGTGTGCACAAGTCCCTAGTTTCATTTGTAATTACCATGAGAAAAATAAACAAACAAAATAGAGTCAATACAATTACATGAATGTTTACATATCTGAAATATGAGTTATTATTAGCACCACATCTCGGAAGAGCTTCTGTCTCAGACCCATTAAAAGCAGTGTTATACAGACAGACCAAAAAATATAGTGAAATGTATTAGCATTATTCAGACTGTAATGTCCATACAAGAACCCAAAAGGATAGGGCTGGATTTCAAGAAGCTTCCACAAAGTTGTAAATATGATAGATGACCTTGGAATGGTGAGTTGCCTGACAAGGACATTGCAGTCCAATGTCCATTCCTACATAACTGTTATACATGTCTCTTCATCTGTGTCCTTTATAACACCTCTTATACAAAGAACGACAATCATGTGTTACCTGAGTTGTGAGCTGTACCAGCAAATTATTTGAATCCAAGGTGGGGGTTTTAGGAGTTTCTAGTTTTAACCTATCATATGAACAGGCAAAACAGCCTTGCACGTGGCATCTAAAGAGAGAATAGGTAAAATTTATTTCTACTTTATTGAATAATAGAAAATTATTTAGTCAGTATTTATTAATATATTTCTGTAAGCAAAGTCCATTCACACAAGGACATATATTCACTTTCTACATCTTGCAAAATTAATACCAATATTAATGTGATCAGTTACCCTTCCTCTCAATAGCAAATTGCCACAGATCTTTGCATTATTTCCATGAGATAACATCAGCTAAATATTAAAGAAACAAATGAAGATACTTGCCGAATCGTAAGCACTTTCATACTTTATGGATGATAATGATTTAAGTTATAGATGTTAACTTCTATTGTGAAGCTACTGACATTTTTATATCATATTTTTTGTACTGTAAAATTAGTATGTACTTGTAAAAGTAAAATAACACGGAAGTTGGTATAATTGATGCCCTTCAGGTCCAGCCAGTTCAGGGCTTTTCACTGGAGGGCCCACTGTCAGGGTTTGAGAATGAGCCCTCATAGACATTCAGCTTCACGGTTCGAATCACAGATATTTGCGCTTTGTTTTTATTTGATAAATCCTTTAATAGCATCTGCATAGTAAAATGTATTACATATATCTGGTTCAAATAAGAGAATAATAATGTTATTCCACAATCTTACACAATTTCTGCAAGCAACAATCAGAATTAACAGTCTTTATTATTAGATTATTGTTTTTACCATTACCATGAACGTTTAAATAACATACCTTTATATGATAGAATTTACATTCTCACATTTACACCTTTCTCCAGTCTATGATTCATACACTGGCAATTATCAGTCTTATTTCAATGAATACAATATAATAGGTAAACAACATTTTTTGAAACGTTTACTATTAACTTTTGTTATTTTTTCTCTTATGTTATCTTGCATGTGTCTATTGGTCATTTTGTTACTTGACTCAAATTCTTTTCTACATCATGAAATTTTTTAGAAATTTTCCATCCCATTGCAGACAATAACAGCTTTCTATAATACATTCAAATAAATATGTTCACTGTTTAAAACACAGTCTAGGTTTATCTGTGTCTTTTAATATTGATGATTTTATCCAGTTTGTTTTTAAATAATTGATATTATTTCATAGATTATTTTTTTAATATTCTCATTTGTGATAATGCTTTAATATTTTCTTTCATTTTACATAGCTTGGGATGTGCTGGTATTTCTCTTCTTCATTCCATGTTTGGTCAGTGTGAAAAATTTTAACCCATGGTTTCTGGTATTAATCAATAATCACATGGAGCTGGTGATGCATTATGTTAGTAAAGACCTTTCCAATAACCTGGGTTCAATCCTTAACACGACATAAAAAGATAAAAAAAAAACAACCCTGCAGCGGCAGTGATGTGAGTGTGTTCAACCTCAGCACTTGGGAGGCAGGGGGAAGAAGATCAGTTGTTTAAGGTCAGTAAGAAACATAGTGAGCTTGAGGTCAACTTGAGGTACATTAGGACTCTGCCTCAAAAACAAACAAACAAACAAAACTCTAAAAAGAGGGAGCTGCAGAGATGGCTCAGTGGTCTCAGACATTTGTTACTGTCAAGGAGGACCTACATTCAGGTCCCGACAGCCACATAAACAGCTTACAACCAGTTTTCACTACAGTCTCATCAGTTTTATAGAATCCCAGGACCTCTACTGACATCTGTGGGCACCAGACATACAAGTGATGCACTTATACTCTCATTTAGGCAAAACACTTACACACATAAAATAAGTAAGCCTAACATTTTAAAACAAAACAAAATATAAGTAAATAAAAACAAAGAAATTATATAAAATAATTATTCTTCTATCTTTAAGATTTGCAAAGAATTTTACCCAAAAATTTTTAGAAATGTCAGTATAACCTTGTCTTTGATAATGCCATTAGTAACTTCTGTGTTATTTCTCCAATTTATGAAAATAAATAAAGACTTAACTACTTAATTATATTTTAATATTGTCTTCCGTCTGCTTTTTTTAGGCAGGTTTGAACTATACGATCCTGCCTGCTCTTGGACTGGCAACATCCCTGCCTTCAGCATCCAAATATTTCACATATTTTAGGGAAAAACTTTATCAATGAAATAACTACAACTTTTGCCTCTGGGGATTGGCTCTCTTACACACAAGGCTAAACTTTCCTGGCATATTTTCAATAGAACTCAGGTTCTAAGACTTTTGTTATTTTCTTCCTTGTCTTTCTTCTTCCTCTTTCCTTATTGTCTTTTCTTCCTTCCTTCCTTCTTTGATTCTCCCCCTCCTTTTCTTCCACTCATATAGAATTTCGTATATGGATTCTTTTTAATTAAAAAAATTCTTTGGTGAAACTTCCCTCTGAGACTGAGCCAGGACATGAGCTCAGTGACTGTCCCTTGGAACTGTTTGTGGGCTGAGCTTGACTCGCTTTTCTTCCAACTTGCCAAAGTCTTGGCTTTTTCTTTCATTCAAACAGCTGTGTTCTCCCAATTGAGGGTCATTAACTTGTCCATATTGCTTTCATTGGCTGGTGAAATTAGATTGGAGATGATTAGATTGAAGCAATAATTAATATAGCCTGAGAAAATAAGAAATTTTCCTGGTGAAGTCATAATGTATTTAGCAAAATTATCACCAACTGTAACATAGGAAGACCATTAAGAACGTCATCAAACAATTGGATGGTTTACTTGCAGATACGGTATTGTTATTTTTCCCAGGCTGCCTTAAGCTTTCCAAGTTGAGTACAACTTTCCACTGAGGCTCAACATCTACCTGTCTCAGACTTCAAAAGTAAGGATTATACCTATATGCCAAGATGCCTGTCTGTAAACTTTATTTTTAAAACTGTATGTTTAGGAAAGCTGGGTATGAGAATACAAGTACTCATTTTTTTGTCTCTGTTAAAGTTTTGTAACTAAAACGTTTTCAAATGCAATCAGCTGGTTATATGTGATGCTTTGCAAGTATATCCACTAAGAATGATGTATTTACATTCTTGCTTGCTTTAAATTATGCTATAGTTTGATAATCAGCTCTTGCCCTGTGTTATATATTCTTTCTGTAAAGCATACAAGAAGTAGCTATCTCCTGAATCAAATTCGTCCTTCCAGAGGATTCCTTCATCCACTGAACATAGAAGTTGTTCTTCTTGCTCTATCTCATGCTGACTCTCAAAAAATCTATTCAGCTATACAGTTTTTTGCAATGTCCTCTGGTACCTCGCATTTCAACTTGATCCACTTATAGGTTTTTCTCCAGTGTCCTCCGGTCTTCATAATTCAACTTCCACCTCTACTCTATCTTCCTTCTTCCTGTCTTTTGTATTATTATTGGTCCCACAAATACTTTAATGAATATGTTACATAATAAACTACAGTGACAATATTTCCTCAGTAATTTAAGGTTGCTTATTTGCAGCATGAAATAGTTTCCTTTGAGTCTATAAATTTTCAAAAATAGCATTAAATTATTTTGAAAGTCAAAGATTTGTTTTCATCTCAACATCAATAAAACAGCATACTAAGAAGGAAGTCACAGTAACAGAATAAAATCAGTGCATCTAAAGGCAATTAGAATAGTTGAGATTAGTAAGAAATTCAGATATAGGACAAATAATGACATTTATGAAAAAATTATTGTGGTAACTTGCTCAATAAATTTAGTAAACAAAGCAGAATATTAAAATATGAACACTGTTAGAACTATCATTAAAATCTATGACTAAATCTTTCCTCTACCCTCTCTGCCTTTGCCCTTTCCTCTTCTCTCCATTTTTATGTACACACATATATAGTCAGCATATGTTGTCACTAAAACTGACAAGATTAGATGGATAAACAATGTATTTTCACAAGTAGTCATTATAGAATACAATATAAACCACAGTCACTTGTCTGTAGATATTCAGAAACTGCTGCTTGGCCCTCTGGGTGTGTAGGGTGTGTGTGTGTATGTGTGTATGTGTGTGTTTGTGTGTGTGTGTGTGTGTGAGAGACTTGTGCTCAAATTATAAAACTATCTGTAACCCCAGGAATAATATGATGAGAAAGAACATGACCTGGTCAAAAAATTCAAGTTAATTATTTACACATGCTAATATATCTAGTGATTTAAGACAAGCATGTGTTGAACTTTTGGAGAGAGTCAGCACAAAATTCTCCTTGTGATAACACCTAGTTCTTTCAGGACAACCTCTGACTTTTTGTTAGTTTGGTTTACTATTACTGTGATAAAGTCCATGACTAAAAGCAACCTGGGAAGGAAAAGATTTAGTTGGATCACAGTCCACTTACGGAAGCCAAGGAATGAACTTAAATCAAGGATCTGGAGAAAAAAGTGAAGCAGATGCTATGAAGGTACAGTGCTAGCTCTCATGGCTTTTTAAGTTTGTTTCTTCATAGTCATAGAGCTACCTTGCTACCAGGTACTTAACAAAATTAGGCCTGGCCATCCCACATCAATAATCAATTAAGAAAATGCCCCACAAACTTGCTTATATATTAATATTATGAAAGTATTTTCTCAATTAAGGTTCCAGTTTCCTAAATAATTCTAGTTTGGGTCAAGTTGACAAATCAGCTATTATGACTGACCCGTTGTTCACTTGACATGCAAACACATCACTCTTAAGTCAATAACCTTTCCTATTTGATTTATTCCCAATATCTTATGTTATTATAACAATATGAACGTGTATAATTTGCTTCCATCTAAAAATTGATACACCAAGCTTCTATTATTTGTGTGTTTTTGAGAATTCCTACCTTCTAAGCTCCCACAACAGATTATAAAGAGTTTTTCATGCCAAGCATTACAAATAATTCTATAATCCTTACCAAAACAGCATAGTCATGTCTGTCAGAGAAATATCCACAAAACACTTGAGGTGGAAAGAGTTTATTTAGGTGATAAGGTAAAATATGAAAGGAAAACAAGTCAAGAATCCAAAGAGTCATTCGTTGCTGTTGTAAGAACACTTAATGTCTCAGGGGTTTAAATAGTGGGGATTTACCTTCTTACAGTTCATAAGACTAGGACATCAGAATCCCAGCATGGTTGGGATTGGTGACATATCTCTTTATTGTCTGTCAGCAAATCTCTGTTTCTTTACAGAGCAGAAAACCAAATTCTATGGTGCTTTTGTGTTTTTTTGTTTTTGTTTTTCATAAAAACACATATCCTCTTCTGATCAGGACCTTGCTCTTAAATTTTTAATTACTTCTTGAACCCCTTATATCCAAATATAGTCAGATATAAGACATCATTATATGATTTTGGAGGACTAAATGTATTTACACTATGTATTGAAACTAAAACTTAATAAGAAATTTTATTTTTTGTTGTTTTTGTTTGTTTCAACTAGACAAGAATCTGCAAGATAAACTGTTAAAAAAAACAAGTCTAGACCTCCTATATTACTACTTTCCTTTACTTTTGGTTTGTGTTATAAATATCTTGCCTGCATGTAGGTTTGTGTACCACATGTGTGCGTGGAGTTTGACAAAACCAGAAGATAGCATAGAGCTTTAGTTAGCTGCCATACAGGTGGTAGGAATCACATCTGGGACCTCTAGAAGAGAACTACTCTAACCTTCTGAGCCATTTCTCTAGCTCCTACCCACAAACATCCCACATAGCAGCCTGTTTTGTAAGTTTTATTTAAATGCATTTTGTTTACATTTCCCATACTCCTAAAAGACCACAAGAAACATACTTTTACAAAGTATAAATTTTTGTGGCAAGGTTCTGCTTTTTAAGCAATCTGATTTCTGTCCTTGTTATCAATACCCTATAGTAACTACATAGCATTTATTTGTAGAAAGTAAGCCGACTTTGACATCAAAATCTGTCACTTAGAAGAGGTCAGTTGTCATCTTACAGATGAGAATATCTCTTCATACCTAGTAGAGAAATAACATGACTAGTTCTCCCAGCATCAGTACCAGGCATGACAAAGGCCTTGTCTGTATTCTGCGAGGCCTTAGGGATAAAAAAAATATATGGAAACCTCAGTATACATTTTTTTACAGACACATCATCACAGCTCACTATGACTTGAAGTTAATGGTCCTATCAGCTTTCTGATAAATCTGACAGAGTCCTGCACATGATTTTTCCTGGCTTTATCAATAGATATATAAGTTTTTTTCATGAATGACATTTAAAGTTGAATATAAAATAAATATGTATGAAGCAGTTTCTGTTGAATTGTAGCATTTTAATGATAATTTTGCTAATATAATCTAATATCGTTTCCTTTAATAAAACTTCAATATTATAACCTTGGAATCTCTTTTTTCCTCACTACTCTTGTATAATTTTTGAATTAATGTCCTAGGGTTAATAATTTTTCTCCTATAGTTTATCATCAATCAAAATCATTTTTCCATTTCTATGCTTCATGAATTTAAATGCCATGTTAGCAATTGCTGTTTATCTTCCTTGAGATTTACTTTCCTTTTTATTAGGTAGTGCACATTGTACGAATAACAACGGATATTTAATTGGCTCAGAAGTCTGGACCTTAAATAAGTAAGTTGTCAAATTTAAATTTAAATGAAGCATATATTAAACTAGAGACTCCCATATATACATGTGCCTATCTGATGCTATATACAGTATATTTAACATGATTTTGTTATTTTAATTCTCATCTAGGATGCAGTTCAAGCCTCAGATTTCTTTGCAAAAAGTATATGCTTGTTGTTTGATAGGTTAAAGATACATATTTGAAAAATATGAACTGTAGAAATGAGTGATTAGGCTGAACTTTATTCTATATATTTTCACTCTTCTCAATTTCTTCTCTGCTTCCTTCAAAAACAGAACTAAATGTTTTTACCATAACAATCCACACATATTTGAAAATGCAGATTCAAATCTGAAATAACTTTGAGCTGAGTTGGCAGATGTATTGCACCTATTGAAATTGCATCTTTAGAATGAAATAAACACACCAGCAATATAAAGGAGAATAAGAAACCAGCATGTTTTCAGGGAGAAAACATATGAATAATGATAATTTAGCACTGCAAATTTTAGGAAGTGGTCTAATAAAAAATGCAAATATATTTGCACATATGCCCAAAGCTTTCTTTTATTCCTAGATTCTCTAGGTCTTTTTATCATGAATGGATGTTGGATTTTGTCCAAGGAATTTTCTGCATCTGATATGATGACCATGTGTTTCTATCTTTTAGTCAGTTCATGTTATGGAATATGTATTCACACATAAAAATCAATAAACATAACATCATGTATTATTATAGAACCCTTTCAGCTGACAAACACATTCAGCAAAAATAGAACTGTCGTATTTACTATTCTATTGCTTTGAAGAGACACCATCATCAAGGCAAATAAGCAAGAGCATTTAACTGAAGTCTCACAGTTTCAAAGGTTAATTCATTACCATCATGGTGCTGGAACAATATCTGAGAACAACATCCTGATCTGCAGGATCCAAGAGCAAAACTGAGCCTGATTTGGGTTTTGAAATTTCTAAGCCCACTCCCAGTGACACATTTTCTTCAACAAAACCATACCACTTAATTCTCCTAATTCATTTCAAATAGTGTCGTGCCCTGATGACTAAGCATCAAGTGTATGGTTCTATGGAGGCCATTCTTATTCAAACTGCTACAAGCACCAAACAAACCCAACACACACAAATTTGTAAATACCTATCATATATATGTATGTATATATATGTATCATATATATGTATGTATGTATATACATATATACATACATATATAAACATATATATACATATATACATATACCTACATATACACATATACACATATACACACATACACATATACATATATATATTATACATAGGTACATAGATAATAGATGCATAGATAGACATATACATTGCATGTATGTATGTATGTATGTATGTATGTATGTATATACAAACAATACTCCCAAGAAAGAAATCAGAGGGACAATGTCATTCACAGTAGACTCAAAAAATATTGGAATGAATCTAAGCAAGTAAAATGAAAAAATTAAAAAACAAAACCCTAAAGCTAGAGTTTGAATAAGAGGTTTAAAGATAGAAATACCTTGCATTTTCATGGACTTGTAGAATTAATGTTGTGAAAATCATCATCCTAAAAAATGCAATCTACAGATTCTAATCAATTCTCACCAAAATTCTAATGCAGTTCTTCACTAAAATTTTAAAATAATCTGAAATCACACTTAGAAACACGGAAGTTTCTGGATACATAGTACAATCTTTAATAATAATAGTAATAACAATGGTAATGCTAAAGGTGGTATATTCCCAGATTTAAGGTAGTATCTCAGAGTTATGATATTAAAAACAGCATGGCACTGGCTCAAATTCCTACAGCAATGTGATTTTTGATAAAGAGGTCAATAATACATATTGAACAAAAGACCATATCTTCAGGAAATTGTGCTGGTCAAACTGTATAACTGCATTTAGAAAAATGAACCTAAATCCTTATCTCTTTGGACAAAACTGAGTTTCAAAGGAACCAAGGACCTCACCCCAAGATGTTGTCCTAAATCTCATCTGGAAGAAAGTGAGGGAAATATCTGAACTCATTGGCATAGGAATAGACGGCAAACACTAGCTCATTTTTAGTGAAATTACCAAAAGGGAGGTGTGTTGTAAATTCTTTTTCTTGATATATTATTAATTCTTTATTAGACTATTAGTGATTCTGTTTATTATTAATGATTTAAATATTTGCACTGGAAATTTCCATGTAAGCAGTCAAAGGAGACAAAGAATCAACCTGTGAGTCCGATGAACCACAACAATGACCAACATAGTGCAGTTGGGACATTTATAACTTAGGAGTAACAAACATCTATCAATTGGCTGTAATACCCAGTCAATAGGAAGGTATTGATGTTTGACCCTGTATATAACACAATAACTCACAGGTGGTTAGGCCATAGGACCTTGAGGAGAACAAACATACTAATACCTTTATTTTGAACCCATGTAACTTCTAATTGCATTCTTCATATTGATCCAAAAATGTACATATACATATAGTTTTCACAATTATCAAAGAATCTTATTTTTACAGCAGATGGAGACGATTATAGAAAACCATAAGTTGTTAGAAAAAAAAGATATCCACCAAAAACTGGGATCCCAGTCATAGTTAATACTTATTCAATTCTACACTTATAACTTGTGTTTCAGGGATATCCAGGAAGAGAAGGTGGAAAAAATATAAGAGGTTGGGGACAAGGATATCTGATGTAAAAAAAAGTGGTCTCTTCAACATATAAAAGGGAAGGATTATTTATGAATTCATAACAATATGGTTACCTAAGCAAGACCTGAACAATGACATGTTCAATGTTCAATGACCTGAACAGTTGACATGTCAATATGAATGAAGGAAATCTCATAAGGCTCCATCCATAAAGGAAAAGGTACAGGAAATTAATGCCTGTGAAGAAAGGGAGAACCAGCATTCTCTAGAGATGAGCCCCTTATAAAATGACAAGCCTTACTCCTTTCATTATACAGACATCTGAAAAAGTATCCCTTGAATATCAGTGCAATATAATATAAATACAATGCATTTGAATATTGAAATTTAAATTCATTACAAATTTTCACATTTTAAATTTTAATTGAGTAAATAGATAAAATGGAAGAAAACTGAACACAGTGCACTAAAACTCCATGAAAAAAGTAGCTGATCTTGAATTTTAAATGGACCAAAAATGAAACAAAGAAAGAATAGGAGCAATATGAAAGGCAGGAGCGGGTTTCTGGTCTGATGGTAGTGTAAAGAAGTGGGCAGTTTAATGAAAGTCTATCATTCATGCTGACTTCTCCTTTACTTTCCTTAACCAAAGCTATTGCTAAGTTACACAAATCATAGCAGCCAACATGACATACCAACTAATCTTTCTAGCAGAGGACGAATTAGCATCTGATCAGGTGTCACTGACCAGTTCTGTATTGGTCATTCTGTTGACTCCATTGCCTCATGGAATAGAGAATGATACTGAGTCTCAGCCAAAGACTAAGTAATTAAGTCATTAGCCTCAGCTACAAGATGGCTTCACATTAATGACCCTCTGGTTGTGTCAGGATACAACACTTACCTGGGCATTATCATTGTGTTGGGTGTTATGAACACATGCATTCTAATACGCCAGTTCATATTCAGTGGACTTCAGTCATACTTTCCCAGAAACCATAGCAAATGCCTTATATTCTTTTCCAGTGAGGAACAAAAGATATCTGATTAATTTAATGAATGCTGAACTCTCCTAATTCATGAATAACTTCCTAAGACATTGTAACTTAAGTTTGTATATGACCACATTGAATCACCCCTGTAATTCTCTGAGACAATGGGGTATGTAATTTACTTTCAACTTTTTAGTTATTAATATCAGATTCTTTCAAGCTACCATATTAAGAGTATCCTTGGCATGACTTGTATTCTGCTCCATAATATTTAGTTGCCTCACATAACAGCCTGCAACAAATGTACTTTCCCTCCTAATTAACTTGTTAGTTCTTTATTACACAGGAATCTGAAGGTACTAATCAAATGTTCTGTTTGTAATTGTGCTGCGTTAACCCTGATTAAGGATGCATTTATCTCTATGAGGATTACATTAAAATACAAATTCTACAACTGTTGATTGATGTCCAATTATATCAAGTAAAGTAATTACTAGTGAACTGGATCAAGTGATAGATAATATTGCATGTCCTGAATTCCTGACTCTGTGTGTGTGTGTATTCTTGAGTGAAGTTTTTGTATGTCCATGATTTATATATATATACTGATTTCCATTAAAAAGTAAGTTTCAAAGTTTCAAGTTTTCAAGCAAAAATAAAGGCTTTTTTTGTTTCTTTTTTTCTTTTTTCCTTTTTTTTTAGGCTTGGGCAGCCCTGGAACCCATGATATTCAGAATGACCTTAACCCCATTGTAATCCTCTATTCCACTTGAATTATGAGTATCAGCTACTCTGACCAGTGACAACCTATATTTAAAAATACGTCCCACTTTTGAAAGCTCTATCACTTATTTATTATTAAAGTATCTAATAGAAGCAACTTTAAGAGGAAAGGGTTCTTTCGTTTTATTATCTGCAAGATCACAGTCAATAACATGAGGAAGGAAGAATTAGAGTTTGAATCAGCGGCCACAGAATGTGGTGCAGGATCTTCTGAAGGTCATGAAACAGAACCAGAAACTTGAAACCAGAATCAGCAAATTTCAAATACTGGTTCTAGTGAATTGTATTGACCAGGGAAACTTTATTTCCAGACTGTTGTAAGCTGCACCACATAACAGCACCAGCCTGAGAATAGGTAGTCAAATATGTTATGAACACTTGCCAGCTCACAGTAGCAGCCCTTTGCCTTTGGTAAGTTTGTCATGTCTTAGCTTCCATGTATGTGGCAGTTGATAGGCTTAGATTCTTAGATACCACATTTCTTAGTCAGTTCTAGTTTTTTTTTTTTATTTCATTGTTTTTTTCCAGTCTGCTTAGCACTTTTTATTGAGTGATGCATTGTTTATCCAAAATGTATTTATTAGTTTCAATAATTTGCAATTAGTATTTACAATGCAATTTTCATTCATTAGAATCTACCTTCAAATAATACATTATTGCATCTCCCTTTCAAACAAGTGCTACTCCACCTATTTTACTATGACTGTTATGTATAATCTCTCTATTCTGTGCAAAATTTCTTCTTTCTAAATGCAATTTAATGACCATTGATCTTTCTTTCCCCATGACGCCCCCTTCACCCTTATACTATGGGTGTCTGGTAACCATCATTGCACCTTTTTAAAAAATACTGATATATACTAATGTACATTAATATATATCACATATACATAATAATATATACATATAATATATATGAATGTATACATAACTAATTAGTATGCATGCTATATATTATATATGTATACATACACATATAATGTATACATATTTCATATTCTCTCTATATATATACATATATGTATCTATTAATTATGTGTCCATAATATATATTTTTCTAATTATGCTTTTAATATATATTCCACTTTGAAAACTCTTTCATTTATTTTCTCATCAAAATATCTAGACCAAGCAACTTTTAAAGGGAAAAAGATTTTTGTTCCATTGTCTGTGAAATGATGTCAATTAGTAAAATTGTTAGCTTTACTCTCTGGTTTGTGTGTCTGGTTTTATATCAATCTTTGGATATTTTGATTACCACTGTGTTATAGCATTTTATGACTCCAAGATTTTGATACTTCTGGCCTTCTTCTTCTCATGCAGGATTGCTTTGGGTATTTGAGGTCTTTTGGGCTTCATGTGCATTTTAGGTATTTGTTTCATTTCAGTGAAGGATGCTGTATTATGTTGATTAGAATTTCATAGATTATATAAATAACAAAAGGTAGCAAGATATTTTAACAATATAGTTTATCTAATCCACAATTGGAAAATGTGTTTCTAGTCTTTGGAAGTCTCATCTGTTTCTTTGACCAGACTTTCCTGATTTTCATCTCCATGAATAATTTGTGTCTAGTCATCATCTATAGCACCATAACTTAAAGCCCCTTCATGATTTCTTTGTCAGCACTCTGCTCAGTGGCACATCCAATTGTTACTGAGTTATGTCTTTGATTCAAACGCTTGACCTTGAATAGTTATCATTAAGTTGAAAGTTTATATAATTGAAGGCATGTCACCTTCGATCAGGCATGACTTTCATTTCTATGTCTTTTGTTCCTTTTGCCTGGTTGTTCATGATATGTATTTAATTACTATGTCAAATAGAAACTATGACAGAGGACATTCTTGTCCAATTTCAGATTAATTCACTATTACAATGTTGATTATTTTTCACATTTGTTATCTTCCTATTGACTTTTGCTCATTTCTCCACCCGTGGCTCATCATTCCCATTGGAATTATAACATATAAAACAATCATTTTCTGCCTTTAATATGTGCCTTCTATTCTCTTTTTGGGAGATTGAGCAATTTATTTAAGTCAAGAGAAATTGAGGTGTATTTGTATTTATACAGGTCCTTGCCTTTTTTTTTTTTCAATGTTTTTGATGTGAAGACTTGTGTGATTCCAGCAGTCTGGAGGCTAGTTTTGAGGGGTTTTTTTCCCCATTTTTAACCTTACTGCATCACTGGTTTTCAAACTATTTTACCAACATGCTGTGTATGTTCATTGACTAGAAGATTTCTGCAATGTCTGTTCTCACATTAACACAAGCCTTTCCTTTTTTCTGTGCTTTACACTTCCTCTTGGAGTTCACTCAGCAGTTTTACTTGACATTTCATTGTCTGATGGAGAGGACTGCAGAGAGCCATTTCCTGATGTTCTGATTTAAACTCTGTTGTAGCCAAATGCTGACATGTCCATTCCTGAAAGTGTAGCCACTTCATGGCCTTAATTCTCATCTAGCTTGGCCTCTGGACACAGCAGCTCTCTCTCTCTCTCTCTCTCTCTCTCTCTCTCTCTCTCTCTCTCTC
>NW_021621048.1:3671161-3733612 GCF_004785775.1 Grammomys surdaster
CTCTCTCTCTCTCTCTCTCTCTCTCTCTCTCTCTCTCTCTCTCTCTCTCTCTCTCTCTGTCTGTCTCTCTCTCTGTGTGTGTGTGTGTGTATGTGTGTGTGTGTGTGTGTGCACATGCACGTCTGTGTGTGCTCATGTGTGTTTTTCTTGGCTTAAAGTCTGAATCTTCTCATTTGCTGAATCTTCTCATTATATTAGTGTTTTAGAAAGACGGAGACAAAATGACAGGAAATAAGTTCATGTCTTTCTCTGCATTTGATAGTCTTTTAACGCCTGCCACTAAACAATATTTCACAGAGTCTCCCTGTCTCTTGAATGCAAATATGAAGAGGAAAGAAGAAAATCGGACAAGAAGTAGAATCCTTTCAATAGTCATCCCTGACTTCAGCTGCCTCATTGCCACCTGAGCTTTCATAGCATCATTTTGTATTACCTTGAATAATCAATTGCTTCCCTGTATCATTCTCTACCAGCACCTATATCACTCAAATTATAAAGTAGTTGTTCATTGTGATGGTTTGTGACATGTTGCACAGGCAGGAGATATTTCCTATAATTATATGTGTTGGCACAGACTTGCAAATTATAAAATTCAGATGGTGAGGTAGGAGGATTGCATGTTTAATATCAGTGTGGGATACACACAGAAACTAAATACAAAGTAATAATGACTTGTAGTTTATCTGATTTATTGTATTCTATGGGAGTGGCTTCTAATTTTTCTGGTACTCACAGCCTCCAGTGAAAACTGAAGATAAAGGAAGGGAAACCAGCATGAAGAACTGTGTACTTCACACTGGGCATCATTTGAGGGGGCGTCTGCAGGTAGTCATTGCAGGCAAGGAAGTGAATCATACATAGGGAAGAATAAGAATTCAGTTTAGATGGACTTTATTAACCTGAATCAAACCTAGGGGAGGCTGACATGAAGAGGATTATTGTCAGCATATTTAAACCCATTATAACTTGGAAAAATGTTGCTTGTTATAATATAATCCTGTATATAAGAAAGCATGATTACATCAAAACTTAACTCTTTGGTTCTAGAGATAGGCTAACTGTACACAGTTAAGGACTTAGGGAAGAATCTGGCTTGGTTTTGGTCATAGAGATAACATAGTGGTCTCTGGAGATATTAGTTCCCTCCAGTACTGGCTGAAGGAGATTAATGTGACTTGGCCCAACAAATACTGAAGACCACCAGCCTGTTATTCACCCCCAATTTCCAGATTTCTAGATGGAAGAACAGATTTCCATCCTTCTCATTATGTCTTTAACATTCCTGGCTTTTAGGATTTGTGGGTTCAGGGACCTTCTTGTTATGCTACTAACAATGTAGGTGATATGAAACTCACATAATTTATCAGTTAGGACATAACTAAATAACATAAAGAAATAAGGCAGAATTTATACTATCTGTGACACCCGTGCTGTGCCAGGGATTATGCAAGTCTAGTCACTGAACATGAGATTATGGCTAAGTTTTATAACAGCTCCACTTTACAGATACAACACAAACTCCCTGAAAATGAGAAGCCTGCCAAGACAGCCCCAGAGTAATTATATTTGGAGCCTTATCTGCCTAACTGGGGTGTGAAGAATGGGACGCCAGTGTCCACAGCTGTTATCACACATGCATTAAAAAGAGGGAACAAGGAAATCATTCAGTAACAAGGCTTTATTAAGACATTTACAGATAGTAAAGGAAATACTGCTGCCAAATTTGTTAGGAAATTACCCACTAAGTTTTTAGTCATTAGAACCAGAAACATATGAGACTCAGTTTAGAGTCAGAATTACACTCTTAAGCCTTAGCTTCTCAAGAAGATTAACAAACAAACAAACAAACAAAACAAAGCAAAATGGTACACACACTGCTATTGCTTCCTGGTCTACCTTCTAGTACACCCACAATTCTAAAAGAATAAAGCATAAGATACATTGATTAGATTTAAATATAGCTCTGTTATAACCTTAGAGTAGTTAACATTGATTGTCAACTTGGCAAGATCTAGATCCCTATAGGAGAAAAGTTTCTGGTCATGGTTTTGGGGTAGTATCTATCTCAGATGAACCACTGATCACATCTCTTATAGAGTAGCCAGATCAGGTTAATTGAGGTGAGTGTGTAAGCAGAAGACAAGACTGTTCCATGGTTTAGGAAGCTTTTATTATAAAGGAGATAAAGAGAGAGGAGTGGAGGGAGAAGAAGAATATCCAGAGAATCTGGAATGGTTCACAACAGAGAGAGAGAGAAAGAAGTAGACTGAATTTAGCCAGCAGACAGAGCATGGCCATTGCTATCTCCAAGAGAAGGGAGAATAGCATGAACGTAGGGATAGAGAATAGAAAATGTGTAGTGAGGATAGCAAGGGAGCAGATTATAAGAAAAATGGCCAGGTTATAAGGAAAACTAGCTTGGGAGAAGGGACAGAAAGCTGTGATGGGTACTTTGAAATGAATAACAAGTTCTTGTGAGTAGAGACTGAGGGATCCTGGAGGCTAGGTGTTGATCTTAACATGCTGATAGGCACCACAGATGTATGTTAATAGGGGCCATATGTCTCAGTTACAGAAATAAGGGTAATGACTCCTTTTGGCAGATGTGAACTGGCTTCATACGTTCCAGAGTATGTTGGCTTTTATCTGACTGGCAGAAATACTCTTATAGTCAAGGTTGAGCTCATTTCTGGATATTTGCACTGCCTTTTGAAGTTTGAGGGATAGGATTTCCTTTGGAAATGAGATTGAGAACTATCATGGATATAGGTGGCATCATTCCCTAGGATGGGGCTCTAGACTGTATATAAAGGAGAATGCCATAAGAATATAATCATCTTTTACTCTATGTTTCCCTACTGCAGATTGAAGATAAACAGAATTCTCAAGCTCCTGCTGCTATGATTGTTCTTTAATCATAGTCCATATCCTCAAACTGTGAGCCAACATAAATCCTTCCTTGTGTAAGGTGCGTTAGTCAGATATGTTTTCATAGTAATGAAAAAAGTAAATAACACATAAAATTGATACCAGTGAGTTGGACAGTTTCTATGATAACCTGACAACCACGGTTTTTTGGGATTGATTTGAAGGAGAAATGTGGTTTTATTTGTAGCTGTGGGTTATAAAATTCTTAGAGTGCTGAAAGTAAGCCTTAATAGGCCATTCTGATTATAGTTTGGAAGGCAAAAATGTTAAGACAAATGTAAATAGTTGGGTCCAAGTTTGTGAGATTTTAGTTAGTGTCTTTACAACTTAAGTGAGGTTGAAATAAAAGGGAGCAGACTAATGGTTTGTGAGAGAAATTTTCAAGGCAGAACAGAATTCACACTGTGCCATAGTAACTAATCTTATGAAGAGCTACAGTAAGCAAGCAAAGAGTGAAACATAAATATGAGGAAAATGTGAAATTTGCCAAGAAAATGTATGTGAGAAAGATTAGAGTT
This sequence comes from Grammomys surdaster, assembly GCF_004785775.1. Taxonomy (NCBI): domain Eukaryota; kingdom Metazoa; phylum Chordata; class Mammalia; order Rodentia; family Muridae; genus Grammomys; species Grammomys surdaster. The sequence continues at coordinate 3,674,608 of NW_021621048.1, forward strand.
ATCAGCAAGTCATTTTGCAAGACAGTTTGTAGTTGTTTAAAGACATTAACATCATTAAAGTGAAACCTGGTGTGTGCAGTGATATAAAGGACAGGGACTTTGAAGGCAAGGCTTTACCATGGAAGGCCCCAGCTTGTGAAAATGCACATCTATTGGAAAGTGATAATGCTATTGAGATATATTTTCTGCTCAAAGCCAAGTGAAATGTTTCCCCATTGTCAGGCAGGAAAGCACCAAAGACCAATTCTCAATATAGCCTAAGGTGGCCGAGCTACTACATTTGAAGTAAACATCACAATATCATCCATATGGAACAACCTGGTTTTGAAGACATGCAATATACATGTTTGAGAGTGTCAAGGACTCCTGTTCCATGGCTTCAGAGAACTTTTTGAAGCCAAGCAATGATGTTAGAGTACATGCAACAAGGCCTGAGAGACTACAGTGTAAATCTGTGACAATGAAGTCTAACTACTAATAGATACCACAGGATGTTGGAGATTCCTGGGCCATGGGATATCCACTAAAAAGAGTTGCAGGCTTGAAAGAGATTGAGCCCTCAATAGAAGCTTCATGTGTGTTTCAAAAGGCAGAGATGTCTTGGTGGGCTACCTACAATGATTGGAATCAAATTATTTGTCAGGAGCATCAGATGCTGAACATTACGCTACATGAATGAATTTTGCTCTGCTGGGTTTTGGGTTTTCTTTGGTCTGGCTATTCCTTACTCTGTTACTCCAGGTTCAAAGGGATCATCAATTCCCCAAAAGGCAGGAGGGAACCCCAAGATGACAACTCAAGCTGGATTATAGAAGTACCAGCTTTCCTCAGGAGCTTGTGAAACAGGTTTCTGTCCACAAGGAAGAGTCACTTCCCTATTGACTACTGTTTTGGACCCCTTATGCATACCAAAGCTCATGCTAATATCCAGAGTCCTCAGGTTTCAATTGATCTATACCAATGTCATTGTCCCCCAAGCCTGCCCCCCTGCTGCCCTAAACTTCCTTTCTTTTCCAGTTCCCATGGTTTCTTTTCCCTTCACTGTAGCTACTTGTCTTTCTTTATGAACCATGAAGTTGTCTGTGCTCTGACTCCTAAGTCCTGGCCCTTGTCAGTCTGCCCCTCTCCTCTCTGCCCAGTTATGTGGCCATGGCTTCTTTGGACTTACCCCCAAAGACCTCTGGATATTCTTTCTCTCATATCTATAAAATCTGTCTTTCTACCCACTCAAGGATAGGTCATTTTGGCAGCATCTCAATGCCTTGCTTATATTCTCATTCTTTGGTTCTGAAGCTGAAATGCTTATTCTATGCCATTGTATACTGGAATTTTGTAACATGTTCTTAATTTAATGAAAACTAATAGTTAAATGATTGTTCCAAGTCTTAGGTGAGACTGAGACTATTTACTTTAAAAGCTTGATGGGCTTGCTAAAGACTATTAATGGGCAGTTTTGAAGCTGGACTGAGTATATTTTGACTTATGAGATGACCATGAGCTTCTGAGAACAAATGGGAAGACTATAATTTAAGCTAATGTAGTTGGGTATCAAGTTGACAAGGTAAATTTCCAAGGTCAACTTGATGTGATTTAGGATTGTCATGGAAACAAATCTCCAGGCATTCCCTTGAGGGATTTTCTAGATGAATTTAACAAAGGTGGAAAGACCTACCAATGTGGATAACAGCATTCCATGAACTGTGGTCCATGGTAAAATAAGAAAGGAAGAAAGGAAGTTGAATAATAATATTCATTCCCTTCTGTATTCCAATAGAATTTACCTTGTGACCAGCAGCTTCATACCCCTGTGATCACAAGTTCCCTGTCTAGATAGGTTTCTGCTGAAACTAAAGCCCAAAGAATCTCTTTCTTCCTTAAGTTCCTTTAGCCAGGTATCTTACTGCAACAATTAGGAAAGGAGCTAATACAGACAAGTAAACTAGTTTTGAACCCATGAAGCATAGCCTTATGTTACAATCTAGTTAGTTTGCTTGTATAATATCTGTTTAGGAATATATTGGTATACTTCCAAGAGTTATGAAAGTAAACTCTCAGACATTTTCTAAATCTTATACAGCTTTCTAAGCTATCCATTTTAGTGTTTCTCTTCTGCAGATGGACAAATTTAGAAATGTCTTCATTGCCTATAAAAATCAAATTACTTATTGGAGAGAATATGTTACTGGATGTTTTTTCAATGTTATTTTTAGGGAAACAGACACTGAGATCTTAACATGTGAATAATTTCAGCACGCAGAAATATCTTGCCATAAAATGGAATCTAACAAAAAGATTTAGAAAGGAAACTGGAATATTTTCCTGGAATATAAAGTTAACACATCAGTAAACATCTCTTATGGAACTATGTCCTTACAGCATGATCTGGCTATTGCTTTCTTAAAATCAGAGCACAGGAGGCCCTCACAAAATTAGACTGATTATAGTAGTACAAGAATTCATGAAGTAGCATACTGAATGAATGAGGTTCACCCTCCCTGAAGCTATATAGGCAGCTAAAGACTGTGGTGTTGGGGGGAAGAGTAAAGATAAAATTACCAATATTTCTCCAAGGCAACCTGGGTCTATTTCTTTCTTACAAGAAATGATACTAGGTGAGAAAATTATTTATGTAGTCTAGGGCATTTAAGAGGTGTGACTTAGCCACGGCATCACATCTGACCCAACCCTGCTCAAGCAGCAGGCATGACAGATGCTAAAGGCAGAAGCAGGATAAGTAGGTAGATCTGGCCCATCAAGCTTGCTGAAGAAGGGAGATATAGTAACTGTACAACATGTACCAGTATGAGGAAGCAGAATGACTCATGGAAAAATTCTGTGGATTGTAGAGGGCTAGCAAAAGTCGTTTCCCTATCTATACCACTGTATTGATCAGTGATCTTTAAAGAAACAATTTTTTTTTAAAAGATTTATTTATTTATTATTTCTGAATACACTGTAGCTGTCTTCAGACACACCAGAAGAGGGCATCAGATCTCATTACAGATGGTTGTGAGCCACCATGTGGTTGCTGGGATTTGAACTCAGGACCTCTGGAAGTGCAGTCAGTGCTCTTAACCACTGAGCCACAATTAATACAAGTGATGAAATTGTTTCTTGCTGTATTAGATCTTGCTAACATCTTTACTTAGTGGTTTCTTACCTATTAACTACTGAGATCAACTAGCCCTTGGCTGAATTGATTGATAGTGTGCTTTCAAAGCTTCTGAGTCTCAGTACGATGGTTTAGTTTATAGATCATATAATGCTTACCCTTAGTGGTTTTTCTTTTAAATTTAGAAAAGCATCTAAAGTATGTGTGAGGAAACCTAATGAAGACAGATGACAAATTGGTTCACATGGGGTGTATGGAGGTCTGTGGCTCATAGGGAGTGGCACTATTTGGCTTTTTTGAAGGAAGTGTTTCAATGAGAATGAGCTTTGAGTTCTCAGATGCTCAAGCCAGGCCCAGTGTTGCACTCTCTGTGTCTGCCTATCTGGATGTAGAACTCTCAGTTACCTCTCTAGAAGCATGTCTACTGCCTGCATACCACCATGCTTTCCACCATGATTATGGTGGACTAAACCTCTGAATTATACACTAGCCCCAATTAATTGTCTTCCTTTATAAGAGTTGCTGTAGCCATGGTGTCTCTTCACAGCTATAGAAACCCTAACTAAGACAGGGTGTAAGATCCAAACATAACTGTGAAATTTTGGAAGCTTTTGATTGAATTGGACCCAAATGGCATTAATTAGATGAATAAGACAAATCCTACAACAATCTGCATCTGTAAGCATTAAAACAATGATTAAAAAGTATGTGCAATTATACCCTGCGAGGGGAGGAAAAGGTATACCCAGGATCATAAAACTGAATGCCAATGTTGAACCACCTTCATATGAGCTATTATTGGTCAGGCATGCTCCTGGCACTCCCAAAACAACTCACACTTTTGCTACTGTTCTTAGGTCTCCACCAGAATAAGATAGAGAAAGACACTGTTGTTGAAGATACCTCATAATTTTCTTTCAAGACAATGGAAAAATAAATGTGGACCAAATTGGATATTTCTTCTATAGTGGCTGTTTTCCTTGGTGCCAATAGCTACTTTGAAGACTTGTTTAAGAGAATTGCCTTGAAAGTTCCTATTTCTACTTAGCTGCAGACCTTACATACTACATTACCAATGTGGCAGGCAAAATACCAATATGCCAAAATACAACTATTGCTTCAATAATGGCACAACTATACAGGATGTAAACAACTACTTTCCAACTGGATTTGAATTCTATTCCAAAGGAAGGAGTTTATGTCTGTTAATGTTAGAATAATCAATAGCCTAAAGCTTTGGAAGTCATAGATCCTAGTAGGGAAACTACAATTATAGTCTTGTCTTACTGAGTACATAAGGTTTTATTATCAAATTACCTTTTAAACATCTACAAGTACATTCAGATTTAAAGATCATTTCTGCTTTGACCTTGATCAGGAAAGCTTCCCTTTGCATTTAGTGGTGGTTATTTTGATTACTCAGAACTATCCAAAGTACTGAGGCTTAATGAGGTTTGCTATAACATGTTATTTTAGGGTTTCTAAATGATACATCTGTTTTACTATTTCCATGTCTCAGAGATATCACAGAATGAGATGAATGAAGATAAGAACTGGATAAAGAGAAGAGTGTTTCAGAATTTGTCCTATGGGCATTACATAGCCATTATCATCTTGAATAGCTATAAAGTAGTCATAATTATCTTCATGAAACTGTCAGGACACAAAGCCCATTAATGTTCCATGATGGAGGCAGACAGGAACTCATGAAGTGAGGCACTAGATTCAGAAGACCTAATCTGTTTTCAAAGGCTTATAAGTGGTTGTTGTAATTTTATTTAGTGGTATAGTTTTCCAAACATTGTCCATACTTCTGTAGGGAAGTTTAACTTTTCTTCTGAAAGTAACCCCAACAAAATAGTAGTTCACTTAAATAGATTTGATGAAATAATCCTTTGGTTTGGTGTTATTGCTCCATTTGAGGTAAATAGACATTTGTTTCTCTTCTTGGGAAATACCCAGAAGAGCAACAAAGTCTAATAATTTTCTTCACTACTGTATGTAACACAATGAAAAAAACCTCTCCAAAAATATTCAGATCCTAATCACTGAATCTGCTGTATGTTGCCTTATGGGAAAATCTTTTTTTCATTGAATATCTTTCTGGAGATGAGGAGGGTGTGATGATCCCGTGTGAATCAGATAGGTCCTCTGTATCATTCTGGAGATGTGGAGGGTGTGATGATCCTGTGCGAATCAGCTAGGTCCTCTGTGTCATGATGATGATCCCGTGTGAATCAGCTAGGTCCTCCGTGTCATCATCTGCTCTTCTTTCAAGAGTAAGGAGATGGAGAGTTTTACACACACATAAACACACACACAGAGATGGGGGAGCAAGTATAAAACACTTATCTTGAAGATTGTGGTCAAAAGCCAAGTACTGGCAGGTGCTAGAAGACAGAAAAGAAAAATAACAGATTTCCTAGTATTTTTTACATGCAGTAGTACTGATAACAACTTGCCTTTGGTTGAGTCTTCTGACCTCCACAACTAGAAATACATATATGTGTGTGTGTGTATGTGTGTGTGTCTGTGTGTATGTGGTGTGTGTGATTTAAGTAAATATATAAATAAATAAACAAATGCATTCATACATTATTATTTTTTCTTTCATTGGATATTTTATGTATTTACATTTCAAATGCTATCCCCTTTTCTGGTTTCCCCTCCAGAACCCCCCTATCTCATCCCTCTACCTCCTGCTTCTATGAGAATATTCCCCCATCCACCTAACCACTCCCTCCTCCCCACCCTGGCAGTCTCCTACACTGGAGCATCGAGTCTTCCCTACTCTCTTGAATACCATCAATAAAGTTTGATACTCTCCCCAAAAAATGTTTGTTTATTGTTTTTGTTTATTGTTTTTTGGTGGTTTGGTTTTGGTTTGGTTTTTATTTTGTTTTGTTTGTATATGTTTATGCGTATGCCCATGTGTGCCCATAAGGAGGCCAGTGGTCAATATCCAGTGTGTCACTCTATCATATTCCATCTTAATTTTTAGAGACAAGACATATCACTGAACCTGGCACTATGTGATGTGGCTACCCTGGCTTTCCAGATAAGCCCTTGATATCCTCCAGCAGTGCAATTAGAGCTATCAGCCACATTTCTATGTGTCTGTTGAGAAACCATAATCAAGTCAGGTTATTTCCATAGCCAGTACTTTAGCCACTGAGCCATCTATACAGTCTCCAGAGTACTTGTTTATAAATGAAATTACTTTACAAATTAAATCATTCAAATGAGCACAATTACAAAAACTAATTAACATCATAATTTAATTAGTACTTCTTGTCTTATATCATTGTACAAATATTGCCGAAGTATTGGTTAGAAAGTTTGCACTATAAAACTTAATAAATCATTGAATATATTTTTATTATGAAATGCAGAAACTCATTGTACCAAACTAACTTGCAATTTTTAGACATTAATTCATTAAACATTATTTACCCAATGTTAAATTCATTGGGTAGCATTGTTCTCACTTGTTGCCTTTTGTGGAAAAATCAAGATACATTTATACGTTTACAAGTTTGCTGTTAGACTACTCTCAAGTTCAGACCATCCTTTATGCTGTAGGACTATAGCTTTCTGAATGATTCTTAACATTTTTGTGTCATTCGTTTTTCCAGGTTACCAGTCAATGTTCAACATCACTAGGTTTGAAATTATTGTCTTCTCTTTTGTGTCTGGTGTAAGCTTTCCTTGACTTAGACAGTCATCATTACAGTACAACAAATGAATCTTTTAATTTCACACAAAGTTATAAAAATACAATTGTTAATGAAGAAAATATTCTTAATCACTAGTCCTTTTACTACATTTATTACAATACATTTTCTTTATAGCTGGAGAGAAGGAAAATGGAAAGAAATGTTGATGGAATTATGGTCCACAGTCAGTCTAGAAGAAATTGCATCATATCCATAAACACAGTACACAAGAATGGAGGAAGCATGATGCTGTGACATACATATAGACTGTGTGATGTTTAAACCGGGAGAAGCACATATACCTTCCCAAATGCTGGTTCTTTTACTGATATTGAAACATTTCATGTTTATTTTTTTCTGGCTTAAGATGTAGAACACAAGCACACATTAATCCCGCTGGTAGGCAATGGCTCACCAGAAAGCTTTGCCCCCATCTCACAGACGATCAACTCACACTATCCACTCTCTCCTTTCCTTTCCCCCTTTGCCTGGCACCTGTTAGGACCACCTACTCTCATCCTCTGTGAATCAGCATTTACATTTGTGTAAGAATGGCACTTGGCTTTCTGTTCACTGCCTATTTCCCTATGCCCATGCATGTTGTCACCGAGGACAGGACTGTGTTCAGTGTATGCTTAAATAGAATTCCACAAAGTCCACATCCAGGATTTTCTTTATCTATTTAAGCAATAGAAATTCCTCTAAACTACTTTGATTTCTTAGCTACTGTGGCCACTGCTACAACAAACAATTTTTCATTCCCATGAGTGTGCAGTCTCCCCCTTTCTTTGTGTCCTTCTCAGGGTTATGCATGTGTTTCCATCTATATTTCCAAATTTCAATAGCAGCTGTGCAATCTTGTGAATAGATATGAAAATGTTTACTTACTTATTTATTCATTCTTGGCTTTCAGTTGTGTTCCAGAAAATCAACTTACAAGAACAGGACAGAATTCATCCTTTGGGAGATGTGATAATGCTCACAGAGTCTACATCCTATCTGAAGATTTTATTATTAATCAACAAATATCACTATACATCCCCCCTCAGAGAAATAAAATAAACTCATGTGCAGCAGTAAGAAATCACAAGTACCAGATGTATTTCATAGATAATTCCAGGAAAGTTGTTAAGCAATGCTGACAGTAATCAATAAGAAGCAGCCACTTGATTGCTGTGATTAGTAAAGACTGACTGTTGGGCTTAAAATAGACAGGCAAAAGATAACTGTGTATAACAGTCCTGGTTTGCACCTGTTCTAATGGGAATATGTGTTTTCTCTGCATTTTATTTTTTCAATGAAATAATATTAATAAGACAAAAAGACATTCATTGTTCTCCCCTTCATAGCAAAACTAGAAAATATACCTTCCTAAAACAGTATATAACTAAATCTAAGTGATGGCTGCCTTTTCTTATTAACACAAGCATTAAAATTTGCAAAGATGAGAATACCACATTCATCCTATCCCCTACTGTTAACATTCCATCTGGAAAGTGTCTTGATATACTAAAGGCTCTGGAAAAGTTTAGTTACAAACATTAACAGCAACGACATGCAAACATCAGCCAGCTGTTAGGAACTTAAGGTCTGTATCAGTGGTTTTACATTCTCTCTGCTCCTTCACATTTATTACCAGGGTCACTTTTGCAGTTTCTTAATTTCATAGATAAACAGATTATAAAATGGACTTGGGTTGGGGGGATGGGTAAACTAGAGAAATCGCTCAGCAGTTAACAGCATATACTATTCGAAAAGCCCTGAGATTGGTTGAAAAAATCTCATGCCAGTGGCTCACAAATTACTGTAAGTGCAGCTGCAAAAAGATCTTACTGTTTTGGCCTCCATAAGCTCTCTCTGTGTCTCTGTCTCTGTCTCTGTCTCTCTGTCTCTCTCTCTCTCTCTTACACACACACACACACACACACACACACACACACACAGAGAGAGAGAGAGAGAGAGAGAGAGAGAGAGAGAGAATTAAAAATAAAATAAATATCAATTGGACCCAAAAAGGAACTCAAGGACAAAAGAGTTGGAATTACAGAGTAAACAATGGGCAAGGCTGCCAAGAGTGAATGGCAAATGGAGAATGGGAAGGGGAAAGAAAGGGGGAAAGAGAGGGAAATCGAAGTAAAGGAGTCAGGCAAGCACAGCAGTGTGTGTCTGTGGTACCCACATGTCATTGAGGGGACAGAATCTTCAGACAAAGCAGTGAGCCCAGAGTGCATGAGAGTGCAAGCAAGCTTAGAGGTACTACAGGTATGGAGAAAACAGACAGAAAGGTTATGAGTAAGGCTTTGCACTGGGTCTTTATGCTATTGCACCAAAGAGTAGTTTTTTTTTTTTTTTGGATTCTATAGTTAAACTTCCCTTTAAAGATGTTTTTTCTTTAAAATAAAAAATAAAATAAATAAATTTGTGGTGCATAGGGGTATATCTCTGCCTTTTTTATTTTATGAAGATATTGCTTTAAAGTTCCACAGTCTCTTGTCCTTGGTGAGGAATCCCCATAATATGTTAATTTATCTATTTAGGTTCAAATATAATTTAAGATTCACATAATATGGTAGTAGAAGTTTCATAAAGTATGACTATACATATATATGTACATATGTGTACATAAATACATTTTCTTTTTCTTCTTGCATTATAAGCAGGTACAATTTTGTTTTGCTGGAATAACATGTCCCATATGTTTGAATATCCATAATAGATGGGTATCATTTATTTTAGTTAATATAGTTAAACTTGAGCAGAAGTGAAGGAGAGAAAGGTCAATTTTAAGTTATTTTGATCATTTGAGCTCTAGTTAAAAAGTGTCAGGTGTCTTTGTTCCTCTCTCTCACCATTCTTTTGTTTTGATCCTTCCCATGCATTCATATTTGGCAGCTATGAAAGCATGTGAGAATTCACATGTGGAGCATCTCACACCCTCATTCTCTCTCTGTAGCACGTTATTCTTCTGTTTGCATATTCAAGGTGACAAGGTCAGTGAAAACAATACACTGACTGCTATTTTACACTAAATTTACATCAGCACTTGTAAAAGGAAGCAGAAAATGCTGTCATAAAAGGTTTTCATAGAACAAAATATTCTTAATAGAATGAAGCAGCATAGCCATGTAACTATTGTTCAGTTAATGAGATTTCTCTCTTTCTGAGAAGGCAAGGAATTCTTGAGCCTAGCAAACTGTATAACTACCGATATTACCAGGTGTTACCAATATGGCTGATTTCAGCTAAATCCTAAGCTTGTATCCACATCTCTTTAACACTCTGAAAGCATGGGCCATTTAAGACAGTCTTGCTTTTAGTTATACTGATAGGTGACTATGCTTGGATTGCATGGTAATATTTTAGGAGTGTATTAGTTTCTTGAAGCTACTGTATCAGCTATTATTTTGTGCTTTAAAAGCACATATATGTTATATGTTACGTGTTGTGTATTGCATGTTGTGTGTTACATATATAATATATCATATATCAATCACATCAACCATGTCAATCATGTATCAATCATATATCAATGTATGGAGAAAAGACTAAAGGAGCTGAAGGGAAGAATGACAATATCAACCAACTAGACACTCCAGAGCTCTCAGAGACTAAACTGCCAAAGAGTACACATGGAGGGACCCATGGCTCCAGTCACATATGTAACAGGACATTGGGCATCAATAGGAAGAGAACCCTTGGTCCTGTGAAGGCTCAATGCACCAGTGTAGGGTAATGCCAGGGCAGTGAGGTGGGAGTGGGTGAATAGGTGGAGGAACACTCTCATAGAAGCACGGGGAGGAAGGATGGGATGGGGGATTCTGGAAGGGAAACCAGGAAATGGGATAATATTTGAAATGTAAATAAATAAAATATCCAATGAGAAAGAGAGAGAGAGATAGAGATAGAGAGATAGTAGGGATGATTCCCTAAGCCCCTCCCTTTATTTTAGGGTCTGCAATGGAAATTGTGAGGGAGATGCTCAGTTTTGGGGGCCAAGTTGGGACAGGAAGTCCTTAGTAACCTAGGGCCTCGCTCTTGCTTTCAGTGTCCTTGCTGGGGTGGGTGGTCCAGGGTTTCTTACTGGTTGGAGGCCATGTAGGCCATGAGGTCCATGACCCTGTTGCTGTAGCTGTATTCATTGTCATACCAGGAAATGAGCTTTATAAAGTTGTCATTGAGAGCAATGCCAGCCCCAGCATAAGAGGTGAAAGAGTTAGAATTGCTGTTGAAGTTGCTGGAGACAACCTGGTCCTCAGTGTAGCCCAGGATGCCCTTTAGTGGGCCCTCAGATGCCGGCTTCACCACCTTCTTCATGTTGTCACACTTGGCAGGTTTCTCCAGGCAGCATGTCAAATCCACAATGGATATATTAGGGATAGGAACCCAGAAGGCCATGCCAGTGAGTTTCCCATTCAGCTCTGGGATGACCTTGCCCACAGCCTTTGTAGCACCAGTGGATGCAGAGATGATGTTCTGGGCTGCTCCACGGCCATCATGCCACAACTTACCAGAGAGACCATATAGTCTTCTGAGTGGCAGTGATATCATGGACTGTTGTCATGAGCCCTTCCACGATGCCAAAGTTGTCATGGATGACCTTTGCCAGTGGGGCTAAATAGTTGGTGCAGGATGCATTGCTGACATCTTGAATGAGTTGTCATATTTCTTGTGGTTCACACCCATCACTAGCATAGGGGCATCAGAGAAAGGACAGAGATGATGACCCTTTTGACTCCTCCCTAAGTGGGCCCCGGCTTTCTCCATGGTAGTGAAGATGCCAGTAGACTCCACGACATACTCTGCACCAGCATTATCTCATTAGATGTTAGTGGAATCTCACTCCTGGAAGATGGTGATAGGCTTCCCATTGATGACAAGCTTCCAGTTCTCAGCCTTGACTGTGCCATTTAATTTGCCATAGGGAGAGTCATACCAGCACATGTAGACCATGTAGTTGAGTAAATGAAGGGATCGTTGATGGCAACAATCGCCACTTTGCCAAGTGCAGAGAAGGTAGCCCTGGTAACCAGGCTCCCAATACAGCCAAATCTGTTCATACCAACCTTCACCGTCTTGTTTATGGGATGAGGCTGGAATTCCATAAGAAGATGTGGGTGCCTCTGGAATAGGGAGGAGCAGAGAGCCTAAACAAGCATTTTTAAGAGATCATCTTGTGTGTTTCACCTTCCTTGTGCTATTTCAGTACGTGTTAACTGAGTACCTATACTGGATCAGATCTGGTTTTCTGATATGCTATGCAATATGCACTGGTTATGCCTCTTAATTCAATGTAAACTCCTCAGTCTGAGGCCGATCCTCATATGGAATAATCTTTAGTTCCTAATACCCTGCCAGGTTTAAAATAACATATCTTGTGCAAAAGTTTGCTGCTCTTGGCAAAAGATTTAAAGCTTTATTTGACATCTTGGTAAATGCCTTTGAATTTGTGTTTATTGATTCCACATGATTAAGGCCCTATTTGTTTAAATATTCTGAGATTACAGCTTTGAGGGAAAAGCCTGTAGTGTTTTCTTGTTGATCTCTCTCAGTGTAAGAAACTTTAATTTGCCATTTCAGTAACCTTCTTAGTTTGTTTTGACCTTGTATTTTACCTACATCAGTGCATACATGCATACATTTGCATATGTGTGTGCATGTGCTTGTGTGTGTGTGTGTGTGTGTGTGTGTATGTTTGCATGCATGTGTTTGGGATATGTGTGAGGTGTGCATGTTCATGTGTTTGCATACACACATTGCTTACAGTAGTAGTCTGGTATTATTTTATTTTTTCAACATGGGGTATTTCAGTCAGCTCTACAGGTAATTACATTTAAATTGAAATATTAATATTGGTATTGAGGCCAAATTATAAGTACCAATTCTATCTAGTAGCACAGAATCTTCCATGGTTTGAAGGTGAAATTATCATAGGCTCATGAGTTCTCATCTTTGGTACATTTTAGTAAGTTGTAGAACTTTTGAGACATGGGACCAACCTGATGTAGGAGGGTCAGTGGGAAGATGATGGAGGGATGGGCCGTGATCTTTATGGTCTGCAGCCCTTCCTGTCCTGTTTTTGCTTCCTGATCTATCAGGTATGAACATGTTACATTACTTTTCTGCTTCAAATCATTTGTACTACCAATCCTTCCCCACAGTGATGGACTGCATCCTCAAACCATAAGCCAAAATTAATCCTTACCCTCATGATTAGCTCTCTAGGTATTTATTATTATAGATGAGAAAAGGAAGTAATATAGCACCCCATTCATTACTTATTCAACTTTGAATCTATGTAACCTTGACAATTAATCAATAAAATAAAGCAGAAGACCTGGAGAACAAAGAAATTAGGTCTCATTACTTTATATCTAACTTAATAAAATTAAGATGTTTTGTTAATGAAAGATATTTATAACAGAATATACCCAGATTTATATTTATTATGGTATAAGAAGAAAAAATAGCCCAAAGTCAGCAAAGTAGAGGAATCAGAAGGACACAATACAACATTCCTCTCTCTCTCTCTCTCTCTCTCTCTCTCTCTCTCTCTCTCTCTCTCTCTCTCTCTTTCTGTGTGTGTGTGTGTGTGTGTGTGTGTGTGTGTGTGCTTGTGCTGTGGTAAGAATGCTTCTGTTGTAATAAGACCATTGCCAGGACTTATTAATGGTTTTACTTCCCTGAAATAATCTTAAGGTTTGAGAGTAATCATATGCTTCTCTGTCAATAGTCCATAGTCTGTCTGTCTTGAGCAGGGGAGCTATAATTCCAATTGTCTCATTTTTGAGAACCAGCTGAACTGTTTGCAGAGCACCCCAATTGCTTTAAGTACTCTATCATTGCCCAAAAGAAACTCTCTTGTAGCTGTAAGACAGTAGTAATCATGGTCCTGTGGAAACCACAGTTGTTAAAAAGGCTCTGCTCATTTGTAATTCCTTTCGTTTCTTTGAGTTAGCTGGGGAGACTTCTCTTCTGCACACTACATTCATTGTATTGCAACATCAGTTCCCCAGTAACAGCCTCTTTCAATTTTTTTTTCCTGCTTGTGATCTTTAATACACATGACAACTGTGTCAAGAGGAGGTCAAATTAGAAATGAAGATCACAAACATGACAAGCCAAGCATGCCAGAATTTTAAGACTGAGGCTCCACAAAGACTTGTAAGGCGAGTGGAAGGTAACTTCTAAGGCTATAAGCAGGTAGGATGACACTTGAGGCTATTAGCTCTCTGCTCATAAGCAGCAAAAGGTGGCTGCCAAGTCTCAGAGAATAGCTAGGAGCAGACACGAGAAAGGACTCTAAAAGGACAAAATAGGCAAGAGGCTTCAAAGAGTAATGCAGAAAAATTACTGATCCTAGCATCTGGAAGAGTTGCTTCCAAGGTTATGTGTCAAATGTTCCAGTCACGAAGCCACAAGTGGAGCTATTAACACTGTAGACCTAGAGCTATAAGCTTCTGACCCGATTTAGCATGTGAAGCCCACAGCCTCTGAAGTCCGAAGTCTGTGATTCTTAGGATGGACCTATAGCCTTAAGCTTCTAGTCTTAAAAGACTGTCCATGGCCCTGGGGACTGAGCTCAGTGATGCTGATACTAAGAGAGCTGTTGATTGTTTGTCAATCTCCATAAGCATCCAACAAAATAATCCCAGACATCTATAACACCACTCAAATTAAAAAGAACTGTGACAGTGTGTATGAGTTAAGTATATAGCTGATATTATGTCACTCTAAAAATGAAAAACACATAAAAAAACTAAAATTTAAATATGGTAAAAACAAAAGCTTCTAAATTATGGCAGAAATTTTAAAGTGAATATTTCAAGTTATCTGTAAGATGACACAGCATTTTAATTAAATTTATTTTTATAATTTTACAATATAATCCCGATGAATAAATACAAATAGTGTATTTTTGCATATGCACTTCCAGAGTCTCAGGAGTGCCTTGTTCAGAAATGTGATCATTCCCTGTCTGTCATTTCTCTAGAACCCATGTCATGGAATCATAAGTGAGAAATAACCTTTTATTTCAAAACTTAAATATAACCACTGAGACATACTTGAAAGTATCCATTTCTAAGTAACAAATGCACAATTGAAAGTTTGGCATTCCTTTCTTAAATCAGGAATCCAGCTATGAACGTGCATCTCTGTTGCACATAGCATCCCATGCCTTAGTCTTGACCAAACTCCATGTCCCTGCTCTCTCTGTTCTTTCCTGATAGTCAGCCAGGAATCTTTGCATCTCTATAGTATGATCCAGGGAACTCTTCTCACTTATTTCTTCAGAGTTGTCATACTTTTACAATGTATTTCCCCATAAGTTCTTTTGCAATAAACTGTGATCAGTATTGGGCCATGTTCCACTATGTGGATATAGAAATATGTTATGAAGAGTCATTTTCTTGCCAAGTTCTTTTAGTTGAAAAATAGCAGTAATTTATCCCCTAAACACAATACCTAACTAATCTCAGGTTCTGTTCTGATTTAGCTGTGTCATGTACGAGCTCTATCTCATGATGTGGGCCTTAAATTCAATAAAAAAGGTTGTTATTCCATAACATTTGTGCCACTATTGTATTAGTAAATTTTGCAGGCACATCTCTGTTGTAGCATCTGTTACAGGGAAGGTAGCTGGGTGATGTTGCTGATGAATTTTCTCCTCTTATAGCATGTGAAGTACAGTCCAGCACCATGAACACTGTCAAGACTGTTGAGATTTTTAGTTGGACATACAAATTGATATAATACCATGTTACTTTTTGTGACAGTAGGTAACTGCAGGCTTTTTCACCAGTGCTCCAATGAGTGAATAATGACTTGGAGGCTTATTATTTACTAATTTATAGTTTTAGGGTTTAATCTAACATTGTTTCTTGACTACCTCATAACTCAATTAACCTATTATACTAATTTATGCCTGTTACATGGCTAGTTACCTCTCCTCAGTTTCATATGTCTGACTTCCACCTAGTCCAGGTGGCATATCTTCCAACTTCTGAATCTATCCCAGAGTTCTTCTCTCCCTGCTGGATGTCCTACTTTCTAGTCTATCTCAGCTTATTGGCCATCAGCTTTTTATTGACAGGTGATGCTTCCATACAGTATACAAAATAGCAGTGCCTCAAAGTTCTGAAAGTCAAACAATACATCCAAAGGACTCTATATCTTAGTCCAATGATACTTGCTCTTTTATGTTCATTATTGCTTGATTCATAGTAGGCTGAAATTAAGAATGGCATAGATTTCTACCTAAAGATGAATGGATTGAATATCTGCTTAATTTATTCAGCAGATTATTATTCAGCTACTAAGAAAATTCAAATTATTAAATTTTCAGGTAAATGGATGTAGTTAGAAATAATCGTTCTGAATGGAGTAACCACAACCCAGAAAGACAGCTTTGCATGTTTTCTCATTTATGTTGAGAAAGGTTCTGAGCAATTAGGGTCTATGAGTAAAAATAAAAATATATAGAAAGTAACTTTGGCAATATTACTATTTAGCAACTTAATAATAGTGAGTTCTGGTGTAGGGCATATGAACTCCCCTGCCATGAGTAGTTTTTTGGTTGTTTTTTTTTTTGTTTTGTTTTGTATTGTTTTTGCTTTATAATATTATGTTATTTTTGAAACTATAATTAATAAAATTA
This sequence comes from Grammomys surdaster, assembly GCF_004785775.1. NCBI lineage: Eukaryota > Metazoa > Chordata > Mammalia > Rodentia > Muridae > Grammomys > Grammomys surdaster. The sequence continues at coordinate 3,691,091 of NW_021621048.1, forward strand.
CATTTTCCCCTTCCCCTTTCTCCCTCAAAACCATCCCAAATTCATCCTCTTTTCCTTTGCTCATTTTTAAATTTATATTCTTTCAGTTGTTGTTGTTGCTGTTGTTGTTTTGCTTTTTTTGTTTGTGTTTTGTTTAAGAGCTGTCACATACATATACTTAGATGCATAATTGTTATATAATGCTACTCACAGATGTAATTTAAGGGCTGACCATTTGATACTGGATACCCAGTAGCCAGTATTAATATACAAGTTGTGAAATTTCCTACTGTGGAGAAGAGCTCAAAAACAGTCAGAAAGTGATTAGTTGGTCTATGAAAATACCATTATTGCACCAGTAAGAAGATCTTGCCTGAAGTCAGAACTGTGACTTGTGGAGTCTAGCCCTTTGTAACAAAATTGAATTTTTTCTCCCCTACCAGGTAAACAGAACTTTCTATTTCTGAGTAGACATCATGGAGAAAGTTTGAAGTTTTCACTTGTTCTTCCAGGGCTACCTGAGAGCTCTTTATCTATGACCTGTAGCCAAAGTCTAGTGTCTTCAGCAATAATCTTACTATGCACTCACTGTAGGTAATTACGGCAAGAACTTGTGTTGAGACTTTAATGATCTCTTTGACCAATAAAATTTTCAGAAATCTCACATGCATTGTATTGCAGTTTTAAAACAGTCTCTGAATTCTTGGAGCAGTATTGTTCATATGGAATCATTCCACTTAAACTCTACATTTAGAAAATTATATTGTAAAATTAGCTTAGTAACTAGTAGGTTTCCATAAGATTTTCATACTTCTGTAGTTTTGGTTAGTCTACACATTTGTTCTTTCTCTCCATATCCCCATTTTTTTCAATTCATCCTTTAACTCTCAGAATTTCTTCCTCTTCTTGAATATTACACGTATTCTACTATCCCTTCAACTTTTAAAATTGAATTTTGAGCCAGTAGGCTTCTACATGGGGTTTCATATGCCATATTTTTTTGTCCAAGCCCTCCCCCAAGCCCCAGTCTTTAGTTTCTCCTATTCTTCCAGACCCCTCCTTGCTTAAGCCGTTTAAACTTCACTAGTACACCTCTCTGATTCTGTTCCATCTGTGGAACAAATCTCACATCCAATCAGAAAACAGTTAGTTAGTTTTCATAGCTATGCCACCATTGTACCAGTGGTCACATCTTACCTGATTGGTTGACATTGCAGCATGCAGGACCTAGTGCTGGGTAAGACCATTTAACTCTTCTCTCCCAGCAGACTCCATAGTACCTTTTGACATTATGAAGGATAAATCCTGTCAACTTTGAGACAGTTTTCTATGTCCTAAAGTCAAAATATTTGGTCTCTTCAGGAATGGGGTCTTGGAAAAATTTAAATATATAAAACACTCCAAGCAATACAGCGGTACAATGATGCTGCAAGATGTTCTTGTCCATTAGAAGCCTCTGCATCTCCTATAACTAATGATGTTTATAAATATTTAATGAATGTAAAATTGATAGTAAGAATGGAATTAATTTGCAGTGAGCATAAAGTAAATATGGTGAAGGCTATAAGTGATTTAAATGAACCACACAGTGTGCTTTACTTACACTCTTCGGGTATGTGAACAGAATTTAAGTTTAGTTACTGTATAATGCCATGTGGTTCCTTTCTACACATAGGTAGATGATAGATTGTGTCATCACTTTTTTCAGAGTTGAATTAAATGAAACATAAGACATTTGGAGATTATTTCTCACCCTTTAATTGCACCTCTACACACAGAAAGAGAGAGAGAGGGAAAGAGAGAGAGGGAGAGAGAGAGAGAAAGAGAGAGAGAGAGAGAGAGAGAGAGAGAGAGAGGGAGGGAGGGAGGGAGGGAGGGAGGGAGGGAGGGAGGGAGGGAGGGAGAAGCACACACATGCCTAGGAAATATATTTTTTTGTTATAGAAATAATTGTTATATCCTATTATATCCTATGAATATTTTTGTCACTGTGTATACATTAATCGCTCTAACTACATTGTAAAACTACAGAATGTGAACATGCTAATGAATTGAATTATTGAGGTAAATCAAATTTTTGCATTCTGCAGTTGAAATTAGTATATTATTAGTAACAAGGGTAAGTTGCTTGCTTATTCACATTTTGAAACCTCTTCATGGGTAGGAACATATACTGGTAAAGCTAACCAAAACATATTTTGCTTTTCTAGGTAGATATATTAGGAATAGTTCTAGTTTAACAGCTTTCTTCAATAAAATTCTTAATGTTAGAGTCTGTTACTGGAATTGTAGAGTACAGCTTTTATTATTACTTTATTGTATTTCTGTCAGTCAGACATTCAAGAACTTAATTTATTAGTTCTACTCTATGTATGCCACACCTGCAATGGTTTTATATCTTATAAAACTCAATGATTTTCAGTTTCATTTTTTCTGTTCAAAATATTTATTTTATGTGTATAAGTGTTTTAACTGCATGTATGTCTGTGAACCATGTGTATTCCCTGTTCTGACAGAGTCGGCAAAGGGCAATGAATCCCTGTAACTGCAGTTATAAATAGTTATAAGCTGCCTCAAGGGTACTGGGAATAAATCCAGGGTCTGATGGAAAAGCAGCAAGTGGTCTTAACTACTAAGCCTACAGTTCTTCGGCTTTTTTGTTTTTTGTTTTTTAATTTGTTTGTTTTGCTTTGTTTTGTTTTGTTTTTTGACTTACAATCTGTAATTGTCCTTTTTCTCTTAACACACACAAACACACACACACACACTCACACATATATATATGACATCAATAATTCCTTATATATATACATATAAAGATATGTATGTATGCACACACAGACATATATATATATATGTATAAAGGTATATATCTATACATATATATAAAGATATATATGTATATACACACAGTGACATATATATATGTATATATATATGTCTGTGTGTATGTGTTTAAATATAGTTATTTTATTTAATTATTTCCATTGATTTCATGCAAATGTCATTTTAGCATATTTCCAGCAAATTTAGGAAATAAAGCAATTGTTTACTGCCACATCTTTCACAAGGAAGCAAATAGGAAATGTTTTATATTCTGATAAGGCATTCAATTGAATGGCTATGACAAAGCAGTGACATCTCCTTAACAGCATTGATCTGAAGGTATCTGTAAATAAAACTTAAAGAGTAAATTATCCTGTGTATTTGCTAATATTTATTTCAGTCTTAACCATTTAAGGATGATGATATACTAGCAAAACTTATGAAAAAAAGTTAAAGTTATACTCAAAATCTTTAGTTCTGGATAAATTAACTCACATTCCAGTACTGTAATATATTTACACATTTTATATCAAATAAACACTTTGTTGGAATTTTAGGTCTCACCATACCTGGACTCTATCTCTAGTAATGCTATTTTTGGCTCTTGTCCTCCACAGTGACATATAGACTTAGGACTCAAACTGTCCTTGTCCTCTGCTCTCATTGCTTCTCTTGAGATACAATTGATTCTTAGGGGTAAGTTAGATGACTTTAGAACATTAAGAACTAGGTTGGTTCTGGAGTGCAAGTAAAACCCAAGATCTTCTGAACCCTGGCCATTAAAATTCACTGGTCTTATTTAACTGGTTATTACTGTGATATTACTACTTGCTTTTAACTGAATGGGTAGAGTAAGGAAATTATGATGTTATTGGCCTGATTTGATTTGGGAATCATTATTATTCTCAAAGTAACTGTTGATGAGCTGACCATCTCTGTATTTGAGATTTGTTCCCATTAACTGTATTCTAGTGCTATATTAATGCTTCTTTCTCTTCATTCTGTCTGTTATGAACCCAAGTGCTCCTTCACAAGAGTAGCAAGTGTTCTAATTGCTGAGTTATCTCTTAAGCTTCTCTCTATGTTTATTTCTGTACTTTTATCTCAAGATGTTTACATGGTTCATGAATGGAGAAGAAAGAACTAGAATCTGAATAGCTACATTTGGCTTCTGGTAGAGCTTAATATGATTACTTCATTACCTAAATCAGTTACATTTTCTCCGGAACATTTAGGCATAAAATGGATTGAACCATTTGAATGATGTAAAGTGTCAGGTGCTCCTTCTGGAAAGCCATTCTGTGTCACACACCTCTCCTTTGACTGTCTTAGCATCTGTGTCCTTCACACTCCTGACAACATAACTATTCTATCTAAAGTTCAGTCTTCACCTCTGTCTTATTTCTTCTTGTTTGTCATTGTGTTCTGGTTCTTTAAGGAGAAGAATAAAGGGAATGCTTAGCTTTTCATTTCCCTAAAGCTTCAATTTCACTGTTATTATCATTTTTATTTTTCTTCTATATACTTATCTATTTATGAGTGATTGCCCTCCAGTCTCCACACTATAGTCTGTTCAAATATTGCTGCAATGATATTATTGTTGATTTTTTCAATTTTTCCTCCTGTCTTTTCCTTCTTCACTCTACCCCTTCCTCCCTCTGTTCATCTCTCCATTCCTGCATTATTCTCTTCCTCCCTTCTTCTCTTTCTTCCCACTATGGGGCATTTCTAATCTAATGGAAGAGAAAGTGGGAAAGAGCCTCAAACTCATTGACACAGGGGGAAATTTCCTAAACAGAACTCCAATGGTTCATGCTCTAAGAAGACTGTTTATTGTCTTGCTTGTTCCTTGACTATTTGCATCTATTGTATTGCTAGTTTCTAAATCTAGAACTGACTTTAATACTTGCATGTAATTAAAATGTCATAAAAGCAAAAGGGAGGAGTGGGGATGGGATAAGGGGTTTCTAGGGAGAGGAATTGGGGAATGGGGATGGCATCTGAATTTTAAATAAATAAAATATCAAAAAAATTGATAAATGGGATCTCATGAAACTGAAAATCTTGTGTAAGGCAAAGGATATAACCAATAGGACAAATCAGCAACCTACAGATTGGGAAAAACTCTTCAGTCACCCCACATCTGATAGAGGGCTAATATTTAAAAGATACAAAGAACTCAAGAAGCTAACCACCAAGAAACCAAACAACTTAATCAAAAAATGTGGTATAGAACTAAACAGAGAATTCAAAACAGAGTAATCTAGAATGGCTGAGAAGCCCTAACATACTTTTGCAACTCTTGTTTTTCTGGTGCTGATGTGTGAACACAGTTTCACATGGATGGTTGAAAACCTGTTCTATGGGTTTGCTTAATTTCTCTGGGAAAGGAGAAGAGAGATTTATATGTATTGACTTTAGTCAACCATTTTTTCCCCTCAAGGATATAAATAAATCTTTTTCAAGTGCCAAATACAAACAACAGAGAATCTTTGGTGAACCTTGCTAGAAGCATGTAAGTCTACATAGTTTCTATGACTTTTTAAAAATTGAGATCATCTTTAAGAACCTGCTATAACTAATTGTTTTAAAACAACATATTTTAAGATAAATCATGTATTACATAAATTATTATACAAATAATATGTTATTCTACATATAATATTTAATACTCAAGAACTATAAGAGCTTCAATATTCTAGATCCTATATCTGAAGGTGAGACCATAATTATGTGTCACATCTATACATTGTTTTACTGACTAGGTTTATATTTGTTAAAACTGATTTACTTCAATTGTGATAGTTGGCAATACATTTAGGCTTGTGCAAACTCAGAATAGTTTGGTGGTCACCTGCATCTTTGATGGGTTTCAGGTGCTGATATTGGGAACTGGATATTCCAGGATTCTGTACTCAGAGAGTGGAGTTTTGTTCTTAGGTTTTTAAAAAATTACTTTAGTAAGGGTTCTTAAAGGCTTCAACCTACAGAAGTAATGGAAAAGAAAGGGCAATTAGAAGAGGGATTGTGAATCTATTTAGACATATTTCTTTGGGGCTATTTTAATCTTTGTAATCATCAGTCAAGTCCACTAGGCAATCACCACTCATGAATCAGTACCAGCAGTTAGAACCAGAAGAAACCACAAGGCTCCACCAATCTTCCTGAGTGAGCAAGAAGCTTTGGGGATATCATGAGAAGTTTTTTAGTTACATACACTCTATGAAATCATAGCAAGTCAAGATCATCAAAGTGATATAAGGTGAACCAATGTCAAAGTTTCATTGCAAGGGAGAGCAAGTTATAACTGGGGACAGAGCCTCTCCCAACCATGGTCTTTGGGGTCATATTCATATTAGTACTAAACATCATGCATCCTCTCACGTGTCTGCTTCAGCAAAACATCTTTTCACCTGTCTGCCTGAGCAAAATATCATATGATATAACTGAGTTCCAAAGAACTCCCCACTTCAGAGTTCAGCTTCTGCACAATGAATTTTACAATTGTCTCCATTTTGCTTCCTAGAATGTGTCATCTCGAGCTAAATTCAAAGCTGTAATTAGCTAAGAATCAGACTAATGCAACTTTAGGAAAACAAAGACTGCTTTAGCACAACTGTCTTGAAGGTAATTATAGCTTAATGTTTTGGTCAGTAGTGAATTTAAAACATCAATTTTGTTGTGAATCATAACTGTTCATCAATTTAGCTGGAGTTGCCCTACAGTGTTCCAGTTTAGGAATAGTAGCAAACACCACACTAAGCAAGTGAGTTAGTTCTTCACTGAGATCCCTCATTATTTTAGTCACTGCTGTGGACAGGAGTGGTAGTGAAGGCACAGTTCTCAACTGACACAAATGGAGTTGGTTAGACATACTCACAATAGTCAAAGTTTTATAGGACAGCTGGTAATCTTTTATTCTCTGCCCTAGGTGTGAATTGCAGGAGGCCCCTTGGTTCCAGCATAGCTTGTAGAGTGCTCACAGCATAATAACCACTGTAAGGACATTCGTTTTTGCATTCAAGGTTGCCCTGCTGTTTGAGTTAAAATAATTCCTTTTGGGGCACCTGGAACAGTAGGGTGTCTACTAACACATACAGAAATGAGTCTGTTTATAAAGGGATGCTTCTCAGCAAGTGCTATGTTTTTTTCTACAGATTCACAACCAGAAACACTGTCTTACAGACAAAATTCTTCATATGCCATTTTTATATTAATCCACCAGCAACTCAACTGAGACACTAAAATGATGGGATTTTGATTAAAAATGTATGACTGAAAAGCTCCTCTTAAAAAGAATGTGGAGAAGCACTGCAAAGAGAATGAACAATGGGCATGTCTTCACCACAAGAGCCTGCTTAAATATTTACAAAGTCAATTAAAAGAGTAGGGACTGCAGTGCCATTGTGGCTCATTGTTCCATTTCATATTTTCATGTGATAGCAGCAGCACAACCTACAATGGATTTTGGATCAAAATGTGTCCTTTGTTTCTTTACATGTTATCTGTAGATTGCTAATGTTGAATATCAGATTTCTGTGAATTGTGTGAAACTGTGTTTGCTAATAGAAGAATACAACACACACACATGTACACAAATACAACAACAAATGAAAGCTCTTTGTTGTTTTTAACTATCTTTTCCTGAAGAATCATGAACAATGCTATTTCCTCTGACAGAACACAAATGCTGGAGCAAAGAAATGATTCCATTCCAGTATATTCTAATGAACCAAAGAGTTCACTGTGTTTAGTGTCAGGGATTTTTGTGGGGGGTTACAGAAACATAAAGCATCAAGGGAGAGCCCACCTATATCTCAAGTCTCCTTTTAAGGTCTACATGGAACATTTCTGATTGGAGAGTTTCTTCTCTATGGCTACTGATACTGCTCACACAACCTTAAAAAGGGGCCTTAAGAACTCTAAGATTTCAGAGCTCTCTAAAACTCCAAATCTTCTTCTACCTACTATCTTCTCATATTTTCTTCTATGTCTTACTCTATTTTTTTCTAACCACTTGAAAATAACATGAGGGTACATTAATTTTTTTCAGTGTATTTTAGGGAAAAAATTCACAACCTACAAAGTCCAGAAATTAAATTAATTTAATTGCACCAATTATTCCAATATAATGAAAGGAATTGATACTGAATTTATTTCTACTATGTCCTTTAGACATTAGTTCTGATTTATTTTCAAATACACATGTGCTTGTGGGAAGAAGACATGTGTGGAGAATAATGGACAACTTGTGAATTGAGTCCTCTCCTTCCATCTTTATGTGGGTTCTTACAATCAAACTCAGGGCATTGGGCTTAAGTGGCAGGCTCTTTTGCAGGTTGAAGTATATTTTCCACCCTATCATTCCACTTAAAACATGTATTTATGTTATTCCTTGGACTTATATTCCACTTAATGCTTGTCAAAAACAAGAAAGATTTTTTTGAATAAAATAATCCACAGCCTTAAAAAGAATACTTATCAAACATGAGAACAAAGATGTATTTAGTGTCTATTGTATCCAAATAGATTCTTGTGAACAAGTTTCATTTACATATCTAAATAGAGTGGTAAAAACAGCATATGTTCTTACCTAGATGTGTTAGTAAGGATTTCACAACAAACTATAGTTTTTGATCATAATATTAAGTGTTATGAAGTTTGAAAATACAAACTAACATTCCTGTCTCACCTAGTTTTCTAGTCGCAAAGTAAATATTTGTCTTCCCAATTAGAAATAAGACACTTTGATTTGTGTCTTTGCCTATAAATATACTTTAATTTAATTCAGGAATTAAAATGTCTTGCATTTTTGAATGTTAGTTTGTATTTTCACAGGGAATTATTTAAACAAATGAGAAAGGTGTCAAAATAAGCAAGTGAAGAAGGCCAGATGGCCTGACTCATCATCTTTTAGTTACTGCCTGTCAGAAACAAGAGGGATAATTTGAATAAAATTAATTATGCCTTTGGAAATGAAAGGTATCAAACATGAAATAATAGCTGTGTCAAGGCTTACTGAACCAGAGGTTCTGGTAGAGGAAAAAGTAATTTTGCTCATGTCTATAACTGCTATAGTAAGAATACCATGTGCTTTATTTATTTCAGCGGTTTGGTTATGAAATTTGCATAAAACACCCCATCCATTAAGAGTAAATATTAATTATCCAAAGGAGAGGATTTTGTTGTTTATATTAACAAATATTTTTACAATGCCAGCTGAAACCACTGTATTCTCCTGCAAGTCTCTGTTGGGGTTATTCCATATACTTGTATTAATTGTAGAAATTCAAACTATAATAAAGCACATGTCATAAAATAATCTGTGACTCAGTAGAATATACCTCAAACAAACTTTCACAGTCTACAGAGATGTAAAACTGCCATTCTAGAGTTTTGAGGAAGGATCTTTCCACTATACTTCTAGTTCTGAAATTAATGATATTATAGTTAGAATGTCCCAGTTTATCACTTACACACTGAAGGCCTTTATGTATAGTGCAAGATAAGATTGTTGACTGAGCCTTGATGGCATAGATTCTTATATGCCTTTTGCAAAGGAGCTGCATATCACTGGGTAAATCCTTGGGTGTACTAGATTGCTTATTTTAAGAAAACATATGTTTATAAATTTCATTTGCAAGTGATTTGATTTTTCCATAAAAAGTATTAATGAAAAATCTTGTTCAATAAAAAGTAATATGTAATTTAATGCAAAATACTGTGTTGTCCAGTGATATATATAGTCATAGAGCTAAACGACATCCACCACATTTAAAAATCGGTCAGTTAACACAATGAAGATACCAATTATATGAGCATAATATACATATTAAGTCAATTCCCAAATTTAAGGGCTTTTCTTTCTTTTATCAAGAAATCAATGTTTCTAAAATGTGTTTCAAAATTGGCATAGCTATTATTATGTAAGCCACTAAAGCCAGGGTCGCTGTAAAATAGTCTACGTTTGTATGTGAAGAGGTAGTTTAGCAATAGACCTATGTGTACTTTGAAACTGACATAGTAAATATGACTGACTGCTTACAACAATAGCAGGCATGCAGAGAAGGGATTAGTTATACAGGGAAAAAGAAACTAAAGAAAAACTGAATCCATGTCTATGCATAATCAAATAACTGCAAACAATGAAATGAACCCAAATTAAAAAAAAATATTCAGACCATCATTGCCACTGTTAAGGATAAGAAATGAATCTTTAGTAAGAAGCCAACCTCACTGTGTTAGCATCCAAAAATCACTGAAGAATGATAGCCCAGATTCAAATAGTATGCAAAAGCAAAGAGTGTTTATTCAGCTGAATTCCCTGCATTCTCTCCCCATTTGGGAATGGAGACTTCTGATCAACCTGCAGGCCTAGCTTTTATTGTCAGTTAGGGAAATTCCAGGGAGGGGTATGTGCCCTTTTGCCTTGATTGATTAGCTCTATCTCTAGTGTTCTGAGATGATTTTACAATTAGTTAGGCTCTGGAGACTTCCTAGAGGTTGCTTACTCATTCTAGCTACCTATCCTGACTTCAAGCCAAATGATAAGACGTCATCTGATTGGCTACCCTCAGTTGTGGTTGGCTGAACACAGGTTCCTGTATCTGACTTGCTTAAGCCTAGTCTCCCAAACTGCCAGTTTGCAACTTGTCATGGAGTCAGCCTGGCTCTGATGAACTCAGTCCTCTCAACTGCAAGTCAAAACATAAACTTGATTAATACATACTTTTTACTTACCAAAAGATATATATTACTGATAATATTCAAGAAACTAAAACTAATCAATAATTAGTATCTAGATTATATCAGAACAAGTTAATGTAAAAACAGTATTCACAGAAGAGGTATTCCAAGCATTTTTCTCAATGTCTTAATAAATGAATTTTTTCCAAGTATCTTCATGTAAAAAACAATTGCATTAAAATACAAAAAAACCCTAAAGAACAGGAGAAACAGATGCATATATCTATCATAACAGTGACAGAAGAGTGACTATTAGTAACAAGGTTGTAAGGATGAGGTTTATCACTCCTAGTACCCACTCTAATGTGGCTGGAAAGACTACCAAAGTGGACACTTGTTTAAAATTATGAGAAGATTTGATGAATATAGATATGGTGGAGTGAGGAGTCATCTTTTGGTTACAAACTAGGTTGTTTATAAACTACATAATATGGTGCTTAAAGGTATGTCTAAAGTGGGCACAAATGGTTGAGGTTTATATATCTGCCCAGTACTCTGATGTTTCCTTACCTTCTTTCTGAATATTCATCTTTTTATAAAGCATTGGAGAAGAATTTCCAGATTAGGTTTTCCAAAAATTATTTTAAGTAATCGATGTGTTTCTGAATTTACTTAGAAAAATAGACACCATATATAAAAAATATGAACTATCACCAAAAATTATGACTCCCAGATGATCATGCAACAGAACTGAAGTGTTCCAAGTACTGATCACTCAACAACAGAAATTATATGCAGCTTGGTTACAGTACTGCGCATTTGATCATCAATAAGATTATCATGAGGAATAAAACATTTAAATGTATAGAAATTAATTGAAGAGAAGACAAGCATGAAAATTTCAGTCATATCAGATACATGAAAACCTTGAAAGGTGCCCATTGTGTCTATAAGAACACAATATATTACAAAAATATTAAAAAGAATAACTTTACCTAGATCCACTAAATATCACACACCACAGGGTGGCTATTGCTTTAAAATATGGACAGTGAATCCTAAATTCCTGCAGGCAGAGCCTGTAACAGGTGTCATCCTAGACTGGCCAGGAGTACTCACAACTTAACAGTAAGAATCTCTTCAACCCCCACCCAGGAAGGAAGACAGGAAAATTGCTAGATATATGAGCACAGCATAGGCTACATAGTGTCAACTAACCCAGTGACAAAGTGAGAACTTGTCTCAATGAACAGACAGACAGAGAGACAGACAACAGCAACAAAAACAAAACACCAATCAACCAACCAGTCAACCATCACTACCACCACCACCAGCAACAATAAAAAAAATGAATCCAAGACAACACTCTAAATGAAGTGTAGTTGAAGCATCTGGAGGCCACTAACCAAGGAAGATATCCAGAAGAAACTATTAGAAGGGTCTACTGATATTATTTGTCATAAGGTAGTGGCAAGGCAGAAGAATAATGACTAAGCAATGTTAGAGTAGCCAAAATCTAAAACACTGACACCTAGTGTTGATGAGTGTCCAAAGCAGTAGAACCCCCCTCTTTCTTTGCTGGTAGTGATGGAGCTGCTTGCAAGAGAGTCAGTTTCTTATAAAACCAAATATGTTCATATATTATTATTAGCACAATAAATCTCTGTAGTATTTATATAAATGGACTAACAAATTACATCAACAAATAACAAACGGACCAGACAAAAGTTTATAGCACTATTGCTCATGATCCTCAAAAATTAAAAGCAGCACACATGCTCTTCTTGTAGATGAATTTACTGACAAATTGTGATGCATCATAGAAAGTAAAATAACAAAGGGAAATACATCAGTGTAACTTCAGAAACATGAATTCTTTTACTAAGCCAGTCTTATAAGAGAGCATGAGTGCAAAACAATGGCCTTCTTCAAAATACAAAGGTGAAAGACCATGAAATCTTCAGATTTCAAGACCACAAGGAGTTTAAGAAGGATGAATAAATAGAATACATAGAAAACTTAGAGAAAAGAACTAGCAACTGGTTGTCTGGCACTTTTAGACACCTGTCCTGTACATCATTGCCTATGTATACCTGTAACCACCCGAGCTGCCCCACATTCGGGAGCCACATTGTAAAGGCCTGTTCTGCTGCTCCGGTCCACGGGTCAGGGCCTAGCAAGAGAGAGAGTGGGGATGGAGGGGCGAGAGACGTGAAGAATGAAGACAAGACAGAGTCTGATCAACTCGCGTTTATTGAAAGAAAATGCTGGATATTTATACCCTTTATCATGTGCCTTGGCCTCGTGGACAAGTACAGCTGAAGGGACTGAGTCATGCGCCTTGCAGCATGGATATCACGTGCGCCTAGCTAGCAGTGAGGAGACCACATGTGCCTAACAGCATGGAGACCACGTGAGCCTAGCTGCTGGAGTCACTAAACAGCAAAACAAGGTATGTGAGAAAAACAAGATGTTTATCAGAGTGCGCTCAGCTGTTGTGGGCTGTTGAAAACAAGTCTCTTTTCAGGGTATATGGCTCCAGATGGCTGCAAAGATGATAGCCGCTTTCAGCTAGGAGTCGGCTCCCAACATATACCCACTTTCTCTATTGGGTGCCTGCTTTGTTTGTCCCTGCATACCTCATGTGCCCCTGCATGCTCTGTGGGCCCCTGCACATCTCTTGTGTTTCCAAATGCCTTGTCTGGTTCTGAATGCCTTATGTGTCCTGCATGCATTGTGTGCACTATGCTGTCAGGGTGATATTTTCAGGATTTGTGCTGGAGTAAAACCCACAGACTTGTGGAACTCAGAGGCATTCTTAGTGTGAACTAAATAATCTAGTTAATAATGCATCAATATTGGTTTATTGGTTGTAAAAAATAGGCTATATTATTACTAAAGGATGTTAATACAATAAAGTGGGGCAGACACAGTCACATGAGAACATTTTTTTTCAAAATCATTTTTCCAAGAATTAAAACTGCTTTAAAATTAAACTCAAGCGGGACCAATCTTTGATTGGCCACTCCCATAATTTCTGTGCTATGCTAACCCTGGCACATCTTGTAGGCAGGACAAACTGTAGGTCCAACAACTGGGGTGTCCCATCCCCTCCACTGGAAGCCTTTCCTGGTTTCTAGGTTTACCAATTTTCATTCTGATTAATATTCTTGACTTGCTGTATTATTCTTCCTAATTCAATAATGTTCATATATTGATATGTATGTAATATGCTTTTAATTGGTATTACAAACTGATGGCTTTTTTTTAGAGTAGCAAGGCTGAGGGTAGAGTAGCTAGCTACATAAGTGCCAACAAGAATGTATTTCAAAAGGCACGCAAGCAATATGAGTGGATACTGCCATTGTCTTTATAGGATATTTAGATGAAACTATAATTTTACTGATATTGAGAATTAAGGTAGTATCATATATTACATATTCCATACTACTGGACTTTGATTAAAGAAGGAAAGCAGCAGCATTGAAGTTCCACTGACACCAGCAAACAGTTAAAAATATGTTTAACGTGGTATGATAACAACAGAAAAGGAGTAATTATTCATTTGATCAGAATATTGAACCATTGATGGATTGAATAAAGTGAAATGTAATGAAAACTCCAATCTGATGGACATTATGATCTCTATACATTTCTCACAGATCTGACATGTTGTTAGGGTGATATATCTAAAACTTACATTATCTGAACTGATCATGTCTATGAGAAATAACTTCAGAGGAAAACACAGTACCATAAATAATTAGCTAGTTTTGACACTACATTAGAATTAAGATAAGATCATAAACCTAGAATTTCAAATAGATTATTTCAAGTAGCATTTTAATATGCTGAGTTTAGGGTGTTTAACTGTTGTTCTCACTTTCATTCTTTAAATTTCCTGACTATAAAACAAGCAATTTCAGTATCATTGTTTACACCATTCATGTTTAGATTAATTTGACTCACAAAAGAATAGAAATTTAATCATGCACGCTTTTACTAGGATATAATTAAGGAAGCAAATAAGGCTATGTTGATGTTCAGAAACACTGTATGAAACCTTAGTTGGACTTACAATATATACTTTAAAAGATAATTCCTACAAAATGATAGCAATAGAACTTGAAACTATTATTTATTCAAGTTCAATAATTCTAAAATTCCCTAAAACCAGAAGCAGCAACAATTTATGAGTATGGAGGTAAATAGCTAGAAAGCAGTTTGAACCTGTCTTTATTTAGCAACATAATTGTACTATATTCTCAACTAGTGCATATGACTAGTCATAGGTTCTTGTCCCAGTAGAAGCACCAGCTATGAGTTCTATGTGTGGAGTAAACATTACGTACAATCAGAATACATTTGCTCATTGGTACAAAACAGTGGCTTAAATATTATTATAATACATGTTCTATTACATAATTTTAACATTTTATATGTTTTGGGTTTTAAATTCTTTCTTCCATAAAATAAAGATTAATGCAGTGGTTTTCTTTTTAAATGAAACATATTTGCCAGGCATTTTTTCCACTTCCGGTCTAATGAATTCATCTTAGGTATGGACTTATACTGATGAAGGGACTCTTGATAACAATATGTAATCAAGGTTGGAACCAGTAACCTCACACTCATAGTAAAACATTTTGTTTGATTGTCACAGTGCTCATAATATTAAATTACTTTAATAATAAATATGAACAACAAAAATTTTAGTTAATTATTCTTAATGAAATACAAAACAGATCTACACAACTACAGCAATTAAAGCAAACCAAGTAGATAAATTTTATTTTCTTATAAAATGTAATTGGGTCTCA
Organism: Grammomys surdaster; assembly: GCF_004785775.1. Taxonomy (NCBI): domain Eukaryota; kingdom Metazoa; phylum Chordata; class Mammalia; order Rodentia; family Muridae; genus Grammomys; species Grammomys surdaster. Next base: position 3,706,402 of record NW_021621048.1, read on the forward strand.
TTGGTGTTTAATAAATAACTTCTGTTTGGTCACCAATTCAAATTCAGTATCACATATGAGAAAACACTTGTTTGTAAACACATTGTACTTTAGAGTGTAATGAGTTTAGAGTGGGTTCCCAGGCTTGCCCTAGGGAGGTGGAGGACAGAATCTTCAACACAACCCTTTACAAAGAAGACAGAGGGAGGGAGGGAGGGCGGAAAGAGGAAGGGAGGGAGGGAGGGAGAAGGAGGAGGAAGAGAGAGGAAGATAGATAGAGATGATAGATAGATAGATAGATAGATAGATAGATAGATAGATAGATAGATAGAGGATAGATAGATAGATAGATGATAGATAGATAGATAGATAGATAGATATAGATACATTCCATTTAATCATTACAGAATGCTCAGATCTTATATATCACACAAACTAACTGAAAAATAACAAGTGTAAATTGCCCCAGTTTAAATCAAAACCTTTTTAGATACAAAATAAATTATCCATTCTTAGAAATTAGTAGAAATCATCCAATTTCAATAAAAGAATAGAAAGCACACATGCATATCAGTCTAAAGTCAAACTCCAGAGACAAACATTGATATTCTCTCATATTTTGAAACTAGACTTGAATATCTATATGTGTGTGTGCAAAGAAGGCAAGTAAGGGACCATGGGTTGTGATCTCAGTTGGGCTTCATCCTTACTAACTAGCTTGCATGGTGCTTATAGGTGCTACCTATGCTACTGCGAGAGAAAAGAAAGTTTTACTCACCTGTGAAACCAGCAAGCTACAATAATACCATATTGACTGACTTAGATACACTCGGTGATACATGAGAGGCATGAATATTACAGAAGTAACCATTGCTTTCTGATTGGATTTATGAGCCACTCCATAAGATATAACTCATACCCGCTAGCATTTACTTGGTTTCTAAGCTGTGACAGGCTGTCATGAGCTCCAGGAAGAATCCAATAATATTATTCTACTAAATGAAAATTGTTCACTATCGTCTTGTCTTTATATCTTTACATCTCAAAACCCAGATTAGAGAAGCTTCATTTTACAGTATCTGATGATTAATACACAGACTTTTACCTTGTCAAGTTTTAGTTAATCAGAGGGTGTAGAGTGCACATCTTTAAATGGAACATCTGTCCATGCTCTCCATTCAAGACTCAGGGATCATGGTGCAAAAGTGGACATCTGCAGCAATACAGTATTTAACTGGACATGACAGTGCTGTTAGAAATGAACTCATGTAGGCTGTGACTGTACACACAGAACCTGTAACAATATACAGCTGATCCAAATCTTCATATGAATGGGGAAAAGTTCATAAATCTCCAGGCTTTAGCTAAGGAGCTATTGGTGGCTACTGGCTTCTCAGAGGGACTTTTAGGGTTGTTGTCATTGTTGTTGTTGTTGTTTTTTCAGAGATAAGGACCATGAAAGGCTGGCTTCTCATGTTTTAGTAGATGGTTTTACATCTATGCATATATAGGTTTCATTATGTACACTTACTAAGTTTAAAAAGATAAGTGCATGAAGTTAAGAGGGAAAAGTAGTAGTGAGGAATGGGTTGGCATATGATCCAAATGTACTACATGAATGTATAAAATTCTCAAACAGTAAGGAAATAAGTTTGCCTCCTTACAAATTACCTAGAAAACAAATATAGTGCATAGTATTTGGATATTTTTATGAATGAATGGTTAGAAGGTGTCTGTCACCTTAAATGAACCCACTGATTATTTTAATCTCTAAAAGCAATTCAAATACGTAGGTTGAAAGAAATAGAATGTAAAATGTGGCTCTTCCATGACTGTTGGAATACAAAGTTCATTGATGTGCACTGATTAATTTAAAACACTAATCAAATTCAATACTGTGACTGAAGATTTTCAGCAAATGACTTTAGATGCATATTACCATGTATATGAAATCTTTCAGTGTTTCCATCCTTAGAATGAGCCATTGCAAATCTGGAGTTATTTAGGAGACTGATTGATTGCCTTGGCTATGCTATTATTGATCAAGACATTTTTGTGAAAAACCTGTCTATCTTTTCATGTGGCATATGGTTCTGGAACATGGAAACCCATGAAAGAAGGCAGTATAACCTCAATGCTACCTACTAGCAAGTGTTTACAGTGAGAAATAAGAAACACGCACTACAGTAATTGCAGGAAAGAACATCTTTGACTTGCCTTCAGACCTGAAGCACACACTCCTGTTTTTTTTTTTAATTTTTATTGGATGTTTTATTTACATTTCCTATGTTGTCCCCTTACCCCATCCCCCACCCACCCAGGAGCCTCCAATCTCCTCACCCCTCCTCCTTCTCTGTGGATGTAACCTCTATCTACCCCCCCACACTCTCACCTCCCCACCCTCAAAATTCCCACCCCCTGGGAGAACCCAGAGAGAATATACTACATTGGCAGATCTTTTATGAAAAGTATCTTTAGGTCCATGTCATTAAATTTACACCCATACAAAATCTATGTTACAGAGATTTTTTACTCAGAAAATCCTTGAATAGTGTACTTAGAGCAATACAAAATGCAGCCACATGTAATCCTAAGACAATTGAAGACATAAACCCTGATTATTATAAAGAGAATATCACCTAATACTTACAGACACCTGGCCACCATTTGAGGCATGGGGAATTATACATAGCTAGTGCTGGTGGAACACAGCTATCAAGATATAGAGAAGCAGGTTTGAGATGATAAGAAGATGGTTTCTTGCTTTCTGGCTAAACCTTGAAAATATCCCTAAAGTAAAAATGATTGTTCCAAAGAAACCATGTTTTATTCACGCCGTACACTTACTCAACCATGTATTGATACATTCTCATGAGTTTATCACACAACTAGAATTTTGAATTTTTATTAGACATACTATGAATTTTAGCATTTGATTATATTCTCAGTATAACTTAAATTATCAAGCCTATATGCCATACATAAAGTAACACACATACACACACAGAGACATATACACACATCTCTGTTTGTAGTATAGAGAAAGAGTGTTTGTCACATTATAAATCATATCCTACACTCAATAATGGAAGTGGGTTGCTTTTTCTGAGACACTGAAAAGATTTTCCCAAATACTTCCAGTTTCCTTGCTGATTATGACCTTGATAAGATGATAAATGTCACATTTAATATATACTTCATAAATTTTCTCCACTGCATCATTGCTGTTGTCTTTCCTAATATTTATTTTCATTATTTGTACCTTTTTACTATATTTAACTAGTGAGAAAACAAGATTGCTCTGCCCAAGGAGCAGATGAGTTCCCCTATCATTCAGTCATTCAGTCACTCACTAGGAATTAATCTCAAAGTCAATGTTAGAATAGATATATATATATATATATATATATATATATATATATATATATATATAACATTATATGTAATTAGTCTTTAAATTATATGGATATTTTCTCTGTAGTCCTGGGGATCTAATATATTCTAGCATGGTACACAAACTCTCCTTCTCTATACTACAAACCGAGGTGTGTGTACGTGTGTGTGTATGTGTGTGTGCATGTTGGCGTGTGGGCGTGTGTGTGTGGTATTTTGTGTATGGCATATAGGCTTTAGAAATTAAGTAAAATTTCATCACTTCGTGCTTTTAATTGCTCTCTCATATATGAAAAACTTCATCAAGTGCATCAGATAAAGAGGTAAACTCTGAAAGTCCTCAAGAGATAGGTTGTTCAACATATTGCTAGGAGACCATTCATGAGCTCCATAATATCCCAGTAATTATGTGGATCCTGGTGCAGAGCATTAGAGGGACTGCCAGTTACATGTCAGCATGCCTAGGAAATAGCTCACACAATCTTCCTCATCTGTTGCCAGAAGCTCATCTGCCAAGATGACCTATACTGTAATCAAACTAAATTGTATGTTTTTGCTACATTGGCTCTTTACTCCCAAGTTTAATATGTATCCCTCTTACTCATTTTACAAAACAGCCTAGCTGCAAAGAAGACTCCATAAATGATTTTTTCTCCTCATTTTCCAACTCAATAAAAGGATAACATTTTTGAAAGTTAAAAATTCCACTATACTTATTTTTTTAATATTTCTTTGAAATAACTTACCTTGGTAATTTGTATGTCCTAAAGCAACTGAAGAATGAATTGATTCACTTTTATTATTTAGATTACATGAAAGAAGTAGTACACATTTATGCACCAATTTCAAGTCCTGAAATTATTTTAATAATATGCCTTGGTATTAGAAAGTAAAAGTTAATTTAGAATTCGAAGGCACTAAATGTCCTATGAATTCATAGTGAAGCTATATCCCAGAAGAAGAAAATTCTCATGTTATTTCATGAGAATATTAAACTCTCTCAACCTCATTGTAAGATGAGTGTAATTTATTTCTCATAGGGTTGCTAAAGTGATAATTTGATAAATGTATGAAGGATTTAACCTAGTGTCTGGAAATTTTTAAATGACAGTTAGTGTCATAGGATTCTTTTCTGTTCAATATCACCTTGTGTAAAGACTCCTTGACTCTTCATCACCTAGCAAATTTAAGAGGAAGGATTTACTTTAAAAATACAATGTGCATTTATGTATGTGTGGAGAATTATATTTATATGTGGAGTTTCATAAAGGTTAAACAATGACTCATTCATCTACCTATCTATAATTTATCTACATTATCTATTCATCTGTCTATCCATCTAACCATATATATATAAAATTTCTTTCAGCTCTTGTAACTGAACACAAGGCAAGAGCTACCAAACCAAGCTGCATGTTATTCATGATTTTAAGTATTGAGTGTTGAGTTATTTAATCAGAGACCTTAAAATATTTAGGAGTTTGTGGAACTCTGACTTACTTTTTAGAAATATATCGTCCTTACTGGGCTGTCTTCATTTGTATCAACCACCATATTAGGGCTAATATAGCAGATTATTTCCTTCATATAATTCTTGGGATAAATCCACTGAGGCAAAATACAATAAAGAAAGTAAATGAGGGCTATACTGATCATGTGTGTTTGTCTCTATGTAGTCATAGAGGTCATACGCTGCATTTCCCAATGTTTGTGCTTCTCTCTTTGTTTTACTATCAGAGCTTTAGATTCCACCGAAATAAAAACTGAAAATTTCTTTATTATTTAAAATGTGTGTGGCCTGGAGAGTGTTTTGACCAGTCTATCATTAGACATCATTTGTCTGTATGTTGTTTTTTGTGAAATTTCTTTCAAAGTGTTACCTCTTAGTGTTTATTCACCTTTCCTGTTTCCTCAGTAAAGAACTAATTAGTTAATGTATCTTCACCTAAAATCTTGTGCATTGAGCCTAGTCTTTGGGATCACAAGCGAAACACCAAGAAACAAAATTGTCTAAGTGTTTTGTGGAACCAGCACAGTGTTTGGTCTACTTAAACACTGGTTTCATTAAATTATCTGAAACTAGCTTTAATGTTGCTAAGCACATCAACACTTAAATTTACCTACTACAGTGCCAAACTGGACATATCTTTGAAAGTTCATTTTCCTTAAGCTTAGTTAATTTGAAAATCAGAGTGAAAAGAAGTTTTGAACATCTTATATTGATGTCAAGGCTACATGATCAGGCCCCAACAGCAATTTTTAGTAAACATTTCATTTATTGATAAAAATCAGTAAAGAATTAAGTTAAATCAATGTTGAAACACTAAAATCAAGATTCCTTCTCCTAAGCTTTCTAGCCCTTATCTGTCTTTTGTCAAATTATCCTTGATTAAAATGCGATACTCCTAACACTCACTCCTGAAGGAGTTATATACTTACCTTATAATATTAACACTTTCTACATTTTAAATGTACCCATTGTTAACATTTGTTGTGTGGTAGAAATACTAACCTTTAGATTTCTTATTATAGTTTTAAAGCATAGGTCAGTAGGAAATAATAACACATATACTTTAGTTCTTTGGTAGACAGATATTGTTATTCAGTTGCTTCGTATGTATATAGTGATGAGCTTAACAGGGGATTGAAAATTTTAGAACGAATAGTGAAAGTTAGAGATTGAAGCAATCCAAAGTTATTCATAAATTCAAAAAGACTAAAGCATCAGTGTTAGAGAGTGGCAGAGAGCAAATGGAATTCCCCAAAGGTGGAAAGAAAAAGAAGGACAATATTAGAGGAACGATTCCTTAAATTGGTTCTAGTTTGGAAAAATAATTTAAAACTGTATATTTATACAGGCCAAGAAACAAATAATAATCAAGAAATTTTATAACCAAGTCTCTTGACTCGTCGATAAATATAGAACCTGAAGGAATCACGAAGCATGGGCTCAGCACCTGCTCCATGGTACAGCACATTGATGGAGCTGAAAGTAACTTGCTGAGTGAAATCCCAGAAAACCACATTCTGTTCATGTTAAAAATTCTAGAAAAACAAACAAATAGATAATTACAAACTTTAAACCTTAGGTTGTTGTGGGATCCAACATTTTAATATCATGTTAAAGTAGGTATCATAATGAAACATGGAGGTAATTTTGTGGTACATTGCTGTATTTATTATCTTGAATGTATTGGTACCTTTATAATTGTATGCATTTTTCAAATAGCAAGCATTACTATTTGTGTTCTAAAAATTGTGCATGGTAATCTTATAATTCTAGCATTTCAGAATCTAAGGCAGGTGTTTATGAATTTGGGGTAAAGCTGAACTACAGAGCATATCTGTCTCAAAAAGAAACAAAAGACATCTATTAGATAGCTAAATTGCATTATACTTATTAAGTAGAGTATTTAAATGTAGTATAATGACACACAATATTGATACTAATAACAATAGTAGTTAATTTCAAACAAAGATTATCAAAAGAGCAAAAAGATAATGAATAAACAATCATGAAAATTGTATGAAAATCTTAAAGTATGCAAATTAATATAAAGAGGAGACAGAAGTGTAAGGTGTTGAATATAATGTATCAAAATGTTTAAGTCCCTGAAGAGATGACATTATTTTAAAATGATAGCTAAATGACACCAAGTTGTATATATTCATTCTGTCTGGGGGTTAATCCTAACTCAGTTTTATGCTGCAAAAATTATTATCCATTTGTATATTCCTCCTCATTCCAGTAATATTAATGATCATATCATGAACTATAATCTAAATCCAAAAGCAACTGAAACTAGAGGGCAGATGTCCTACCCTAAGAAGACTTCTTTATGTATCTTTCTTTCCAATGTTCAGAGAAAGGTCAGTGTATCCTCTACACATAAGGCCCTAACAACTATTTTGACAGCCAAGAGTCAATTTCTGTTGTTTTCTTTATCTTCCTATGAAGAGAATGAAGCCATAGAGTCAAGTGGTACTCTTTGTGATTTCAAGATATTTTCCTGCACCAATCAGTGGTATATTAAGAAAACCTAATAGAAAACAGAAATACATAAAACATTTCAGCACTGTCTGCAAGGAACTATTAAGAAGAGAGACACATGAACACTTTCAGGTAGCTAATTTATATTCTAGAATGACTCATGGTAACAGCTGGTAAGGTAATTGAGATCATGTAGTATCTTTGGAACTGTATGAAATTGCAATTATTTTCTCCTGTTTCATCATTAGAATGTTTAGTTACCTTCCAATGTTTAAACAACATTCCAAATCTATATAAACTTTAAGAAAATAGTTTCTGTGAAAGGAAAAAGGACACAGTTTTGGTAAATAAATACTTAAAATGATCCTTCCTCTACATGACCAGACCCAGACCAAAATTACAGAAAATCAACACAAGAAATTACGTAACTTTTGGGAAGCAACTGCATCTCTTTGGAATTTTCTTCTTACCAATGATAATAGAAGAATAAGCTAAATGATCTCAAAATATGCTTTCATGATAGAGAATCAATTTTATGCTCTTTTAAATATGAGCAGTGTAACCAATGTACAAGACTGTGAAACCAGCAAGATGCTGAGGCCTCTGCATGGTGAGATCACACTGTCTCAGAGGAGAAAAGTGAGCCTCCTGTCTGAAACAGTAGCCATTTGATCTCTGTCATGAAAGTTTAGTTAGCCTAAATGCTGTCTTAGAATTTTTTAAACAATTTCAATTACATATTAACGTATTAAGTTACTCTTTAAGTCATATAATTAGAGGCAGAAATCACTTCACAGTAGTGCTTAAACATATTTTACAGCATATGATTCATTCTAAATTAGAGATCATTTATTTAAACTTGATTATTAAGGTACTGGCTCTATATGGATAGAAGATGACTCCAAATTAAAAGGGTATGATTCTAGAATCCTGTTTAATGTAGCGTACACTACTCTAAGTATGCTTATCCACTGTGGAAGGTTGTTTTCAAAAGGGCCAGAGCAGTGGCTCAGTGATTAAGATTCCCTAAAGCTCTTCTAAAGAACAAGAGCTCAATTTCCAACACTCATATGAAGTGGTTCACAATTGCTTCTAAATCCAGCTCCAGGGAATTCAGCAACCTCCTGTGCCTCCCACAGGTACCTACAGGCATGTAGATATATCTCCATCAAGACACACATATACACATTTATAACATTAAAAATATAGTTCTTAGCCGGGCAGTGGTGGCGCAGTCCTTTAATCCCAGCACTTGGGAGGCAGAGGCAGGTGGATTTCTGAGTTCAAGGCCAGCCTGGTCTACAGAGTGAGTTCCAGGACAGCCAGGGCTACACAGAGAAACCCAGTCTCAAAAAGCCAATAAAATAAAATAAAATAAAAATATAGTTCTCGGTGGATAAGAACACTTCTCTCCCTACTTATTTATGTGCACATCATCATCTATGCATGATTCATGGTTTATTTATAAAACAAATGAAGAATTAATTCAAGTTTTTCTTTCCTTTCCTCCTTTTTTTCTTATCAAAATAAACTCAGACTTAGATGACTACTAAGTACTCCTGTGGAAAATTTTATGTTAATGAAAACAGTATAACTGAACTCGATTATGTACATTTATAGAATGTAAATGTTACTGTAAGAGTGAGCCTTGGAAGAAATAGATGCATGCTTCATCAGGAATGCTGATGAGTCTTCCAAAAATGCCAGAGAAATCCTTTAATGCTTTCCAAGGCAGCAGAACTCAGTGACATAGAGACACTGAAATTCTCAATTCTAATGGAGCTTTTAATTCACCTGCTTGATGACCCCTGGCAAGGCTCTTAACACAATGAAACATCATCTGTAAAATTGAGTTGGCAGGAATATGGCTGCTAAAGCGTTGTAAATAATTGTAAGTAGCTATTAGAGAAAGGAGTCCAAGTTTAAGTGGGCAAATACATTAATATTATGTAACTGCTATTGTTTAGTAGGAAATACTAATCCAGAAACAAGCATTTAATAGGAGAATTATGAATTATAGATCATTCTGTGAGCCTTTTAAAATCTTTCATTTGACACAAAGCTGATTAATTAAATGAAAAAAAAACACTGATTAAAAGTAGATCATAAAGAACAAATAGAACTCAATATTTAGAACATAAGTTTCTAAAACATCACAAACGTTTCAGTTCATATTGGCTTGTGTTCTATGTGTTTAATGCATTTCACTTTGTTGGGTGGAGGCAGAATGACTAACTATAGATAATATGCAGCATCCCCAACAATGTGTGCAAATAATAGAAGAAAATGAACTGATTGAATAAACCGAGAAAATAGAGTATTACATAGGCACACCCTTCCCAAGGGATTTAAGAATATAAGAGAGTGGAATCTAGGAGGAGATAGTAATAGCTCAGTTATCTCAGTAGCACCATACACCAGCATCTACTGAACACAAACATCTTCCTCATCTTTGATGCTCATAGAGAATAGTGACCTTGAACTCAGCACTTTCATTTGAGCTGCAAATGTCTGAAAAGACAGCTATAGAAGAAAAATACTATTTATCCTAGGTCAATCAACTGATTAGACTTTGAAATAGCATGGCATTTACTTCCTGTTAGTCTTCCTTGTCATAAACCATAATAAAGCTGTACAAGATTATTAAAATATCAACAGAAAGAGTTCATGAATGATTTTTTCCCAGGGTTCTCATGTGTCATGCAACTAACTTACCACAACCAAATGCATCAGTATTCACAGTGATAAGATCATTATCTTTCCAGTCCTACAGCATGGTTTCCACATCTCCCCACTATTTTCAGTACATTTGCCTTGTTCAGTACACTTTATAAAGGATTCTATAAATTCTCCAGAATTGCTGATTCAGAGTTAAATGAGGCAGCAGGATTATGGATGCATTCATATCGTTTAATCACCATTCAGCCTTGGCACTGGAGTTCCACCAGAAACAGTCCATTATCTTTCTTGCTTAGAGAAACAAAGTTCAAACCAGAGGCTTGAGCAGTCATCCATCATCACACTGAACACAGTTGGAGAATCTATTGAGATACACTCTCAAATACAGCATGACAGTGAAGTGAATGGGTATTTTAATATCACTAGCTGTCAACTAAACTACCAATGATGCTTATGCTATTAAATAATAATTACTAATGGTTTATGAACTATATTTATTATTACTGATACATCTAACTTCCTTGGAAGGATGTTGGCACATATAATTTATATTTCATCAAATTTCAGCACAAGCTCCTCTAGTTGAGAGTAAAATGTATACCTTTACATTTAAGTGTATGCAAGAATACAAATATAAATACTATTCAGTACACTTGGTTTTACTTCTAGGAAATAAATATTTAATGAAATTAAGAAATACATTTAATAAAAGAAAAAGAAGCTACTTTAGTAGTGTATTGCAAAACAAAACAGTAATGCAGGCAAATAGCTGAGAATTATGTCTTTGTCATAGAGTATATTTTCTTATTATTGCTTTCAAGATATGAAACATGTTTATGTCAGTCATACCTTAATATGAGTAAGATTTAGTGAATTTTATGCATTTCTTTTCTGTAGTCTTTCCTTCTTTTGTATTTTTTGAGACAGAGTTTTACTATCTTAGGCTAGTCTTGAAATTAATATATAGAAAAAACTCCAAATCTTCCTGTTTCTCCCTTCCTGAGTATTATAGGCATTTACTATTAGTTCAAGATTCTGTCATTTAACAAGTTTCACAATGATGCATTTCCAGGTATGGTCAAAGGTAAAGTTATATGCTCTACTCTCAACCAGAGGAGCTTGTGATATAGCTTTGACGAGATATAAATTATATGTGCAGACCTCCTTCTCTGGAGGTGAGATGAGTCAGTAATAATGAAGCAGAGTCTGTAAATCCCCAGAAAATATTATTCAACAGCATCTGGATCATTGGAGGTTGAATTGACAGCTAGTATTTTTAAAATACCCATTGATTTTTTACTTCACTGTCATGTGAGATAGAGATTTTTAGAGTCATTGTTACATGGCTCTATATTGTCCAAAGACTCTCTCTCTCTCTCTCTCTCTCTCTCTCTCTCTCTCTCTCTCTCTCGCTCTCTCTATCCCTCTTTTTCTTTCTATATATGTAGATAGATAGATAGATAGATAGATAGATAGATAGATAGATAGATGACCAAATATATTTCAATATAATTTTGAGAATATTTAAAATGCTTAAAGGCAAAACCATTCATCAAGATACTCAATAATTAAATGCACAAGGGTGACTTTTGTCTTTCCATCAACTCTTGTATAAATTTTTTTAGTGCAAATTTATTTTAAATCATGAATATTATGGGATGTTATGAAGTATAACACCACTTTTAGCTATTTTAATAGATGTCTAATGTGAGGTTCAGGGAGAGAATGAGTGTGATTATTACTTGGCTGCACATCATTTAATTTTGCTTTGACATCATATTTTAAGACAGTCAATTCAGTTATTGGTGTTTCAAATGCATTTTCAAGTTCACGACATTCAGAACACTGTACCACCAACGGTTAACTAAAGTAACAAGGACCTAGCAATCCAGGAACAAGTCTTGGAAGTGCAGTAATATGAAGAGCAGAATCCAGGATCCAGTATCACTCATCAAAGTTGTTTCTATACTGTAAAGAACTGTTATATAGAAAGCCAACTGCCTTCAAGCTAGGGTAACTAACTGTCAAAGATAAGAGAAAGCCCACTACTACATGGATCAATTTACAGCATAGTTATTACTTTCATCAGCACGATGCTCAGGAATAATAAATAACATGCCTTCTGAGAAAGACTAGGGATAATGACGGATATCTAACAGTGAGTAGGAGTCTATAATTTTTAACTAATGTACAAGACAGACCTAGATGAATGCAATCAAGGATAAAGAGAGGACCTATTTTTTATTTAAACTTAGGCAAAGTTTTGTATTTTCATAAAAATTTATATTACAAAAATATTGTTTTCTAGGAAATATCATAATTCTCATATGGCCTTTTCAAATAACTACAACATAGCAAACATATAGGCAAATAAACTATAGATGCTTATACTGACTAAAGAGGTACATGGATTCTGAAACATTCTATCATTAAATAGAATTTTTAGTTGCTACTGCATTCAGAAAACTTGCTTGCAAGGTGACATCTAGAAACTGCATTGGCTGAGATTAGAGATTGCCTTCAAGGTTAGGAGCAACAAGAGAGGGTGTTATCAGGTCCAGAGTCCTTACAGTATCTTCCCATTTTGGAAAGGGTTTGTCACCTGGCATTTGGGAAGGTATTTCTTCCTTTAAAATAAATAATTGGATTTAAAGCTCAAAGTTAACATGAAGATTAAGAGTCTGAAACCTAGACCACTATATAATCCAACTTCTATCACTTTTTTCCTTAGTAAACTATAAAGTCTCTGAATATGGGAAGAGACAGGAGTACAGAGGGTCAGGAAATTGAACAGAAATATGCAGTAGTAGGGGATCGGGAACTGGAGATAGACACTAGAAAGTCCCAGATGCCAGGGAATCAAGCAGTTCCTAGTACCCAACAGGGATGACATTAACCTAAATACCCAACAAAAAGGAGAGAGAAACTGTAGATACCACCTCCAGTAGAGAGTCCTAGCCTCCAGTTGAGGGATGAGGTCACCCACCCATCTCAAAAATTTTAATCCAGAAATGTTCTTATCTAAAAAAAAAAAAATACAGAGATAAAAATGGTAGAGACTGCAGGAAAGACCATCCAGAGACTGCTACACCTAGGGATCCCTACCATCTGCAGACACTAAACCCCCACACTATTGCTGATGCCAAGAAGTTCTTGCTGACAGGAGCCTGATATAGCTGTCTTCTGAGAGGCTCTGCCAGCACCTGACCAATACAAATGCACTTGCTTTCAGCTAACCATTGGACTGAGCATGGGGACTACAATGGAAGAGTTAGGGGAACAACGTCTGAGGGAGCTGAAGGGGTTTGCAATCCCATAGGAAGAACAATGATATTAACTAAGAAGACCCTCCCAGAGATCCCAGGGACTAAACCACTAACCAAAGAGTACACTTGGAGTGACACATGTAGCAGAGATTTGCCTTACCGGGCATCAATGAGAGGGGAGGCCTTTGGTCCTGTGGAGGCTTGATACACCAGGACAAGGGATTTCTAGAATGGTGAGGCCAGAATGGGGTGATGGTTGGGCGAACACTCTCATAGAGGCAAAGGGGAGGGGAGATGGGATGGGAAGTTTGTGAAGGGGAAACTGGGTAAGGGGACAACATTTGAAATGTAAATAAATAAAATAACCAATAAAGAAAAAGAAAAACAATTCTCTGAACCACTCAAATACTAACTTCATTATAAATATTCAACTTCTAAATAGAAGTTTTATGGAGAGATATTGAGGAAGCTATACCTAATAAAATAGTGTGATAACACAAATATAGCCGTGTGTGTATGTGTGTGTGTGTGTGTGTGTATACCATACATATGGCAAGAGTGAAGCTAACATAGGATGAATGCCTGCTCTCTTACTTAGTAACTTATTATTTCAGTTAAGCTGTAATCTCCATGTCTTCTTTATATAGGAGAATTTAATACATAAGTTATTAATTGGCAAAAAAACCCACATTTAATGTAAATAAAATTGTAGTTGAAATTGTACTGTCAGATTTGGAAATACATAAAAGTCTTTGTCAAAAGTAATTTTCAGGAGCTATACTCTCAACACAAGTAAGTGAAAGAAGAGTTTGCAAAAATAGCAGCCCTAAATTTCTTTGTAGGAGACAGATGAGGGGGAAGAGAGCTGGGAGAGGAGAGACAGGAGAGAGGAGAGAGGTGAGAGGACACAGGGGAGAGACAGAAATGTAGAGATGGAGAGGGAGAGAGGAACAGAGGGAGCAGTGAAGGGAGGAATAAAGAAAGATAGAGGAAGAGTCAGTAAGACAGAGAGAGAGGGAGTAGGGAGATAGAAACAGAAAGAAATGGGGAGAGGAAAGAGGACAGAGGGGAGAGATAGAGAGATAGACATGGAAGACAGAGGGAGAGACAGAGAGAGCAAGGGAGGGAGGGAGGAAGGGAGGGAGAGATAAAGAGAGGGAGGAGAGAGGAGAGACAGAGACAAAGAGAGGAGAGAGAGAAAAGGCAGTTTTCAATTTCATTACAAAGTCTGGAAATAGCTCTTTTAATAAAATAATGGCAGGAAATATATTACTATTTAGGAATATCTATAAAATCATATCAAAGCTTCAGACATTTAATTTTTTATTATACTATCTAAAACCTTTATTTACACTATTTTGCTTTTAATATCTCAAAGCACAGAATTTAGTACCTGGCAGGACTAGCTATCAGAGTCTACCAAAACGTAAATGCAGTGACTATTTTCATAGTTAAACATCCATGACAAGAGCTAATAACTAGGTACATTTGTGTGTCATTGTGTGTGTCTTTTAAAAATTAATTGAGTGCTATGGTATTACTTAAAACATGTCTTGGGGGGAATATTTGATTCTAAAGCATAAGAATGAAAAATAAAACTTCTTATTCAGCAAACTTATTGGATGGGAAAAAATAAAGTCTAAACAAACTATCCATAATTTATAAAAGAGAAATATAAACTTGATGCTCAAATGCCTAGCAGTATGCTAGAGGGTTAATATGTGCTTTTACTTATAACATACCCAGAGATGATTTGGACGAATTATGACTTATATATACTTCTGAGGACTCAAGAGCAACCCATGTCACTTTAGAGCTAGGATTATGACTTTCATACAAAACTGTGCTTTGACATGGTTTTTGCTGTCCCTTCTCTCATTTTTGTACCTGCCCTCCCCTCTTGAAATCTTTTTCATGTCACTTCAAAGTAACTTCTAGTGAGCATATTCTGCCTCAGTGTTTGAGACATCCACCTGAACATTATATGATAAGGTGTTAATAGAAAGCAGGACATGGTTACAAAACTTGAGCTTGCACTTTGTTTCACCAAACAACAACAACAAAAACAAAACAAACACTACTTGATCTCATAGTTTTAATTAGCTTTGAAAAAATCCTTGTATTAAATTCCTTTCTGACTGTAGTCCAAATACCTAATTTTAGCCAGATACCAAGCCACATAAATATTCAACTGTCTACCACACTGTTGGGGACTTGTGACAGCAAGGCCTCATTGCCAAGAACAACTTCCTGTCAGCTTATTGAGCTGATCTTGGAGATCAAGCAGATGCAAGGAGAACATGGAAGCTTAATGTATGTGTTCTGGTATCTTTAGCAAAAGAAGGTTCTCTGAAGGATATAGAAAGAGAATCCTGAACACCATTTCAACCACAAAACCGTCTACCCACAATCTGTCCTGCCTGCAAGATGTGCTGGGGTAATTGTGGCACAGAACAATTTAAAGTGGCCAACCAATGTTTAACTTGATTTAACTTGATTTAACTTGAGGTCCACTTCACAAGAAAGAGCCCTTGTACAACACTGCCGTATAGCCAGAAACTGGAGACTAAGTAGCCCAGAGTCAAAAGGTAGAACCAAGCATGATTGGTCTTTAAAAGTAAATCAATGACCAACCAAAGAGTACACATGAAGGGTCTCATGACTCCATCCGCTTATGTAGCAGAGGATGGCCTTGTCAGACATCAATGGGAGGAGAGGCCCTTGGTCCTGGGAAAGCTCCATGCACCAGTGTAGGGGAATGCTAGGATGGGGAGGTGGGAGTGGGTGGATGGGTGGGTGAGCACTCTCAAAGAAGCAGGGGGATGGAGGATGTGATAGGGGGTTCTCTAGAGAGGAAACCGGGAAGGGGATAACATTTGAAATGGAAATAAATAAACTATCCAATTTCAAAAAAAGGGGAAAAAGATATTGTGTACCAAAAAAGTAAATCAATGAAATATTCCTAATGATATTTTTATATACTCATAGATAGGTGTCTTGTGCGATTGTAATCACAGAGGTTTCCTTAGATAGCAGATGGTAACACCTGCAGGGACCCATAAGCAGACATTATCCTGAGAGTCTAAATTGGACTTCTTCGTCTGGTCCCTGCCCTCAGAAATGGGGAACCGTGAAGAAGGAGGGGGAGGAAAGACTATAGGAGTCAGAAGATATGGAGGATAGCAAGATACCATGGACCACTAAATCACTTAAGCAGGGCTCACAGAGACTGAAGTGGTAAGCACAATCCTGCATGGGTCTGCATCAGGTCCTTGGCATACGTGTTAAGATCACTAACTTGTTGTTTTTGTGGAATTCCTAACAGTGGGAGAAGGATGCATTTCTGACACTTGGCTTCCTCTTGAGACTTTTCCCCTCATATTGGGTTGCATTGTCCAGCCTGAATATGAGGCCTTTTGTCTTGTCTCATCCTAACTTGTTTTGTTCTGTCTGGTTGTTGTCTCTAGGAGACCTGCTGTCTTCTGAAAATGAACTGGAAGTGGGGTGAATGGTGGAGAGGTGAAGTAGTAGTAGAACTAGGAGGAGTGAAGGGAGGGAAAACTATCCTTGTTATGTATTCTCTGAGAGAATAACATTTTTTAAAAAAATAAGAAAATAATTATTATGCAATGTAAAATAGTAATGAAATAGATTTTAACCAGTAAAGATAGATTTTTGTGAAGAAAAGATATCCTGTTACAGAGAATATTCACCTAGTAATGTTTCTAGTCCCATTGCTCACCTTTGTCCCAGGCCTACCAGTCTGTATTTCACTGTTAGGAGTTGTAGATTCAATACTGTCAAAAGAAATGGCTTTTGTTATTTATTGTACATGCCTCATGTGGGTTGACAGAGGTTTCTGCTCATTGTTGTAACTTATAAGGCCAGGTTGACTGGCGCCTTCATTCTGACAAATGCTTCATAAATACTGCACCATGGAAAGAGGCAGAAATTGACCATCAAAAATAAATGATCTGACCTAGACGAGGAATACATTTTTTCTGCTCATACATCACTAGACAGAAATAATCACATGGCTGCATAAAGCCTCAATGGAGAGGAAAACAAATTTTTATTCTAAATGTTAGCTAAAGTGAGTGATATAAAATTTACCCAATTGTGCATCAATGCATTCATCTATTTTTTTGCATGGGCATTACATTGGACTATTATACTTTGATAACATCGGAAACATTGCTAGTATCTCCGAGACATAACTTCAGCCAACACTTGAGAGGCTCAGACATCAAAAACATTTCAAGCACCACTAAACAAAGGGAAGTTTGAATATGAAGCTGAAGCTTCGTTTTGAAAATATTACAATTGCTCATGAAAGAAAGAACTCTGTAGTGCAGCCATCACAGCCTGTGCCCTAGAGTTTTATGTTCAGTGAACCAGAAATTAACAATAAAGACATCCAGTTGCTCAGACTAGAGATGGTTTCTAATTCTTTCAGATCAATCATTCATGAGCTGAGATTTATTAAATGCAGTCATGGAACAAGAGACTCTTGAGCACTTCCTAAATATATGATGCTATTTTTCAAACATCAAAGATGGAATTGCAACAATGAGTTTTCAAAATTAATATACAAGTAACACCAAACAAAAATTTAATCTTCTATTTTACCATTCAAGCACATAACATAAACTTTGATGTGACCATGAAAAGTATGTTTCTTTGTTATTTAAGCATCATTTTAAAGTAGATTATAATAAACACATATACACACATGCATATAAACATATTAAAAATATAATTATATACATATATGTATATATTACCTAGCGGTTAAGTCACAGGCTTCAAAGCAAACACAAGGCTCTTATATTGAAACTTTAAATGGAGGTTCTTTCTTGACATTTATTTTGTCACAATAGCAATCACACAAAACAAATTACTTTGATAAAAGTTTATTTAAGAATACTACAGTGAGCTTCAGAATACATTCTCAATCATTCTAGAAAGATAATGCTTAAAGGAATCATCTTTTCCTCTTGAGAAATTCAATGTTTATTTTACCTAGATGACAAGTCCTAGTTTATAGATAGGTTTTGTTATAAAACATTATTTGTAGTATTGTTCATTAGAATTCTAAACTTGTCTCAAATGGGCAGTGCAATGTAACATTCAGCCACTGCCTCACACAAAATTGCATTTAACATGTTTATTTAAGATTCATTATTGCTCTTCAAGTAATAGATATTATATGTTTCCAAACATGAGTGAGGAAATAAAAGAGAGAAATGAACTCTTTGAGCTACTTAAATAGAACATGCTTGGCTTCAGCTGCTTTGCATGCAGTTTCTTATGATCCTGTCTGCTCCTGTTCAATGCCCCAAGCACATCTGCCATGTCACATGTTCCCTGACCCTTCAGAATTATCATGGCATTGTTCAGTATGTAAATAAAGCAAGGTATAAATTTCCTCTCCAGACTATAACAACGTTGACTATTAAGACTGAACACACATGTAGATGTAGATATACGTATACTGTTTCTATTGCCTCAACCCTTTCCAAAACTTTTTGGGGGTCTATACTTTTCATCAGTTTTACTCACTCATAGATAACCTTTTAATCACTATATTGCTTCATGTCCATTTTCAGATTGCTTAAAATTTATACATTTGATAATTATTTTTTCTATTTTATATAAAATAATTAACAGAGTAAAAATATTTTGATGAACACATCAAAAATGTAATTGGATACTTGGAGATTTTTGTGAATTTCAGTATTCTATTTATTTGTTTAATATGTTTTATAGTATGATTGATTGTGACAAATAATTTAAATGAGAAAATTGTACTCTAAAGCATTTATTCTCTAATGTGGGTATGTCTCAATAAATTATTGGTGAGCATAAATTTAAAAACTTTGAATTTTTATGCCAAACTTTTCAGAAGATATAATATTATTAACAGCCCATATTATGTTTGAAATTTCAAAAATCCCCAAATATATAATGAATACAGCCATATTGTGTATTTCCTTTCTTCCAAAACATAAGCAGGATATCCATGGACATGAACATGGGCATGAGTCATGTCTCACCCTTGGTTTAGTCAAACATGAGTCAGGTGTACTGCACTGGACAATCACATGTGCATTCAAGCATGAGCAGAAAAGCTCAAACCTGATGTACTAAAGATGTTCAGTCAGGGATGTGTGGAAATAAAAGCAGAAGAAATATTAACATTAGTTCTAAAACTCAACTTTATTGAATCCAGAAGCTAAATTTGCATCATCAGTACTCCATTACGCATATTACGTGCTTTTAGCATGATGTACTACTTGGAAATCTTGGCACTTTGTAACATAGAGAGCACCAATCCCCCATTTTATTGAGTCCTTCCTCACTGTATGTTGCACATAAATTTTGTTTGTTTACCAGCCTGTTGGTTAGTTTGTTTGCATTACACTTTAAAGTTTTGTGTTAAACCTTGATTAAGTAAGTCATTTGATAATATGCTTTCAAAAATTTAGGTTACTTTTAGCTGTTTAAGCTAATAAATTCTTTAAAATTTAGGCATGTCCATTTTTGTCTATATCGTTGTACACTTAATAGCCTTCCATGTACTTTAAACAGGGCTTCATATGTGCTAGTAAACCAAACCATTTGACTCTTACTACCGATATACTATTTTTCAGTAGTCTGTAACCAAGCCCTTAATACCATTTGTATTAAATGCTAGATTATATATTGAATATACATGTGAATACTATATTAAAAACTACATTGCAGATAGGCTTCAGTCTCCATTGCAGAATTTCTTCAGAGGCTGATAAAACCAAATAGAACTTTCTAAAATTTCTACCCACAATTCATTTCCTATTTCGAATTGACCATTTATATTTTTATTTTATAAAAATATTATTGGTTATTTTGTTTATTTACATTTCCAATGTTATCCTCCTTCCCAGTTTCCCATTCTGAAAACACCCCATCCTCCCCATCCACAAGCTGACCCATTCACCTAATCCCAGCCCACTGCCTTGGCATTTCCCTACACTGGGGCATCAGGCCTTCACAGGACCAAGGGCCTCCCCTTTCATTGATGCCTGACATGGCCATCCTCTGCAACATATGCGGCTGTAACCATGGGTTCCTCCATGTGTATTCTTTGGTTGGTGGTTTAGTTCCTGGGAGCTCTGGGGGTTCTGGTTGGTTGATGTTGTTCTTCCTATGGGGTTGAAAACCCCTTCAGCTCCTTCAGTCCTTCCCCTAACTCCTCCATTGGAGTCCCTATGCTCAGTCTGATGGTTGGCTGCAGTCATCTGCATCTGTATTGGTAAGATTCTGGTAAAGCCTCTCAGGAGACAGCTCTATTAGGCTCCTGTCAGCAAGTATGTGGGGCAGTGGGCTGTGAGAGGCAGCTGGATACCTGGTCAAGCACAGGCCTCAAACCCTGGATAATACTCTAATGGGGCAGTAGATGTTCAGCCTTGCTCTTGGGCCCTGGTTCCTTTCGCTTATCAACAGCCCCTCCCAAAGAAAGGTTTGTGGCCTTAGGTCACATATCACAGGCAACACAGATAAAGGGTATGACTACAGACCACAAGAGATCTCCATATTAATGAGATGCCTAAATGCCAGAGGGTGTAGCCAATTAAGCATTCCTTCCCAGACCCTCCTGTTTACAAAATGACATTTAACCTCAGGCCTATCCTGAGGATACACAGTACAGCTTCATCCACTTTCTGCCATGACAATAAACCTTCCTCATGTCTTTGGGGCCTGCCGATGAGAACCATGGAGGAGGCCTTGGACTACTGAGCTGCCACCTAATCTCCCGTGGAGGACTTCTCTACATTCCAGCCATGGAGCCATGCCAACTCAAGCCAGCTTGCAGAGCCAGCCATGACCCAGATAAGTGAGTCTCCATAACCAAGAGTCACTACCCCGAAGGGCACTGTTGGAGCCTCTCTCCCTCATTCCCCTCAGCTGTGGGCTTGTCCAACCCATACACCCCCAGTCTCAACTCTTCTGCGGCATCCAGCTGGGCCTGGTAGCCCAGGAGTCTGAGATCAGTCGATCTCCACATGCCTTCTTGTCTGGGAGTCTCTATCCGAGATCTCTGCCCCCTCAGGTCTCAGACTGTGATGTCCCCATGCCCGGGCAGAGTCTGGAGGCTTCTCATAGCCCGACACTGCATGGAGTGAACGTAGTCAAATTCCTGCACTTCTGCCATCCTGAGCCGCCTGGGGGACAGACACGTGGGAACCACAACTTCTCCCAACAGGACCCATACCCACTCGAGCTACAGCCCTACGAAAGCACTTCTTGACACCAACAATACTGTCTGGGTCTGGTGACTGCATATGGGATGGATCCCCTGGTGGGACAGTCTCTGAATGGCTTTTCCTTTAGTCTCTGCTACACTCTTTGTCCCTGTATTTCTTTTAGACAGGAGCAATTCTGGGTTAAAATTTTGAGAAGGGTGGGTGACCCTGTCCCTCCACCAGGGACCATGCTTAACCTATGGATATGGTCTCTACAGGTTCTCTCTCCATTGTTAGGTATGTCAGCTAACATAATCCCTGTTGGGTATTGGGAGCCTCTTGCTTTCCTGGTGTCTATGGCTTTCTGTTCACTATCCCCAATTCCTCAAACCCCATTGTCACAGACCTCTCTGTTCGATATCCAGACCCTTTGTTAATTCCCCCATCTACTCCCACATCTGATCCTGTCCACATTTTTTTCTTCCCCCTCCTCTCTTCTTCCCATGTCCCTCCCACCTTCTACCTCCCATGATTATTTTGTTCCCCCTTCTCAGTAGTACTGAGGCATCCACACTTTGGTCTTCCTTCTTCGTGACCTTCATATGATGGGTAAGTTGTACTATGGGTATCCAGAGTTTTTTTTTCTAATATCCACTTATCAATGAGAACATACCATGTGTGTTCTTTTGTGACTGTGTTACCTCACTCAGGATATTTTATTTATTTACATTTCAAATGTTGCCCCCATTCCCAGTCTCCACTCACAGAGTTTTTTAACCCATTTCCCTCCCCTTTGCCTTTGAGAAGGTGATCCCCTTTCCACTCACCCCTGCCTTACACTTCCCAGCATCATCCTTCACTGGAGCATCAGATCTACAGGAATATACACATACTCTCCCACTGAGGCCAGACAAGGCAGTCCTCTCCTGTATCTGTGCTGGAATCACAGACCAGCTCATGTATGCTCTTTGGTTGATGATGGCTTAGGCTCTGCAGGGTCCAGGATACTTGATACTGTTGGTCTTTCTATGGGTTTGCCATTTTCTTCGGGTCTTTCAATTCTTCCCCTAACTCTTCCATATGGGTCCCTGACCTCAGTCCAATGATTGACTGAATCTGCTGATAGAGCCTCTCAGAGAACAGTCATGATAGTCTCCTGTATGCAAGATCAACATGGTATCAGTTAATAATCTCAGGTTTTGGTGCCTGTCCATGGGATGAATCCAAAGTTGGGTCAATCGTGGAATGGCCTTTCTTCAGTCTCTGCTTCATTTTTGTCCCTGAATTTATTTTAGACAGGAATAATCCTGGTTCAAAATTTTAAAGGTAGGTAGGTGGTACCATTCATCCACTGGGAGCCCTGTGTATCTACTGGAGTTGGTCTCTTCAGACTCCATCTCCCCACTGTTGATCATTTCGGCTAAGGACATCCCCATTGAGAACTGAGAGCCTCTCACATCCCAGGTCTCTGGGACTTTCTAGAGATTCCCACACCCTAGATTCCCTGCAGCTGCATATTTCCATTCATTTTCCTGGCCCATTTTGTTTCTCTGATGGCTCATCCTATACTTGATCCTGTGTCCCTTTTCCCCTCTCTCTCCCCACTTGCATCCAGGTCCCTCCCTCCCACTGCTTGCCATGACTATTGTCTTCCCTCTTCTAAGTAGTGATGAAGCATCCTCACTTGGGACTTCCTTCTTGTAAAACTTCTGTGAAGTTTTACAAAATGGTCTGTGAGTTTTATCATGGTTATTCTCTACTTTGGGGTTAATATGCACATAGCAATGAGTATATACCATTCATGTACTTGAATGAGTATGGGTTACATCACTCAGAATGATATTTTCTAGTTCTACCCATTTCTCTGCAAAATTTATGATGTCCTCATTTTTAATAAATGAATAGTATTCCATTGTGTAAATGAACCCATATTTTCTGTAACCATTCTTCAGTTGAGGCACATCTGGCTTGTTTCCAGCTTCTGACTATTATGCATAAGAGTTCTATGAACTTAGTGCAGCACATGTCCTTGTGGAGCATCTTTTGGATATATGCCCAGGAGTGGTATAGCTGGGTCTTCAGGAAAAACTATATCCAATTTTCTAAGGAACTACTAGATTGATTTTCAGAGAGATTGATTCAGTCTTCAATCCCAGTAACACTAAAGGAGTGTCCATCTTTCTCCACATCCTTGGCAGGATGTGCTGTCACTTGAGTTTTTGATCTTAGCCATTTTCACTGGTGTAAGGTGGAATCTCAGGGTCCTTTTGATTTGCATTTCTTTGATGCCTAAGGATGTTGAACATTTCTTAGAGTGCTTCTTGGTCAATTGATATTCTTCTGCTGAGAATTCTCTGTTTATCTCTGTTCTTCATTCTTAAATTTGATTATTTGGTTTGTTTTCAGGAGTCTAACTTCCTGAGTTCTTTATGTATTTTGGATATTAGTCTACTATTGGCTACAGGCTTACTGAAGACATTTTCTTAGAACTGACCATTTAAGATTTTTGGTCCTATCATATTGAAATATGCAAACTTTACTCCTGTCAATTGTACAAACTATGACAAAGTACCTTAAGAAATAAATGTCAGAGAGGAAAGACATACAATACCATTTCTTCCACCTTCAAATAATAGCATCAAATTTAGAATTCATCAGTGATTACAGACACAGAAATCTGTTTTTGTTTAAATTAAGTATTTAACATACACGCATTTGCAGGTGACACCTCATATCCAAAACCACTCAACAAGTTCTTTAGAAAATGCCAAGTTATTCTGCAGGCCAGGCATTTACATCCTTTCACTCTTATGCATATTAGATAATTGGTCTTGGGACTATGTATACATGCAAAGTCATTAGGTTTTACCTTTTAGATTCTCATGTTTATGATTAAAGCCTTTTGTTGTGTAATCTGAATAAGTTAAAAATAAATATATAAAATTACACATAATATTGAATACTTATATACAACTGATTTTTGTGAAGATAGTGTAAAAACACCTGCCAAAAGTAAACATACGTTATCAGCCTTAGGTTTCCTGATACTTTAGGAGCATCTACAGACTAATGTTAGGATATTCTCTCTGGAGGGCATTAGGCAATTTCTTTAAAAAAAAAAAATGTTTCTCAGTGGAAGACAGAAAAGAACCAAGATACTCAGTGTCTGGTGCAGTTATAAAAATAGTAACTGGCTTAAGACTTAAGAGGCAGAAGAGCTATAACAGTGCTTTCTTGTCTGGTTGCAGGCCTAGTACATGTAGAGGAAGAGAGTGGGTAGGAAATGAAAGCCTTAGAATATAGTAACAATGCATAGAGAATATTCACCTGGCAAGTAGAAAACTCTCTACTCAAACGTGCCTATTCTAAGAGTTCTGTGTCCCCCAGGAATATGCATACACTTTGTATACTGGGACCTTCTTACGAGAGGTCATCTTAGGTAGCCCCAGATGAGTAGCAATGGGGGTAGTAATTGAATTATATTCCATGGATTAAGGCATTTAAACAGTGTATTTTTGAAATCCCCCAAAATTGTTGATTTTTCTTGAATGAAGAAAATAGAAATGATAAATAAGTGAAAATGATGTAGAGTTATTCTAAGTGAACTATGGAGTATTTGATAGTACACAGTCAGTCTAATTCAGCTGAAAATTTAAGACAGTGACATTTTGGAGGGAGAGTCATGAACATCCTGTTAAGGAGACAGTAGTATGCCATAATTTTGAAGTATATTTATAATCTATTTTACCAAAATAATTTTATTTTAAGTAAAATAAAAAAATGTTTAAATGTGCAGCTATGTTTCAGTGCAGAAAACAAGACATAACATAACTAGAAATCACAAAGTTTTCAAAACATAAAGATGCATAATCTCAAAGGTTGGTATGTACAGCATTTGATCTATGAACTTTAATAGTGAAGTTATTTTTTTAATTCTTTGATATTCGGAGTTGTAGAGAA
The DNA here is from genome assembly GCF_004785775.1 of Grammomys surdaster. Lineage (NCBI taxonomy): Eukaryota > Metazoa > Chordata > Mammalia > Rodentia > Muridae > Grammomys > Grammomys surdaster. The sequence continues at coordinate 3,731,895 of NW_021621048.1, forward strand.
CTAAAAACTATTATCAGATGTCCATGAGAACTCCATGTGTCTGTGTATGTTAAGAAGCCCTGTCCCTTATGTATTTTTGTTTCAGTTTAATTTTTTTCTCAATTGGAAAGAGCTGTCGAAAATTCACCAAAATCTTTTGGAAACAGATGTGCAAATATCAAATAATCAAAATGGGTCAAAAGAAAAATTATATTCCTCTATAAATAGAAGCCAGCTGAAATTTCCAGTCTCATGGACTGAACACTTACTGAATTCTTAGACTTTTTACTAGAGAGAGCCATTGTTGAATTAGGTGGACCACAGCCTGTATCCCATTCTTCTGGAGAACCCTAGATATGATACATAGACATATGTGGATCAAAACACTAAAATACATACAAGAAACTCTATTTAATTATGTAATTCCCGCAAGCAGCTTTTCCATGCAGAATTTGAATAACAGCCAGCTTGCCATCTAAGTTTCAAGACAGAGATGAAACATAGGAAGTTTATCAAGGAGTGATCATCCAGGGGGAGTGTGTGAAATGATTAGAAATGAGAATTACATGCCACTTAGGGAATCAGAGTTTTCTGTGTTATGAATGTTTATGATTTTTATTTAGGTGTAAAAGTCATACCCCTTACTCTATGATGACAATAAGAAAATCCAGGTCTTTAACATGAGATTAGGCCACCACTGTGTTATTCAGCTCTTAAACAGGAACTTGGTATGGTTAGCTAGTCCTACATCCATGTGTGGAAGAACAAATGGCTTCTATGTATGAACAGGAAAGTGTTCATTGAAGATGTGTAGCATCTTACTGGCATGTTGACATGAAATTTGATAACCTCCACAAGCATGAGATGTAACTTGTTATAATCAACCAGCTTTCTTGTCTATATGCCTATGTTTTAGCAGCCCAAGACAAATTTCAAAAGGCTTTAATTGCACCAGCCATGACATGCTCAGAAGACAGAATGACTAAGCTGTTTTGCTAAATGAACATAAAACATACGGCATTGTAAATATGCAGTTTTATACTTTTAGACTAATGCTGGTCTCAGCTTTAGGCTAAGCATATTTTCAGCAGTGGGAAGCAATTAGTGAAGAGACTCAAAGCTATCCAAAGTGTTGAGAAAAAGTGATTTTTGAATGCTTAGTCCTAAATCTCAAGATCTCTGTAGTCCTGGGAACATTATGAAGGAGAAGGAAAAGGAAGAGGAGAAGGAGGAGGAGGAGGAGGAGGAGGAGGAGGAGGAGGAGGAGGAGGTGGAGGAGGAGGAGGAGGGAGAAGGGAGTGTGACTTAGTGTTTATTATTCACATATCTCCACAAACACATCAATGTTCCAAGCCAATGGTAACAAATATTCTACTGTCCATTCCTATAAAGCCGTTTTCTTTGTATTTAGTGCACGAATTGGTGCTGGTGCAAATGTCATTTTAATGCTGGCTTATTACACTTAGTACATGGAAGAATCATGTGTACAGTCATGGAATATTCTTACCAAAACACATGTGAGCCCCAACATAGGACTAAACTGTGACTACATGATGATATTTAAATGTTGGAAGATATAAAAAACTTGTATCTTTCTTACTCTCCTCATCATTTTGGAAACAACAGATATAATCCCAGGCACAGCACTGAGGAGAGATGTGATGTCATTTGTAAGATAATATGGAAGGACAATTATATATATATACATATATATATATATATATATGTATATATATATA